>NW_022194790.1:3775850-3882685 GCF_900067095.1 Fusarium proliferatum ET1
CCCCCCCCCCCCCCCCCCCCCTCTCACAAGATATAAACTCATCTTCTCCCCTCCATTTAGCTCAATCTTCTTCTCTATCGAACCACCTACCTACATTATACCCCAAACACTACTGCCAGGCCATAACAACGAAGGATATACATCCAAACCCACGAATCAACCCAGTACTCGCTTAAATCACTCCAAATAACCGACACCATGGATTCCGGTGCTCCTCAAACTGCTCCTACTGGCAATGTGAGCAGCCGTCGCCGAGTAAGTTCCGTCTTACACCTCTTTTGTAAACATCAGTCTACTAACATAACATTCATCAGAGCTCAGGCTTCATGCCAGCCTTCGCCAGCCTTAGCGAACAGAAGCGAGCCGGCGATGCCAACGCCGCCCGTCGTGCGAGCATGTCGGACCAACAAGCAAAGGGTGGCTTGTTCAGTCAGTTCTTCCACAAGTACGTCACTATTATCACATCAAATCTGGTCTCTGATATTGACATCTGTAACAGCACTTTCGGCAAGAACGCTGCTAAATAAATGAAATGAAAAGACGACAAATTGAAAGAACTGGCACTGTATTATTATTAGTATCATGATGGCGGATTGCAGGGTGTTTGGGCCCTCGAGTATTGTTTTGTTTGCGTTTGGTAGTTACCTGGTCTAAGAAGATGCGGAGCCAATTGAGATGTTGAAATACTCAGCAAAATGAAACGATTTTGTCCAAATTTCTGCATCCCGACTTTGTGAAGAAAGTGTCGCGATTTGCAAGTTTAATATAGAAATCTATGCTTCAAAATTGTTAAGGAGCTGTATCCCCCGATGACACATTAAGCAACTCGTCCAGTTCACCAAATCGAATCTGTTTCTGCTGAGGAAGATACCAGATACCTTTACCGTAAAATGCTGGTTCAGCTATTTCATAATGCAATAAAACATCCTTCTAACATTACCATGCAACCTGACGCCTCTGCAACAATGCAATATACATTCGTATATCCGACAGTTACGCTAAAAATACCCGCAACCATCTAGTCTAGGTGCTTCTAAGTGCGTATCCAAGCAACCTGTTTACATCTTCGTATTCTATGCTTTGACCATGAAAATCTATATAAGTTTAGTAACCTAGCCATGTATCTGTGACGAGTAGTACATACCTGGTTCAGTGCCTTGGTGTCAAGCACAGCCTGTCGCTTCTGCGCAATAAATCGTGACCGCACGAAATTCCTGCTCCCTCTAGGTGTCGATGTGCCAGATGGTGTTGTGGCTCCTGTTCCGGGGACCGAAGCCGTGGGCGTAGAGTTCTGCGTGACCGATGTGCTGGTTGATTCGGATGCTTGCTCTTCCTTCTTGCGCTTCTTCTTATCTTTCTTATCTTTCTTAGACTTCTTTTCCTTCACCTTTTCTTCGTCTGAGCCCTCGGGGGACCGGCTCTTGGACTTGGACTTGGACTTGGACTTTCGCTTCTTTGAGCGCTCTTCGACGTTCTCGTCGTCTGAGATATCCTCTGTAGACTTTTTGAGGGACCTCTCCTTCTTGTCTTTTTTCTCTTTCTTCTTCTTGGCCCTGGCCTCATCAATGTCGCCCTCCTTTACTTTTCGCTCTTCCTTGCGTCTTTTCTTGCTCTTCGAATCTGTTTCTCGACTTGTAGTTTCCTCGTCGTCCTCGTCGTCGGTTGCCTTTCTCTTCTTAGACTTCTTCTCCTTTTTGGATTCTTTCAGTGCAGGGGCAGACTCCATGACAACATCATCGTCGGAGTTTGACTCTGTTTGCTGGTCGGCCTTCTTCTCTTCCACTCCCTTCATCTCGTCGCCCACCAGTAGGCCACCGTAGACAAACTTCATGACTCCGTATCGTTGCTCAACAAAGTGGTGCGTCTTCACAGCGAGTCGCGCTTGTTGATCCTCCTCGATAGCATCATCCGTCTTTCCGTTGAGCCGACTGAGCAGATCTTGGAAGACATCTAGACCAGTAACTTCATCCTCTTTCGACTTGCTGAAGCCCAATCCCTTCATGTCATCCTTAAGCACCACGCGAATATATGAGGCGTTGGCGGCCGTGTGCAATTCCGAGTGCGGCGCATCTTGTGCTCCGAGGAACTGGCCCGGTTGCCAGCCTTGAGCTCGCAGGATCTTCTGGCCGAAAGTATTCGTATCTTTAGTCCATTTTGTGTTGTTTGGATCCTTGTTGATCTTCCGTCGACTGTGGTTGGTTAGCGCATACTGTAGAAGAACGCGGCTTGAGAACATATGCCCCTTACGTCTTGTTTTCTGCGAGGAGTCCCATTTTTGCGATCTTGAAGTTTTGAAAGATCCGAGCCTCAATGCGTTCGCGATGGCAGAGTTGGACAAGCCTGGAGAAAAAAAAGGTGGGCGGTGGGGATATGTGGCAGCGAAAAGATCTTATCGCAGGATATCATTGGCCAGGCAAAGGACATGAACACCCCCTCCCTCTGCGCTAGCTTATCTTCACCGAGACTCACCGAGACTCACCGAGATCTCAATGAACTCACTGCCATTTAAAAACTTCGATTGGGACCTGTAAAGATTGGAGTACTCAGGATAGTCCACATATTGTAGCATAAGCTTACAGGCTCTTCCGCTAAGACATTCTCAGTTTCTAGGACTGGATCAAAGTTGAAGTACTCCTTCACAGGTATACTGGACTAGGAACGCTTCTACAGTATAGCAACTAAGCTAATTGAATCACGCATGAAGCCTTCGTTTGCACCGTTCTAACTTGCATCAGGGTTCCTCCCAGTAAGGTCCACAGGGCTATGTGCAGAATTGCGGTCGCCTTCTAGGCATCTCCGTTTCTTGGAACCTTTGAGCAGGAGGATAGGGGGGCAACAATTGGATCTAAGAAGCATTCTGTAGGTAACCATTATTTTCAGGACTGTTTGTCGATCAAAAACTAGCATGAGAGCAACATGTGTAGGCATATGATACATAGAGTCTAAAGGCAGCGACCTTTCCATGATCCAGGTACCTAGTGATTGATATTAAGAAAAGCAGCAAACTCCGAAGCGTCCAAATCGCATTGCTCTGGAAGGAAAGCATAATGAGCAGTTTAGTAATTGAGCTCACCACTTCCACCACCCGAAACCTGGTCCAAGTCCTCATAACTCTTGAGGCTTCGGCCCTGGACTGCCTCCCGAGGCCCGCCTGCAGCACCTCCAGCGCCGTCACCCCAGCGTGACCCGCCATTGCGGTTACGACCACCGTCAAAACGGTTGCCGCCTCGGCGATCATAAGGTCCAGAGCGGTATTGGCCTCGTCCGCCACCCATTCCTCCACGACGGATAGGTCCTCCGCCAGAGCGTTCGTCCATAGGGTTCCAACTTCCGGATTGCATGTTTGCAAACATGGGCGAAAAGTTGCCTGGAGCCATGGGAAAGCCAGGCATACCTCCTCCCATCATACCATTCATGGTAAAGTTCTGCAGGTTGAAGCCTCGTGGTGTTCCGCTACTGGATTGGCCATTGGAAGGCGGGAAGTGACCATTTGAGTTTGCGTCGGTTCTTGAGGGTGCAATGTGAGAGGGGTCCATTACATATGAGTTTATGAGTTCAAACTGAATATCTTGGTTAGTACAGCACGATGAAATGTGACGCGGCGAGAACTTACCTCTTGCCTCAGGTTATCAAGCCAATCACCGTGGCGCTTCTCAACGTGCTTGCGCCAAAAATGCTCTTCCTTGAACAGCTTGGAGCACTCGGGAGCTTTGCACCGCCATTTGTGTTCGTCCTCCTGCTTGACATGTTTAAGAAGCTCTTCATCGACAGCCTCATCAGCAGGTCGGCCACCCAGCTTTCGAATATCGACAGACTGAGGGTCCAGAATCTGGGTAAGCTTATCTTCAAAAGTTTTAACCCAGTTAAACGCTCGAAGCAGTTGCTGCTCCGTCTTGTTTGAGGCGTTTCGAAACTTCTTTTCACCTTCAGTAAGCTCGCCCTCGTTCTCTTCTGCTCCTTCGCCCCTCTTCTTGCCTGGGAAGGGCTCTCCATTGGCGCTGGCTCTAGCAACAGCTTTCGCGGCAGACGAAAGTGTGCTGCGAGGTCTGCGCAAATGGCCACCAGGGCATTTTCGTGTAAGTTCGTGAACTGAATCACTTTCGAAAACACAAAAGAAGCAGAAGTTGAAGACGCGGCGCAAATATTCAATCAGAAGATCAAGTTGTTTCTTCTTTACCAAGAGATCCTCGTCATCAACTTCTTCATCTTCTACAGCCCCCTCCTCCTCTTCCTCTTCCTCCTCAATTTCAATGACGCCGTCTTCTTCCTCGTCCATAGCTTCGTCCATTCCCACTTCTCTGATCTTCTTGACTTTCTTGACAGGGGTTGGAACCACAGCTGGTTGAAGCTGACCTCCGTTTCTCAGGTCTTCGACCTTTTCTTCAATTTTCAGAGTGGCTTGGAAATCGGATCCGAATTCTTCCTCAAATTTGTTGACAATTCGCTGAACAAGCAAGAGGTCCTTGTCGATGCGCTCAGGGGCAGAGAAGAGATCCCACAGAGCCTTCTTTCGGGGATGGACAGGTGGGTTATGGACTCCAACGTGGCAAACAAAGTCTCCTCTGACCTCATCTTTGACAGTCTTACCATTGATGGCCTCCAGAGCCTTGTCGGCAGTAGATACGGGCTGAGGAGATGTTATCGCCTCATCACCATCCTCATCCTTGGGTTCAACGCGGTCTACGGGGAGTGATGTTTCGGATGAAGAGTGAAGCATGACCCAACCAATACGGTGGTACCGCTTACTTGGGTTGGGATCAGATAAAGAAAGCCACTTGAAGCCACCTTCCTCCTCGCCGAGATGTTCCTTACAAAAGGCCTCGAGGTTCTGGCGGCTAACATGTGGGGCGATGGTCTTGATCAAGAGAGTTGGCTGGAACTGGCTCTCGTCGCGGATGTCAGCACCATTGACTGGAACCAGATCTCCAACACCCAGGATCTCATTTGTGGCTGTAGCCTCTCCCTCTTCCTTTTCAACTACACCGCCACTGCCGTTACTCTCACTCTTGGGAAGACCCTCGAGAGAAAAGTCATCAAAAGTACCCGATTCAAGATCTTGCTCCCACTGGCTGTAAGCACCGCGTCGGTATTCGTTCAGCTTTCCTCTGAAATCATCACGAATTTCCGGAACATATCGCTCCTTGAACCATTGCTCTTTCTTATGTTCAGAAACAAATGTCCGCGCCATCTTGGCTTGAAGTTCTTCTTTATAAGCATCATAGGCAGCTTGGATCCTGGCCTTCTCCTTTTCGCGATCTTCTGGGCCGCGAGCACGTTCCGGTTCACGGCGTCGACCAGTACGCATGCGCTCCTTCTCCTCCTTGATTTTCTCGTTCATTCTCCACCATTCTCCAAAGTAGGAGAAGCCAACTTGGTAATGGAGCTTGGAAGGGTCGGGGATGGGGTTCACAGTTGGATTAGTTGACCCGGAATCCTGACCAGGTACGTATCGGTCAATATTGGCAGGTGGTGACTGCATGCGTCGTCTATCATCACGATCTCGATCGTCTCGTCGGGGTCTAGGTTCGTAGCGGTCGACAGTGGCTGGAGAGCGAGACCGGCGGCGATCGCGGCGGTCGTGGCCTTGAGACTTGTAAGCTTTGTCTATTTTCACTGTGCTGAAGCCTGCCACTACTTGGTGGCAGGAAGCAAAACCGCCTTTGGAGTACGAACCTGGAGATCTCCCACGGTAAAATGAGTCCCCGCGGTCAGGACGCTCATCTCGGGTACGCGAGTCATCTCGGCTCCAACTACGATCAACTGGAGAACGAGCTGAAGCGTCGCGAAAAGATGTGTACGAGTCCATCGTTTATATCGTTGCCAGCGACGCGACGCGGCATGAAAGAAAGCGATATTTCTGGGTGAGCCTTCGCGGATCGATATTGAGCACTTGGCGAGGAATGTAAAGGAATTATCTATGGTTTGGTAACATGATCGACGTTAGAGAGGTTATCTTGAGCAACGTATGGACAAATGGTAGTGGGGGGAACAAAAAGAAGGTTGCCAAAGAGGCGCCATGAAGAAGAAAGTTGGGGGACAACGCGCCCTGGGCGAAGAATGAGCGTGAGAAGAATTAAGAAGAATGGTTTGAGAACCGCTGACGGGTATGCCGCGTCAAAGAGTGAGGAGGAAGGGAGAACGCGAGGCTGCGGATGCGGCTGGATCGACGAGTTGGAAGAGCTGCAAGAGGGATAAGGGGGGAAAAGAGCAGGAGATCAAAGAATATGGGGAGACAAACTAATTGACGAGCGCAGTCTTAAAGAAGGATTCAATGGGGTGATAGCGCTTGAGTCGAGATATGCGCGCCCTCACTTCACAGCGATAACAATTCAATGCGATTCGACGTGATGAGTGAAGTGAGGTTGAAGAGGCTGAGTTGGTTGGTAGGCTGGGGGCCAGTCGGAATTGCAGTTCAGCTGGTAAGCGAAATAGTGGAGCACGGGCTAGGATCCCCGGGGCCTCCGCTACAAAGAAGATGGATTCGATGCCGAGAACGAGAAGCTCTGAGGCTGCTCTAGGAAAAGCGCGATACTTTGCTACCTTACCGAATCACATTGTTCTATGCTATTTCTCTATTTGATAAGTAACATTTTCTGAGATTTCTAAACACTATATCTCACCTGCTCTACCTTGATTTATTATCAACCTAAGGTAGGTAAGTAGTTTTCAATTGATGCCGCAATCATTAAACGGTCTGAAGGCAATGATTTACCTAGGCTCAAGTACCTGATGTGCCTTTCCTCCGCAATAAATTGACCAATAATCAACGAGAAAAGGCCTGTCGGCAAGCAGCGAATGTTGATACAGTGCCTAGAAACAGGAAAGTGGCGATCTCCGCTTGCAACTAACACTGAAATCTGGGGGAGTATCCCGATATGCTCAGTGCTTTAGTCGCTAAAAGGGCGGCAAACAAGGCAGCTGACCAAGATAAGATGTCTATTTGTTCGGATATTGTTATAGCCACGTCGGTCCTATCTCCTCCTTTGTTTTACAGCCTGTTCAGCCAAACTGGAGCAACTTTAGGCCCTGGTATCATAACCAACTTCCCTCCTCGGCTTGGGTTGAGCATGTCTTCTCCTCCACTCTTCACCCCACTCCCACTCTCTATCGGTCGTGATAGTGCCTTAGAATTCCTCATCAGAATATGATAAGGGTTGTGCGGCGTATAATAAGCTCTCAATATCCACCGGAAGTGCTTGGCCTTTTTGTGTCAAAGGGCCTTGAAACATTGGGAACTTTGGTTTCCCTTCACTCGACTCATCTTGCACATAGGCTGTCAAGATGAAGGTGCCTATTCTGGGTGGCGACTCAAGCTATAACCGAGCCGTGGAGCAATTTAGAGAAGCTGAATACCCAATGATTCAAGGTCATAATACCTAGATATGTTTCTGAACTGTACTGACCTGCGAAAAGATTCGATCTACCTTGATCACGCCGGGACAACATTATGTTCCAAATCATTGATGGACTCGTTCGCTCACGAGATGACTACAGTTCTCTATGGCAACCCCCACTCTGCATCACCATCCTCGCAGCAATCAGCATCTCGCGTTGAAGATGCTCGTATGAATTTGCTCACCTTCTTTGGAGCGGACCCAACTGAGTATGATGTGGTGTTTGTCGCAAATGCCACAGCGGGAGTCAAACTCGTTGTTGAAGCCATAAGGAATCAACCAGAAGGTTTTCTATATGCATATCACCAAGGATGTCACACAAGCTTGGTCGGCGCTCGAGAGGAAGCTGTTTATAGTACATCGGTTGACGATGATGATGTTCAATCATGGCTTGAAGGGCAGTTCCCGTTCCAAAACATGACCGACAACTCGTCAGCAACAACATTGTTTGCCTATCCTGCGCAATCCCATATGGATGGCAAAAGATATCCCTTGACTTGGGCGAAAAACTTACGGAACTTGTATCGCAACCCCCAACATCGATTTCTCACATTATTGGACGCCTCCTCGTTTGCTGCTACATCCTATCTCGATTTCAGCGATCCGAGCTTAGCACCAGACTTTACTGTCTTCAGCTTGTACAAGATTTTTGGATTTCCCGATCTTGGAGCCTTGTTAGTGAAGCGTTCTTCGGAATGGGTGTTCAACAATCGCAAGTATTTTGGTGGAGGCACGGTAGACATGGTTGTTTCTGGAAATGAGAAGTGGCATGCCCCCAAATCACAGTTCCTCCACGAGAGGCTAGAAGACGGGACACTTCCATTTCATAACATAGTGGCTCTGGACATTGCCATGGATATACATCGACGACTATTTGGTTCCATGGATCAAATCAGCTCCCATACTTCATACCTTACCCAACGCATGTTTCAAGAATTGAGCAATATGCGGCATGCAAATGGTGCCCCGGTTTGCAAACTTTATACATCGGTATCCAGCGACGAAAACACTCTTGGAAATGGGCCTGTCGTTTCTTTCAACCTAAGGAATAGCCAGGGCGCTTGGATAAGCCTTGCCGAGTTTGAGAAACTTGCGAATCTCAAAAACATCCACATTCGGACTGGTGGGCTTTGCAGCCCAGGCGGCATTGCATCAGCCCTGGACTTGCAACCTTGGGAGATGAAGAAGAATTTCTCGGCCGGGTTTCGTTGCGGTGCAGACAATGATATCATGTCTGGTAAGCCCACCGGCGTCATTCGAGCTAGCCTAGGTGCAATGAGCACGAAAACAGATGTCGATGGATTTATTGCTTTCCTCAGGGAGTTCTACCAAGAAAGAACGTTACCAATCGATTCTTCTGCTCTAGACCCCAAGAGATCCATCGACGTCCCTGACTCTTCCGCACTCAAGGTTAAAACTATTACTATCTACCCAATAAAAAGCTGCGCCGGGTACTCGATCCCGTCTGGGGTCCCTTGGGAGGTTCGACCAGAAGGTCTAGCATGGGATCGTGAATGGTGCTTAGTCCATCATGGGTCTGGACATGCTTTGAGTCAGAAACGTTGCCCTAAGATGGCTTTGTTAAGGCCAACATTAGATTTTGGTAAGGGCGAGCTAATTATCGCATATCGTGGGACACAGCATAGCGGCCAATCAAACCAAATATCTATCCCTTTATCAGCAGACCCTTCTGTCATTGACGCCAGTATTGACAGGCAGCCTTCCAGAGTTTGTGGCGAGAAGGTGAGCACACAGATATATACATCGGACAGGATCAACTCCTTTTTCTCGAATGCTCTTGGGATTCCTTGTTTCTTGGCACGCTTCCCCCCTGGTGGGTTGGGGCTGAAAAGCCGTCTTTCCAAGGCTCAGATTCAAAGATATCAACAGCCTTCAAAAATCCACACATTACCAGGTTCCTTCCCAGATGTGCCATCACCACCTGATTCGGACTCTGAACAGCAGAAACCTACCAAGATTCTTCTCTCTAACGAGAGTCCTATGTTGGTAATCCATAGTTCGAGTGTTGATGCCCTGAACCAGCAAATCATCGACCGTGGTGGAAGCTCGGTTGAAGAGAAATCATTTAGAGCAAATATAACACTCGAACAAGCTCCTGGTTTTAAAGCACAGCCAGCCTTTTCTGAGGATCGCTGGGTCTCTATGAGTATTGGTCGCCAGAACTTCAGGCTTCTGGGTGCATGTCGCAGATGTCAGATGGTATGTATAGACCAAGAAACTGGCGAAAAGAAGGAAGAGCCATTCGTGACGCTCGCAAAGACAAGGCGCTTCGACGGCAAAGTTTACTTTGGGGTACACATGCGGCATGAACCTTTCGCTGAAGGAGACGTTATGAAAAAAGAGTCACAATACCCAACAATTGAGGTTGGAGATTCTGTGTCTGTAGAGCTTCGTGGCTGATTCAATCACGTTTTACGAAACATGAGATCGCATTTGTAGCAGTAAACAAATTATCAAAATGATCCCATGCATTCTTCCAAGGGCCCACGATTGAGCAAACAAATAACTATGCTAAACTTGGCCACTTTTCGGCTGCGGTCTGCCTTCTCAGCACCCTTGTATTTTACCTCGCAGTACGATCCAGATTGAAAGCCGCACTGATTAAAGCTAGATGACTGAATGCTTGGGGTGTATTACCAAGTTGTTCCCCAGATCTCGCGATCTCCTCAGAGAACATGCAGAGGTGGTTAGAGAAACTGAGCATGTTCTCAAACAGATTTACAGCCCTGACCAGATACTTCGGCTCGTAGACAGCTGCTCGGGTCATGGCTTCCACGAGCCAGAAAGTACACATACTAAACGCACCTTCATGACCGCCTACCCCTACATCGCGATTTTCTCACATTAGCAGCTGCGCTTCGGTGAGGTTATTGCGGGCTCCCTTACCATCGTTGGACAGCTCAGTGTCGTATCGGTATACTAAGCCGGTACTTGTCAAACCGCCCTTTTCTGGGGGTAAGAGAATACGGTCAAGGGTGCTGAGAAAGCGTGGATCACAGGGTGAGATGAAAAACACAAGAGGAGCTATAAGAATGGAGGAGTCGAGCATAGTTCTGCTCTCAAAGCTTTGCACAAAGCACTTCATCTCCTCGTTATATCCTGTAAACAGTCAACACCACTCATCAGTGGAAGTCTTGCTTGGATTACCTTGTTCCATGACACGCTCATAAATTCTGTCTCTTGCCTCCATCCATTTAGCGCGGTTGGGACATGGAAAGCATCTCTTATCAGCAAGACGAAGGCCGCGATCAAATGCAACCCAGAGCATTATCTGAGAGTATGTGAAATGCTGCTTGTTATTTCGGACCTCCCAGATAGACATGTCCGGATCTATAGCGTTTAGCCAAAACACGAAGCCAAAGGCTATATGTCTTACCGTCGAGTATAGTCAGAACATAATCTGAACACATGTTAGCTCGCCAAGGGAGTGGTCAAGGTTGCGAAGCGTACCAAGAATCTCACGAACAGCCTTCCAAACATCCCATGGAACTGGCTTGCCGTATTTGTTATACAAGTAGATGGCATCCATCAATTCGCCATAGATATCAAACTGTTGATGAAAAGCCGCGCCATTACCGATACGAACAGGACTGCTGCCGCGATAGCCTTCAAGATGATCCAATGTCAGTTCCGGGATGTCAGTCTCACCTCGAATGGTGAACATAATAGGCAAGCCTCCATCTGGGCCACGCGAGTGAACGAATCTTTCCATGATGAACTCCATATAAGCATCTGCTTCGGCCTTGAAACCAAGACGTAGTAGGATGTAGATAGTAAAGCTCGAATCGCGAATCCAAGAGAAACGATAGTCCCAGTTTCTTACTCCACCGATGGCTTCGGGAATAGAAAATGTTGGGGCAGCTATGATGGCACCCGTAGGCTCTATAAAAGGTTAGTCGATATCTCACAGGTTGGATCTGAGCGAGAACCTGACCGTAAGTCATCATCTTCAGTATCATCAAACTTCGAGACACAACCTCTCTCCATCGACCTTTATAATTCGATTGCGCAATGAAATTATACCAGAAACTCTGGGTAGAGTGCTGCTGAGCATCAAGCACATCAGTCGTAATATTCTCCGTGACATGGTGTTCAATATCATTTCGAAGGACAAAGGAAATCGTCTGGCCTTCTTCAATACAGATGCAAGCCACGAGGCCCTCGCCGTTGATTCCAGGACGCTTCTCCTTTCTGAAGGTTATGAGAGGACAACTGGTCTCGTTCTCTCCCTTCTCAATTGCAACGTCAAGCTGCAGCTGAGTATCCTTGCTATGGAACGAGGCAATTTTACTCTTACTATCAGTCGTGAAGTGCTGTTCTTGGAAGAGAGTGGTCTCGTGCTCATCTCTTCCATAGTTGAAAGAAGGAAAGAGTTCGATATCTGATCACGGTCAGTCATTGCCTCTAGTTGCGTGTCGAGGACAGTACCAAGATTCATTGAACCACGAATGCATTCCACTCGGCGGACTAACCACTTCTTAAGCTCATCTTGGACTTTGGTGACTTCCCGGTAGGCATTCAGCTTCACACCTTTGGTGGTAACCTTGATATTCTGTGGGCGAGGGAAAAAGTCTACCACATCGACGACACCATCTTCATGAATAGACCTTGTTTGCAGAATACATGATGATGGAAGATACTGCTGCTTGGTGGTACAGTTTACATCGGGAGGGGGGGAAATAAAGAAATGCCCTCCTTTGTCCTTGTCGAGGAGCCTGCAGAAAACAGACGGGGAGTCAAAATCAGGCCTACAATTCAGACTATCAGTCGAGAGCTCCGAGTCTCATCTCACCGATCTGCACTCACCAACACATATAGTCAATACTTCCATCAATTCCCACAAGAGCACAGGTGTGCATATTTCCGATCATTCCATAGTCCTCAATTGGGAGATATCCCCCGGTTTGACCCCGACGGGAACCTCCCGGAAGTGTTGAAGAACGTCGACCCTCCATTTTCAAAGTCGCTATATTGTAGTCTTGAAACTTGAGGTGGGAGAAGCTCCAGGAACAGGAGCTCAGTCTAGTTACCCCGAATTGGTAGCTCAAGAATGATGTAATGGATTTCGTCGGTGGCCCAGGTGGACAACTTAGTGCTACTCCGGATTCTCCGGCGAATGGTAAAACTGGATCCTGAGCTCTCTGGGCTGTGTTTCCAAAGAGTTCTCTCTCAGAGTCAGTCGAAAATCGTGAGTGGACGTGAGCAAGATGCGGGGGAGGTCACTTATAAGCTTTCATGTGTGATCTTCCGCTACGTACTTCACTTTCAGCTCTGGAAGGAATGGTGTGGATGACTACTTTATTACCTGATCAGCCTTTCCGAAAATGGTGAAATGCTTTTGGGGCTTGATTCATTGGTGAAGCTGACCAAAAGATGCCTCGGTTCTCGAGACGTTGGTCAAGCTTTGTCAACGTTCGTTTTACATATGAGCCAGCCGCCAAGTCATATCCATGCCTTTCTCCTCGTGCAAATAGAGCCGCACCTGCGAGCAAAGGATTACTAAACAAAACGACACTTACATACAAGTTACTAATGTTTAGCTACCTAAAGGCTGGTTAAAGTCATTTGGTAAAGTTTAGGGTAGGTCTTCGTTGGAGCTACCATTCAGTTCCCACACAACTATTAATCCCCCATAGCATACTAACTCTATGATACCTGACCTCAGGAATTCTGCTATCAAGCAACCTTGTCTTGTCCACGGCAGTAAAGTCGCGGTAGACTCAACCTAGAAGGTGGATGTGAAAGTAGAATCGATACTTGAATCACAAGGGGTTCTAGGATAGGGCGATCTGAAAAAGTACCTAGATATGACCAATCAGGTCTGATAGAATCGTTGACCTTGCTAATTCAAAGTATGATAGCTACCAAGTAGTATGGGCTAGAACCGGCATTGCGGAAGGCCTCGAAAGCTCCTTTAGTGATCAACTTTAATAAGCCCACGATGTTCACGTTGGACGGGAAGATCCGAACATAGATGAACAGTTGATAAAGCTAAACAGATACTGGGCAGATAGGCCTACCGGATTTCCAGATTCACCAAGCCATCTAGGGAAGCGCTCGTAGCTCCTGTGCCCCTCCAGCTAACACGATAACAAAGAATATATGATTGTGGTGCCTTGTTGTGCAACTACTCGGGCTCGTTAGAAGAAGAAGTATTGGAAGAAAGGACAGCTGGTAAACGACAGGCTTGGTCAATACGAATACAGAGTGTGAATAATGAAGTTTGATTGGCAAGGTCGTATTCGATAAGGACCGTGCAATTCGACTTTTGCTCATGTCAGGATAGTTCAGAAGAAGGTGTCTAGATCGATCGAACTAATGAATCAAATGTTCTCAGTAAACTCAATTCCCAAGGCTTACTCGAGCAAATATCTTGGTTGCCGCCAGCTCCAAATGCTGCTCAGTTGTCGAGGCCATCAAAATCCTGATGATTTATCGGCTCGCCTGGATATCTGACAAGGATTTTGGACCCGACGGGACGCACGCTTTGTCTCGGTAGACGACCCTCTCCGATAGCTGTACCTGTTAGATTTCATTCGGGTAGTCGGGCCCTAAATTGGTCACTTTCTAGAATACGGGCCAATGCCGTGAGGTTCAACCTTGCCAAGGCCTCAAATGCCGTCTTCCATACCTAGGCGAAGTGAATCAGAATGAGAGAAAGGGGCTCGTCTACTGCCGGTACTCCGCAACTACAGCCATACATAGGTAGCAGTCCGTTGATCAGGAACTGGTCATGATATTAAACAACCTCCCAGCTTACGGAGTAGTGCCTGAGTTTTATGCACAAATCAGAGACCCATCCGATACGAGATGGGGACTTCTTGTTTACCCCTGGATTTGTGGGCTGCAGGTTCCTGGATATCTCAACCTCGAGAGACACAAAATCTTGAAACGCAGGAGCTAAAAAATCACAGAGAGTGTGTGCCAAGGTCGGAGCGAAATACTGGAATATTGAATTTTAGATGTTAGATGACATATTAGATAAAACCCAATGCATGTAGGTATCATGTGTCATGTGGGCACTATGTATGATGGACTTGAAATAATGTACACGTGCGGAGGTGATGATTAGCAGCCGGATTGCTGTGGACTGAAGATCATTGATGCTATGGGTAATCACTGTTTTGTTCCCATTTCATCGCATATGACGGGAAGCATTTCTACTCGGTAAACTGCCTGAGCTACCTGTGAAATGATCGAGTTCCGTGTGTTAATTTGCTATCGTTGAGATGAAAGTCATGTCCCCAATGCTATTGCTCAGGTGCAGACAACTTCAAGCGATCTTGATGATGTTTGTGCCTATTCTTGCTTTGGATTTGCTGCAGGAAATACCAAGAGGTGGGGAGCCCTTGTTTGACTCGAGCTACCTTATACTTGCACCTCATTGTCACAAACCTCTAGAACATTATCCTCAAACCAATCATCCCCTCATTTGAGGCCTAGAAGCTGTGTCGCGTGCAGATATGCAGTGCGCCACGGGGTTCCATGGATGTTATTGCCAAGAGACCTTTCAGGTCCACTCCGCACTTTGGTGCTGCTGGGTTAACAGTGTAAGAAGGACAACTTGTAGCCTGGGAATGGCAAGCGGATGGGAGGAGGCTTAGGAAAGTCGTCGTTATAGCCAGAAACCTACAGAGAAGCCAGTTCCTGAAGAGTTATGGTCATATACCCAAAGCTAGAGGTCGAATTTGCCGTTCAATGCAATCGACGTCAACAAGTCTCACTCTCGGAGTGTTCCAGTGATCACACATAACCCCCCAAGTGACTTCTGTACTACCTTAGACACGGCGCTACGGTCCCCTACCATGACGGCCCCGACTTTAACTTTTGCCCTATGAGGATTAGCCCCTCCGCCTTTTCTAATGCGCTACTGTACGAATGGAGTCCTGCGACCACCTAAGCCAGCAGACCTGGACCAACCCAACTCATTACCATTAGCCATCCTGGCCATCCTTTGCCATCACTAACTTATGAAAGCCCCATCACATCCCCTGCTCTAGTCGTTCTTTTGTCTCCATCATGACCGCTCTTCCTCCTCAACCTGATCCCATCTCCTCGCCATCTCACTCCTCACACTCACCCCCTTTGTCTTCGAAACACGTAGCAGCTCCAGATCGCCCCGAATCCCCCGAATGTCTTCTCATTGACGACTCTCTATCGGCCAAAGACTCGAGTCCCCTAAAATCGGTGGCAGGATCGTCCTCAGGAACAACAAGAGTTGCTACATCGCGGAACTCCGGTCTAAGTGGAGGAAATCAAACGATAGCTGGCCCGTCTCGTGAAACCGGCGCGAGGTCTTTCAACGGCGACGAGGAAAGCGAGAGCGATCGGGATATAGAAATGGAACCTATTGCAGGCCACCGTCGACGGCGAAGTAGCCACAACATGGCTGGTCGGCCAGCTGGATCACCCAGCCGAACCCGTGTCACAAGCCGTGGTCCCGCACCCACTGGCTCGACAGAAGAACCCAAGATATCAGAAGAAGATTTGGATGCGAACGGCTTTGCGATCCAGAAGGATGAATCCGCCGATGACAGCTTGAGCGATGAAGACCTCCAAGACGACGAAGAAACAGGATTGACCCGTAAAGACAAGCAGAGGCGGCAGAAGAAGCGTAGCAGAAATACCCAGCTGGATCAGCGGATCGTCAGGGACAATAAGGCTATATCAAAAGAGGAGCGCAAAGAAGCAGACAAGACCGTCTTCAAGAGCTTGATGGTAAACGCTGTGTTGATTCTTTTGTGGTACCTCTTTTCGTTATCAATATCGATTGTACGAAACGGCTCCTGTGCCCTATTCCCAGATAACATAATTGCTGACATGTTTACAGTACAACAAGTGGATGTTTGATCATGAACGGCTGAACTTTGCATTTCCTTTGTTTACGACGTCTATGCACATGGTGGTTCAATTTATCCTCTCAGGTCTAGTTTTGTACTTCGTGCCCTCATTGAGACCCGGACACGGGGTTCATCTGTCAGATATGGGCAGGTCGAGACATGATGACGAGCCCAAATCTTACGGCATGACCAAGATGTTTTACCTCACTCGAATTGGACCTTGTGGTGCAGCTACAGGCCTAGATATTGGACTTGGCAATACCTCTCTCAAGTTCATTAGCCTCACATTTTACAGTATGTTGTCTCTGCGTTTGAGCTCTTGAGGTAACTAACCTTTGCTTTAGCCATGTGTAAATCCTCCTCACTAGCTTTCGTTCTCATGTTTGCGTTTGCTTTCCGCCTGGAAACCCCAACATGGCGTCTTGTCGCCATCATTGCTACCATGACGCTCGGTGTCGTGCTCATGGTGTTTGGTGAAGTTGAATTCAAGGTGGGAGGCTTCGCCCTCGTCATCTCAGCTGCCTTCTTCTCTGGCTTTCGCTGGGGATTGACCCAGATCCTGCTCCTCCGCAACCCTGCAACATCAAACCCATTTTCTAGCATCTTCTTCCTTACTCCAGTCATGTTCCTCGTGCTTATCTGCCTTGCAGTGCCCGTCGAAGGAGTCGGAGCTCTCATTGAAGGCTACAAAGTTCTCGGTGATGAATGGGGTTATTTCATGGCGCCCCTTTTCTTGCTTTTCCCCGGTTGCATCGCCTTCTGCATGACGGCATCCGAATTCGCTCTGCTGCAGCGCACTTCCGTCGTCACACTTTCCATTGCTGGCATCTTCAAGGAGGTTGTTACTATTAGTGCGGCTGCTCTTGTCTTTGGTGACCGCCTCACACCCATCAACTTTGTTGGTCTACTCACGACCATGGCCGCTATCGCTGCCTACAACTACATCAAAATCACAAAGATGAGGCAGGAGGCGCAAGAAAGTGTTCATGTTCGGCATGCGCACGACGATGACGCGCCAGATTCCCCAACGAGTCAGACTAGCGGAATCATAGACCGCGATGGGGATACAGACGCGGAAAACACTGGTCTGCTCCGTGACAGCATCGACGGCTTGGATCTTGATGTACAATCCCATGCTCCAGCTAATGAGCGTCGCTGAGGGAACAATCGTTTCAATGCCACAACTTCCTGTTTTATATCTGAGCCTGTATATAACGACTCTATGGGCCACCTTTCTTTGTCATACTGAGTGAGAGTCGATACAATGACTCGCCATCTTTTGTTTGTATGTATCATAACAACGGCGCCGGGGGTTACTTTGGGGATAGAATCTAAGCTGGAACTTTCCTCGATACATTGTGATATTAGAAGAGCAAGAATATCAATATACCCAGATACCACACATAATCAACTTGCCCGTTTTTCTTACCAGATAATATGCACAAAACGTTGTATGGAATGGTACCTTTCTAGGTCAATACCTATGTTCAAGGCACAAGTGAAGAGTAAAATCAAAGCCTATGACTTTTCGAAGGATTTGGTCAACATGATACATGATCGAATTCATAACATTGCAATACAAACGAGCCCAGACACCCTGGTGGACCGGAAATTCTTCATGGAATTAGTACACTTAAACCGGGTATGTATGATACCTCTGCAAACACCAAACACCAAAACGCAACACTTGCTCAGTCGAACGCTTAGCCAAGCAGGCGAAGGCCATTCTTGGTCTTTTGTCCAGGCTTGACCACTCCACTACCACCCATGGGCCCTAAGCTGGGCTCATAGCCAGCCCCATGATTTCCACCGCCATTTCCACCCTTCTTATTCTTATTCTTCTTTCCATGTCTGTCCTTCTCCTTGACATTAGCTACCTTGATTTCGGTGTTGGCCTTGCGAACCGTTACAGGGTGGCTCTGAATGTATTTGTTGTTCATTTCTTTGGCGGCTTGGAAAAAGTCGTCAGCGTCGCTGAAACTGACAAAACCGTAGCCTTTGGACTTGGATGTACGCTTGTCACGAATGACTCGGGCCTTTTGTACAGATGGCCAGCGCGAGAAAGCCTTGAGAAGGGCGTCGTCAGTGGTCTCGCCTGCAAGATTACCGACAAAGAGTCGTAAATGGGAGGGATCCCATTCTAGAAGACTGTCGTCTGTCCACTTCTTACCACCACCTTCTCGGATGACTGTCTTCTTGCGCTCCTGGTTCGCAGTGGTAGCTGCCGCGGCCGCGGCCGCAGATGTCTGGCCATCTGTTCGAGGCCCAGCAAACCCAGGGGCTTTATCCTTGCCATCTGTTGGGGTGCTCGAATATGCGCTCTGCCATTGCGCTATCTGGGCGGCCATCTCGGGGTTGTAGTCGGTCCCCGCAGTGCCTGGAGTAGGGAATGGATTCGCAATCTGGGGTGCTGCCCCATAGCTTTGCGGTTCGTAGCTCTGAGGGCCATAGCTTTGGACGCCGTAGTTCTGGGCACTGTAATTCTGTGGCTGCTGAGGATACGAATATGCCGGACCCGAGTTCACCGCGCCGGGAGCAGTAGTCGGGTACGAAGAGTACGAAGGGCCATACTGAGTTGCGGATGGAGCATTGGGAGCAGAGTAACTCGAAGGGCCGGAGTACGTCGGCGGAGCGTTCGAGTACGCTGGCTTCGATGCAGCCTGGGCTGCTGGGGGGAACGCGGGTTTGAAGCCTGATTTGGAGGCGGGCGGTCTCGGTGGGAGAGAGTTGTTGCTGATGCCTGGAGGAGGAGGGTACGCCATGATGAATACAAGCGAATATACGAGGAAGCGGTGTAGTGTTTGCGAGAAAACGTACCTTGAGCCAAATTCTGCTCAAGTTCCTCTTAGAAGAGATTCCCAGCGTCCGCAGCTTTTATCGAAAGGGCTCGGCGGTGCTCTGCGGCGGTGCGACGCGATTGTGATTGCGATGACGATGGCAACTGTTGTTGTATGGAAGAAAATGGATCTCATGATAGCCTTCTTTGATTCGCTCTAGCCTCGTTCTCCAGAAAGCGGCCTAAATTAAGTGGGATTTGAACATCACGTGCGCTCTCCCAAAGCTCAGATGAATACCTACGTAGTTACCATCTCAAGCCATAGGTTCGGCTGATGGCTTGAAATTCAAATGCCAGGGCCTAGTGTTGCTTTTTGGAATCAATATATTATGAACACCTCGGATTCTCATTTGTCATTGGTCACGATGTCTGGCGTTGTTGCCTGTGTTAAGTAACTTGCACCCCCACGGGCTGGAGTGGGTGATGTGCGAGCGTTAGGTAGTCAGTTAGCCTCTTCGGATTATGAAATTCTATGGCATATAGATTCCTCGGCTCGGAAGCAGACGGACTTGACGGTGTCTCAAAAGCTCTTGTTTGGAGAGAAAGCTACTGACTAATCCGAAAGATTTCATGGCAATAACGGGCAAGTTGGAGAAATCTCAACAACATCGCGCATCCATTCTTTTCGCAACAACATTGGTTCTTGGGGGTTATTGTAAGCTTTGAACATTCAACGAATCCGTAGTTACGGTGGCTCTTTTCACCTTGGGGTGGGGGGTTAATGTTGTATATAGCGCATAGCAAGTTCTGGAACTTGATCAAAATGTGTATCCGCACCTATTATTCGAGAGGCTGGATGAATGTTCGGATACTTTAATCTCCATGTACATGGGATGGGCAAAAATGGACGACTTGATCCGTTCTCAAGATAATTTCGGCGGCAGAATTTGACGGCTAATATGGACCGAAGCAAGCGGAACTTGATTATTACCTTTTATCCCGATATCAAATGTTACTTGCATCTCCGATGGGGGTTTCAACTTTCAAGTCTCTATGAGCCGAGTCAATCAGAAATCGGTGTTACCAAGCATGGTTCAACGGTATCGTCTTGTCGTTTTTATCCGGCTGCCGAAGCAGGCTGAGGCATCCTGAAGCCAGTATTGCTGGGCCAGTCTGAGGCTTAAATCCTCTGTCTCATGATCTCCTTGGCTGTTTCGTCATGAGCGACTTCGGACACTGGTGAGGCTAAAAGTTGATTCGGCGCTTATACCGCACTGTTGCCGGGGTAAATTCCGGTGGAGCATTTCGGTCAGGCTGGACTCATGAACTGGGCTGAGAGTGCACCTGGGTTGGTCGAGAGTACACCTGGACTGAGCTCAGCGTTTGCGGCCTTTTTCTTTGGGATTCTCCGTATCCGCCTTCGGGGCATTCGGTACGGATTCGCGAAGGCTAAGGCGACGTTGGGGTCGGGCTACTGTCCGATGAACAAGTCAATTGGCACGGTAGTGATTACACGGGCCCGGAAGACGTGGGTCCCAACACTCGGACAGCATTGCAGGATCGCATAGAAAGGCTGGACTTGGAGGTTATCCAACAAGCATAAGCTTGACGGACGAACTGAGACCAGGAGATGTCGATACCGCGCACGGGACATGTCTAGGACTAAGGGCTTGACTATGGATGTTAGTGAGGCGAGGCGGATACAACGGAAAACAATCCATCCAGACTAATATGCGGCGAGCTTTGTACGAGATTTGTGTTGCTTGTGTCACGGTTTCAAAAATCTTGGTAAGCTTTGGGGTTCATCTTGGGGGTAAGACCGCAGCAGCACCGTAAAGTCGTCATAACGTTGGAGCTGAGGGGCGTAGAAGGGGGGACCTGGAGGGGTAACGCTGCGAGGCGCTACAGTCCGCTAAATAAATGTGAGGGAAAATCCCATCTCTGGAACTTGGTGTCCGTAAACGACGGACCCCTACTGATGGTCATTGGCCAGCCAGCAGGTACAAGTCCATGCTGTTGGCCAGGGAGGAGTGGAGGGGCATTACCTCAGTCATGATGATGATGATGGCTGCTGAGGAATTGATGCAAAGTTAGTTTGTATTGGTAAATGTAAGTTCTTGCAAGGCTGGCGTAGCGAATGAGTAGATTGCCTTAGCAACGATGATTAAGGCAGGATGAGTGGGAGATCAGCTAGATACCGCAATTACTCATAGTCACCGAGCTGTAGTCAAAGAGGTGATGTAAATGGAAGAAAAGCACCTATCATCTCAGTATCAATCTCGGCCGCACCACAGTGACGATGACGATGAACAGTTGAGAAGAGCCCCGCCAATCAACGCGGAAGCTCCACCATACTTGGCGTTATGCCCGACCAGGTCAATTGTATTGGATTGAGCCTTTTGAAGCGCATTGCGTCGCGTTTGCTTAGTTGAGCCAAATGCAAAGCGGTAGAGAGGGAAGAAAAAAAAAAGGTGGGCATCTTTCCAGCTCAGACAGGAGGTGGACTGGGAGGTGAGTGCGGACAAGGTACCGAGCGCCCAACTTTGGCACGGGTGTGACAACATTCATCGCCAGGTATATTTCTTACAACTTTGCATCTCCTCCCACCTTCTTCCCTTCCTCTTCTTTCTCTCCTTCATACATCTTCAAAAACCTCATTCTATACATACCACTCCCCGATCGCATATCATAGCCCATCATGTCTGGCCCTGTGTAAGTTGAAGCTTCCCTCATACCTCATCTCTTAATTTTACCCCACCACCCCGCCACGGCCTCATGGTGATGCTCTCATGCTCTCATCCCCGCGCCCTCCGGACGCTGGAGCGAGAAATGAAGTAATCGCCGTGCTGAATCCGTGCCTGGACTGTTTGGCGAATTCGCAGACCTCATCCTCATCGTGATCATGGCTCATGTTCTCGAGGTAGAGCTCGTCTCGCTCACCTCAACCTGGGTGCCCCTCAACAACACAATTCCTTCACCTCACTCTCAAGCTCTGCTACGAAACAAAATGCGACAAATGCTGACATTGTGGCAAGTGCGGATCTGGGCCTCATCGGCCTTGCTGTCATGTAAGTTTGACCCAAGAACCATCCAACTGGCAATGCCAGTGGCAGCACATACTCACATGCTTCGCAGGGGACAGAACCTTATTCTGAACATGGCTGACAACGGCTTCACCATCTGCGCCTTCAACCGAACCGTCTCCAAGGTCGACCGATTCCTGGAAAACGAGGCTAAGGGCAAGTCCGTTGTCGGCGCCAAGACTGTTGAGGAGTTTGTCAGCAAGCTCAAGTCTCCTCGCCGTGTCATGCTCTTGGTCCAGGCTGGTCAGGCTGTCGACGACTGGATTGAGAAGATTCTACCCCTCCTTGACGCCGGCGATATCATCATCGACGGTGGTAACTCTCACTTCCCCGACTCCAACCGCCGTACCAAGTATCTTGCTGGCAAGAACATCCGCTTCGTCGGCTCTGGTGTCTCTGGTGGTGAGGAGGGTGCCCGATATGGCCCCTCTCTCATGCCCGGTGGTAATGAAGAGGCCTGGCCTCACATCAAGGACATCTTCCAGAGCATTGCCGCCAAGAGCGACGGTGAGGCTTGCTGTGAGTGGGTTGGCGACGAGGGTGCTGGTCACTACGTCAAGATGGTTCATAACGGTATTGAGTACGGTGATATGCAACTTATCTGCGAGGTATGAAGAGATAGAGACAGGAACCACGCACAAAAGACTAACAAAGCATTACTAGGCTTACGACATCATGAAGCGCGGTCTCGGCCTCTCCAGCAAGGAGATCGGCGATGTCTTCGCCAAGTGGAACAAGGGTGTTCTGGACTCTTTCCTGATTGAGATCACCCGAGATATCATGTACTTCAACGACGATGATGGCACTGCCCTCGTTGAGAAGATTCTCGACAAGGCCGGTCAGAAGGGTACCGGTAAGTGGACCGCTGTCAACGCTCTTGACCTTGGCCAGCCCGTGACCCTCATCGCCGAGGCTGTCCTTGCCCGATGCCTGTCTGCCATCAAGGACGAGCGTGCCACCGCTTCCACCAAGCTTGAGTTCGTCAGCCGAACAACCAAGTTCGAGGGCGACAAGGAGCAATTCCTTGAGGATCTCGAGCAGGCCCTGTACGCCTCCAAGATCATCTCTTACGCTCAGGGCTTCATGCTCATGCAGGAAGCTGCTCGTGAGTTCAACTGGAAGCTCAACAAGCCTTCCATTGCCCTCATGTGGCGAGGTGGTTGCATTATCCGATCTGTCTTCCTCAAGGACATCACTCACGCCTACCGCTCCCAACCTGACCTCCAGAACCTTCTGTTTGATGACTTCTTCAACAAGGCCATCCACAAGGCTCAGCCCGGCTGGCGAGACGTTGTTTCCAAGGCTGCCCTCCTTGGTATCCCCACCCCCGCCTTCTCTACCGCTTTGTCCTGGTTCGACGGTTACCGCACCAAGGACCTTCCCGCCAACCTTCTCCAGGCTCAGCGTGACTACTTCGGTGCTCACACCTTCCGCATCAAGCCCGAGAACGCTAGCGACAAGTACCCCAATGGCCAGGACATTCACGTCAACTGGACCGGCCGTGGCGGTAACGTCTCTGCTTCTACTTACCAGGCTTAAGTTGCTTGTCGGGGTAAAGAGATGGAATTTCGATTGGTTAAAGAATGAATACCACCGGGCTGTACGAAGCTCGATCGCTGCGTTTTTATAAAAATCTGTGCTTTGGTACACAGAACACGGTAACGCTGCAAGGATAATGATGAATGGGTTGGTACGGATTTAGAAAGCTTAAGTGATGGAAAATCGGGTTTGCGTTTAGAACCTGATGAGAAGTATGAAAACAAAATCAAATAATATTTTCCCAATGAAAGATATAAATCGGTGATAAGTGACAGTTACTGAGCGTGATAACCGTGGTAGGACTCCATTTATCGTTCGTGCGACAAAATAAAGCGAAGTTGGTCCACTTACGAATGATTTACTTATATGAGAATCCATCCGCACTGCTCAAACTTTTCAAGATCATTCTTCCTCTAACATAATATCATAAGATCTACCTATCGAAGATCAAGTTATATAAATCACCACAACTTACATCAGACCTCGTTCTTTTCCTACCTACCTATGGTCCATGGAAGACAAGAGCTCAAGACCCGCTTTTAATCACCCGGCTCTCCAGCTCTGATTGGCCATTCTGCACGTTTGCAGCCTCGTCGCGAGAAGTTTGGAGCCGCGCAAGGGCATTGACTTCTAACAACTCCATCGCAAGTTATATCGTGAATTGCGCCACGCCATCCCTTCACCTTCTCAGAGTCAGTCCATCTTGGCTTTTTTCAGCACGCTGAATGACTAGCAACGCACATACCTGGACATCATCAATCGCGTAATTAGATATACCAACACGCCTAATATCGTCCAGCGCGACGCTCGCCCACTATGGCTCAACCGGATCCTAGCCAGGGCGTCCCTCAGGACCTTGTATGTAATGCATACGCGCAAAGATGCAATCGCATCGCAACATCCTTCTGACAGTCCTTTAGATGCCCCACGTTCATCTGATCTCTTCATTCCGATACCCTGTGATGCCTCGACTTGACCTAAATGAGGTTGCTAAATGGCTTATGGCCGCACCGCAAGTCGCGAGAGACCGGGCGCCCTTTTTCTGGACATATCTCGACAAGCCTACCGATGGCACGATACTTTTGACCTGGCAGCCCCTTCAGCGCTTGGGAACGACCTTCGCAACCGATGGTTATGTCTGGGCGCCTCCAGAACAGGTTTACAAGCATGATCTGGGCAATGGACTGGTAAGGACAAGATGAGACTTGCACAAAGGGACAGCCTGCTGAACCTCACTAGATGCTTGAGATTTACTATCAGAAAGCTGGTTACATTCCCGGCGAGCAGTACGCTCTCCACGCCCGTCGACGATGCCGACTAGTCCCTATCCCTGGTCATCCTAATCCTCCCCAACCAGACGTCGGCCTCTTCGTTGTGCATTACGGCCCCGCCGAACCGAATGACAGAGTTCCTGTCTCCATGATTCCCTTTGACGAAAGAGTCAACAGCATCATGCAGCAGCGCCACTTTTTGCAGCGCGCTGGCCAGATTCGTCGCAAGGAATTCATGTTATCCGACCGAGTCAACTGGCCTACCCTGCCTGATCTCACCCGTCAGCCGGTACCTCCCCAGATGGCCCCTCGAGGCGTTCCTCAACAGATGGCATATCCCACACAACCCGCACCGGGCCCTCCTGCTAAACGAGCGAGGCACGCCGCGGGCCAGAGTGGCCAGCCCCCACTACCAGGAATGCCTCAGCTAGACGCTGCCTTCGACGATGAAGAGGATGTTTCGCGAGGAGATATGTTTGACCATCTCACCCCAAGAGAGATTTCTATGAGCCGATACCAGCAGAACCACGAGTGGATGGAAGAGATCCTCTCGTCTCCTTATAGAATAAGCCAGATCACCCCTGCCGATTTGAACCTCGGTTTCAAGGGCGAATTGGCATATTTGACCGAGGGCATCTTTCCCGCACAAGGAGTTGATGCCTCCAATTCCGTCCCTGAGAAGCCGTATATCGGGCGGCTGGATCCCGAAAAGGCCGATGAATTTCGCAAGCGAGTCCACAATCACATTGAGTCAACCAAGGCCGAGATAGAGAAGATGCAGGCCGACCATGCCGCAGCTCTTGCAAAGTTCAAGGAAAATTCCATCCTCAGCACAAAGGAGAAGGAGCTTCGAAACACTGTCGAGGGTACAGGCACTGAGATTTGGCGAATTGAGGGCAAGGTTGACCCCCACGATGAGGATGCTGTTCCTCGTCCCGTCAGTGCGAAAACAGTGGAACAGATAGTGACTGAAGTGGAAGTTGCTACGGGAAAGAAGGTTGATACCAAGCCGACGGTATCTCGTGTTCAAGACGGAGGTTATCAGCCACCAGCACCAGAACCCGTTCAGGCTGACGCTTCGCAACTATCTCGTCAGCCGTCGCAATCTGGTTCGCAGAACAGCGGCATCATGATTGGCGAATCTGACATCGATATGGGTGGCACTGCTGCTGGATTACTCGATCAGATGCATACTGGCATTTCCAACACCTCTACACCTCTGAACAACTTTGGAACTCCTCAACCTCAATTGTCAGCGGCTCAGTCTGGGGCCGGAACACCTTCCAATACCACCGCAGTTGGTTCTGGCGGTGACGTGACGATGGGCGGAACTCAGGGACCAAAGGATCACACAACAGCGCCTGATCAAGGAACTGGCAGTGGAGATTGGGTTGTTGTGCCCAAAGATGGCACTGCGAACGATCAAGCGAATCAGGGCCCTGGCTCGGGTGCCGCTTCTGTCAACGCAAACACACCCACTACTGCAGGAATCGATACTGCCAAGTCTATGGCTAAGACTGCGTCTGCTGGTGCCACCCCAGCAGCTGGGACACCCGGCGGCTCTGTCTCCTTTGACCAAAACGACTTCAGCTCCCTTGGTGACCTTGACACAGCAGGTGATGCCCTTAACTTTGACGGCCCTACGTTAGACGGTGCAGCTGGCGAGCTGGGCGAGGGTCTAGATCTCAGCATGGACATGGACGACTCAGCATTTGGAGACGCTTTCCACGGTGTCGAAGCCTCTGGAACTCCCCAGGGTCAGGATATGTAGAACGCATCCCTGTATGGTGAGCCGGAGGAGGATGAATTCTATTGAAAAGGGGGAAATATTTTTTTACTGAAAGACCGGAATTGGTTCTCAAGACGTCGGAGAATGGCGCGTCTTTGTTATCATGGGGAGTTTTCTTTCTCTTCGGCAATGGGGGGCTATAGGACTTGCTTTTTGTTCAGTTTTTAGGTATTGTCTCGGGTCATCAAGGCCCGATGTAGGACATTGATTTATGCCTATGGAATAGGAAAGTTGCTTGTAGACTAGAGGCAAGTAAATCTACAGATGAATAATTAATATGGTCTGTCATATATATATGTGCTTGAATTTAACATTATTTGGCCTTGTGCTGGCCGGAACCCTTGCAGCCGTAGCAAATGAGCATATGAATGAAGTATACTACCCATGGAAGCTAAAAACTTATGTCTATGGTAACAATGCTGCCAAACTCACGACAATATCCTATCAAGTGACTCAAGTCTGGGTAAGACCTTCAAGACTACGTACCTCAACTCAAACATAAAAGCTCATCGCCGTTCATGACTTGTTGACACGCTGCTCTGCTATCTTAACTATCTCATTATTGCTTGAGCTGTAGGTCAGGATAAAATATCCGCCATGATGGAAACATAAACTAATGACAATCATAGGGTCGGAAGGAAATTGCTCTTGGCTTTTGTGAGCAGATTGGTTCAAGTGAACAAATGAATGTAATATCATGTAAGGTAAAGAGGGCTTTTCTATATTCTATACAGTGACAAGTTCCCAATCACATCATCTCAAAAACAGACCACAAATGGAATATTGCAAAGATTCTACACATCCAACACCTATCCGAACAAAGTCCAGCACAAAGGGAAAGTAGCCAGCGCAGTTCGCAAAATCAAGACGGCATTCCAGCTCGTATGTTGGCGTATGCACTGGTAGGGTATTTCAAAAGATTGTTGACCGTCTCCAGGGTGCCCAATGTGCGCTTTACACCAGAAACGATGCTCTGAGATCCAACCTTATCTCCACTCGCCTCCCAAAAGAAAGCACCACCAAGGTTTCGCTGGTTGATATAAGCGGCTTTGGCCTGACCAGATTTGAGATCATCGTAAGTAATAAGCTCCCGCGTCTTGCTGTCATATGAATAGCTGGCTACGAGGTCTGCATTGTAGGTAGCTTTGGCACCAGAACGTGGCAAATCCTTGTATAGGTAAGTTCCCTCAGAGTTGCCGCCAACACCTGAGTAGGATTTGCCAAGTCCAGAGGTCTTCAGGAATGATCTCCCGTAAAGGGGCATACCCATGAGAATCTTGTTTGGGGGAACTCCCGCCGCGAGGTAATCGTTAATTGTCTTGTCAGTGCCAAGTTTTGTTGAAAGAGGGTTCTTCTTGGAAACGAAAACGTTGGCCTGATGACCGGTGGTAGTATCCCAGGAGCCAGCATAGTCGTACGCCATGAGGTGCCAGGCGTCAATCCATGGGTTCATTCCTTTCAAATCCATGACTTTATAGTTTGCCGGACCGGCTGATGTAGCAACAGTAAGCATAAAATGGTAGTTCAGTTTGTTGTTCTTTGAGAACTGGTCGAGGGCTTTTCTGAGGCCTGAGAGTATCAAGACATAGTTGCGAGCTTCTTGGGCATTGGCAGGGTATTCCCAATCGACATCAATTCCGTCGAAGCCCCAGTCAGTAATTAGTTTTATGGCGGAAGAGATGAACTTCTTGCGACGGTCCTGTGTGCTCACACCAGCGGCGAGATCTGGACTGTTATTCCAGCCGCCGATTGAAAGAAGCACCTGTTCATACGTCTTAGCAATCTCACATTAGGCTGCTTGGTCGCGGTAGTAGAATCACCTTTAAATTTCGGTTCTTCTTCTTAAGAATGTAAAGCTGTTTAACACATCCA
Organism: Fusarium proliferatum ET1; assembly: GCF_900067095.1. Taxonomy (NCBI): domain Eukaryota; kingdom Fungi; phylum Ascomycota; class Sordariomycetes; order Hypocreales; family Nectriaceae; genus Fusarium; species Fusarium proliferatum. Next base: position 3,804,436 of record NW_022194790.1, read on the forward strand.
TAAACGTTCTTTCCACCATTATCAGAGTCACCATTATAGAGTCTTTCGGTGTCAGCGTAAGAGTCTGATGAAAACCTAACGCTTTGTTAATAAGTACGATATATTGATGGGGCTGATATGCTTACACAGTTCCGTCTCTAGGGTTAACCTTAGCAAAGGAGTATAGAACATGTGTGATCTGCTTCACCGGCAGATTTTGGGGCTGGAAGTTCGCCCCATAGGTACCCCTGGTTCTTCATTATTAACACCCATTAATTGCACAGAAACATGCCACAACTCACCAGTTTGTGAAGTAGAGGATGTTCCGCTTTCCAACACCCCGAGTCTCTAGGCGAGTAGGTGCGTTGTTGGCGTCATCCTCATCATCAAAGTCACCACCAAAGTAGTTCTTTGCGCTGCTATCATCCTGGGCATCAGCAGACTCGGGGTTCTGACTTGCCTGCTCAGATGTGTTTCCGGCAGGAGTATTCTCAGATTCATCAGAACCTTCCTCGTCTTCTTCGGGGCCGCCCAGGTTGGGGAAATCCTCAGGGTTGTAGTCGTCCTCATCCTCCTCATCGAAGAATTCGTTATCTGCACCTCCCTCATCACGCTTGAGGAGCTCAGGTGCCGGAACGACTTCATCATCACCACTGGCAGCTCGCTGGTCAGAATCAGGAATGGCAGTTTCTTGCGAAATGTCCTGGTCATCACTCTCCGTAGAACGAGTGTTGTGCTTAGACTGTGCCCAGGGGTTTCGCGGAGGAATAAACTGGGGAACTGTATCCCGAGGAGTGGCAGCTTGACTCTGTTGAGGCTTGCGAGATCCTCGGAAAGGCGCCCTAGGCGGGATGAAAGTTGGCTGTTTGTCATTACTGTCGTCTTCTTCATCCTGAACCTTGACAACCGTCTTCTTCTTCACAGATGCAACCGAAGCGGACTTGTCGGAGCTGTCCTGGTCCTTAGTTGACTTTTGCCAAGATGCTTTTGCTACGAAAGGCATCTTAGGTGGGATGAACTCAGGGACGATAGTCTCTTTAGGATTGTTCGAATCAGCGGCGGTAGTGGTGGTCTTGCGGATTTTGGTGTTAGGGTCAAGTGCGTAAGGCATCTTGGGAGGAATTAACTGCGGTGCGGCGGTCTGTTCTGTTTCACGACGGACAGACGTGGTCATCTTGGTCTTGGTCCCATGTGTATGTTCGATGTGTCCATGAAGATGTTGGTGTCTGGGCTCCACTGCAGGCACAGCAAGTGCTGGCACCAGAAGCGGCGCAATGAGGATGAGTTGCTTGAGCATATCTGATACGCAGCAATTGATCTCAAGGTGAGAGAGAGCCTGCGAAATGAATGGCCTCTGACTTGAAGAAGCCTGGACAATGAATGGATGATATGTGCTAGTCAAGTTTAATTGGCGAGTATAAGTGCTTCTTATAAAAACAAGCTGTTTGTAAAAGAGTGAGACCTCGTGATGTGTGAGGTAGTACTCAGATAGTCCAAGGGGTCCAACTATCTTGAGAGGGAGTTGAAGCTGAGACAAGATGCTGAAGCCGGGCTGGTTATGAGACAAGGACTGGGGTGACGGAACCGGAGAGTAGTCTATGAAGCACTATACTTTAAAGAATGAGATGAAGTCAAGGAACGAATGACGTGGGTTGAGTAGTGATGAAAAAGGAATGGCTTAAGGGTGAGATCAACTGGGAGGGAAGGGGGGCCAAGGACTTCAGGCGAGGGAATCGGGGCAAATTTATCACATTGGACATGATGATAAGACGCCACTCGATCAATAGAGGCATGAGGGAGGTAGGCGACCTTGAAGGAGTATAGCATCACGACGAAAGCGTAGCTTGGCCGCGTGTTGGCCTAAAGAAGCCTCCAAGGATGCTACGGAAAGCAACGCTGGGCACCAGTCGAGACGATGCTGTTCTCGACTGGGAATGCCCTGACGCCGGATGAGACCCGACAAGCAGATCATTCGAGCTTATCGAGCGCCACAAGCCCCTAAAACGTGGACCTGGTATGTCTTGGGACCTTGATTAGGAATGAGCTTAGTGTCTGGAATCAGTGGTTCAAGGCGCTAGGGGAAATGGTCGGAGGTTAAGACATGGTGGTGGCTGTCAATCTTTGTAAGTTGGCATCTTTTGCTATTGAAAAGGCGGCATAATGAAGCCGGGTAGAGTTTGGGGGGCCTGAGAAAGAGGCTGTCTAGGCTGTGGGCGTGAAGCTCATGATGTGGTTGTGAGTGGGTCATGATGATGAAGGGTCAAGGGTAGAGTTTCCCTAGGAACCGAATGGCGTCGGGATCTGATAGCTGTTCCTGCGTAAGCCTCCTCCGTTTGATCGATGTATGTATGTACCTTCCTTTCTGTTCCTGGTGCGTTCTGGTCCCTCCCTTCCTAATGAAGCACAAGTGATTGTTTGAAAGTGGGTGTATCTGAGGAGCCCTTGATTGCCTTGCAGGATTTGAATATTGTATATATATCACTAACTAAAGGAGAAACATCAATTAAGAGCTCCTTCAATCATTCAAAACAACCCTTTCTTGCACATATCGTATGGACCTGCAACGACAAGACGCCGCTCCCGGTAATGTCTCGTCCTACCCTTGCGCTCCCGCATTTGAAGGGAGCAAAGACCCCTCCAATAATCTCACAACTGCAACTCCTCAATATTGTCTTCACTCCAAAACAAGAAAAATTAAGACAAAATAAACTGCCCCAGTATCAAGGGTCTAGATCATGATCCAGAAGATGAACGTTAGCAAAGGCGTCGCCGACATTCATTCTGGACTCATGAATAACGGATAAATCGGTTCAACGTGTGCTCTCTAGATCAGCCTGCACAACGTCCAAGCTTTGGTGATTTGAAATAAACAGTTTTCCCCCTTCGTTGTTCCTGATTCATACTCTTTACGGCAGAGAGCTCGTGACTAAATTTCGTGATTGTAGATGGCTGACCCTAAGACTAAACTAGTGAAGCCATCGCCATATCCTCGCATGGCGTTCCAATTTACGGTTTTCATTCCAGTCATTGACAAACTTGATTCGTAAGCTCTCGGTGGCCCCGTTTGCATCGAAAATTCTGCAGTTTATCTGTGATCTGAGACATGGTTATATTCTCCAGATCCTCGACATCTCGTTAGGACATTGCTTTGACCAATCCCTTGTCAACTAGGGGCATCAAACGCAACTCGTTCACTATAACATAGGCCTATAATCCATAAACCCGGCACGGCGCGGCACGAGATAACCTGAACTGACGTCTTGTAGCCTAGCTTAGTTATGGATCGCCACACAGACAAATGTATTGACAGAAGATGACGACTTCCTAGACCTGCGACCTCTAGCACGTAGAGCTAGGATGTAGCCAACCATTATTGAATCCTATGCTTTTCTATGAATGGACCCTTCATCGTGGCTTACTTGATATCTGAAACTTTACACCAGTGGTTAGACTTGGAAGATTATGATTTATACATTATCATGTTCCTGGATATATGGGCTAACCTACACCGCAAGTTGTCTTTCGAAAACAATAATTATGATATTCTTTGCCTAATTACTATCAAATACTATATGAAAAATAGCTAGAACATACACAACATCTCTCAAACTTAACATACTCAACATTAACAACCGTACTCATAGAGGCCCGAAGGTGATTCCCTCTTTGTCTGTATCTAAACCGTGACGTTGGTCCCTCTCTGATGAAGACTCCATTTCCTCGTCTCCAAAATCTGTCTCTGCCTCACATTAGTAGCCCCAATAAATCCCCCATCATCCCCCTCCTTCGTCCCAGAATGAATAGTCTCCAGTTCAGCCAAGTCATCTCCTGGCCGTGGCTTCTCATCACGCCTCGCGGAAAGGTAGAAGAAATCCCAAATGAAACTTCGTTCTAGCTTACGCGGCTTTCCATCAGCGGTCCAGAAACGCTCCTCGCTAAGTTCTTGCGAAAGATGACGTCTGAAATATCGATCTTGAGTAACCCACCAAGCTCGCCAGACGAACAAGATCAGAAGAGTGAGTGGGATTGCGGCCGCCCAATAGTACCAAAAATGCGCCCCAAAGCGGTTCACCTTGATTTGGTCTGTCATAGGTCTCGAGGAATTGTCGTCTTCTTCATCTGGGCCGAGCCAGTCAAACATGGACATGCCGAAGAGAGTTCCAAGAAATTCGCCGGGTAGAAAGATGGCGGTTATCACGGCGAGAGCTTTCATCGAGGAGCTGTCGCGCGATGATGCTACAGCCATTCGGGCGTTCAGGATATTGTCTTCTTGGGCCATCTTACTGTAGATCTACTGCTTTTAGTTGGTGTTCAATGTTCGACTTTGTACCACTCACCATATCGATCTGAGCACGGCATCTGGCCTCGGACATGCGTCTATCCGTCTCTAGACCCATGCAAAGACGCAACAAACCATCAAGATACTGCCTGATCTCATGCCAATGGGGCCCCAAAGAATCGCCATCCGTCACTTCATCAGGAAATCGAAGCCTGGGGAGATCTCTGGGGGCCAGAACCGGACTCACTGCGGGAGGTCCTCCTAGAGGATCGATTACCGTGGGACTCAACATACTGAGATCGTTGCCGAAGTTAGAATAATTTCCCATTCGTTCATTCAACTCGTCTCCTGCCAAGATCAAAACTTTGATGGCTCTCTCCATCCAACGAATAGTATCCAGCAGTTTAATGGTGTCCTTGAGAACTTCGTGTGCCCTTTTCATGAGTTTGGTCATGGTGCTTGGGCCCCAAGCAATTCTCTCGCCACCTTTTCCATTGCTGAATGTGCGACTGAGACGCCTCCCGGTCTCTGTGGCATCGAAGCCGGCAATGTTGCTGACATCGTATTCCAAATGAGCCACGTTGGAGTTGTTCTCGATAACAGCCTCTTCGCATCGCATAAATTGCACTTGGAGAAGCACGACGGGCATGATGAGAGGGTGCGCCCAATGATCTCTGCATGACTCCAGACGATGATCATATTCGTCGAGGTCATCGAGGTTGTGTCGTCTTGGCTCCCATGACTGTCGGACAAGGATGGTCGCGGAGCGTTCACGGACATCGTATGTCATGGACAGAAAGTCACAAGGCGTCTTTGGCATCTCTGAGAATGCGAGAATAATACCTGAATTGTTAGATAAACCTATACGTGGCGTTGAAGGAACTTACTCAGCTGGGATTTGTCTTTTGACCAAAATCTAGATTCTGTGGTGGTTCGAGTTGAGTATTGCAGCGTGGCAGGATGAAGGTTCATGGCAGCCAGGTCATCAACCGTCATGCTGAGAATGTCTCGACCACCGTCGTAAATAGTTTTACGCTTGAAACAGATTCTATATTCAGTTAGCCAAGAGATACTGTGTATCAACTGTTTGAACTTACACCCGGCGTATTCGGCCTTCCATTCCGGCCGATGGGGCTTCATCATCGTCTGGTTTTCGAAAACTGCCCTTCAGACAATTAGTTCACCGCTCTCTGTTCAACGGACTGTACTGACTTCACGATCGAGCATATGCCCGCGCCGAAAGGCTAGGTCAAAGAGAGCTGTTCCCGAAGCATCATCGCGAGTAAAGTGGTGGGTGATGTGGTCGTCATCATCCACCCATGGATCCCGCTTGGTGGTTGGTGCTCCAGGCTCCTCTGACCGCTTGTAGACAACATACTCGTCATATTCAATGTTAGACGGAGTATCTTTTGCAGTGATCAAAACTTGGTTAGAGCAGGTTTTCTGGTCGTAGTTGAACAGGTCTAGGCCGTGGTGTACCAGCCCCATTAAGGCGGTTTTGCGCCTCCTCCGGAGACCGACAGCGTGATCTTGCGGAACTTGAGAAGAACGGCCACCCTAATGAATGGGGTGGAGAACTCTGGATTCATGAGAATCTGAAATCGTTGAGATTGAGTTGATAGTGTTGGTGGGGAGGTACTGAATGCACTCCTTAAGCGAGAAGAATATAACTAGCTGGTCTTTGACCCCGAAGTATGCAATGCACGCAATACTACTGAGCGTCCAGCGGCGGGTCAAGCTTGTTTATGAATTGTCGAAATGTCCTGGACGCTGACTGCCAAGACATCGCTCTTCAGCCCCCAAACAAGGGTGCCTTGCTCGTTGAGAGCCCAACTCTCCATGGAGGGTTTCGGGCAACGCATACCGCCGTCATGGGACCACTTCGAGGGCTGAGATAGATCCCTCAGCCTCGCTGCGTATTTCCGTTTAAGTAGGAAACGGTTGACAGGCCCATTAACCGGCTTCGGATCGGCGAATAAGACTGCGGTTGAGTCTCCGGGACGGACCCGCACGGAGCGGATCGGAGGTGGCTTAGATCCGGGGGCAGGTGACAAAGCCGGATTGGTTCCTCTTCTGAGAGCCCGATATTAGCGAGCTGCCATTCTGGGTTTATCTCGGGCGTAAAGACTGAGGCGCAGGTTCGGATAGAGTGACATGCATCCAACATCACGGGACTCATTCTTCGCACTCATAGCCAATTACGGTAAGAAATCTTTCAGTCTTGCTGCCCAACATATCAGATGTTGTTCTGTACGATCTCTGATCTTGGTCGATATCAGCAATGACAGCCGTACAAAGCAATTATTGGATAGGCCGGTTGATAAACAGAATGTCAGCACTCCAACAAGATGGTAAGAGGTAGAGTTACAAGGATATAGACTACAAGAACGCTGGCAATCATAGTCGTCTCGGTTGTCACATTCCGAGTTTTACGTATAGAAAGTCATGAGTGAGTGGGTGCAGATAATCGGGGGTTTATTATAGTCGTATATCTGAGAAGTTAAGGGGAGTCAGACACGTCGCAGGCTTTCAATTAAGTATTAATGGGCTTCTCCATACATTCCGACAGTTGATGATTCAGCTTCACTGTTTTATACACTTCTCAGGTGTTAGTGACTTGTGAACTGCCTTGACTACTTCCATCACTTGAAGAGTCGTCCTCAAATTCGCTTTCCTCGGTAATACTCCCAAGTCCCGTCCCAAAACTCCAGGAGTTTGTTTCATTACTATCCCTGTTTTCATCCTTCTTTTCCACTTTCTTCCTGTTGTCGATCCTGTTTTCTTCCGTATTTCTTTCTCTGATTTTCCTCTCTTCTATCCTCTTCAGCTTTTGCTTAACATCGTCAATGCTCTTCTTTGCCCTGTCGAGTTTGCCATCCAGGGTGATACATTTGTTGCAATTTGTCTGTATCCTCCGCGAAGTCGGTACATGAGGCTTCTTGATGACACAGTCATGGTTTAACTTTCCATCACGGAAGTCTTTGGCTGTTTGGCATCGCTTCACGCAGATGCCCCAGCGCTCGTGGGCGCATTTAAAAACGACTCGACCGTAGACGCACATACTAATGATCTTTTTGTAGAGTTTGGAGGTTGTGGTGAGGGATTCCTGATCTAGGAGAGGAAATCTAACAAAAATCGAGCATTTTATCGCTTTTATATCTGTCTCGGAAGAGTGAATTGTTCTCATGTTCATCAGAGCTTTGTTTGTTGATTCATTGTGACAAGTGACATGCATGAACAAGTAATTCCAGAACAAAACAACACATCATGTGTGGTGGCGGACCAGCTTCACTTAAGTTCCTTTTAAAGCATTCAGTGATCGCATCCGATGTGAATATTACATGGACTAGGAAACGCAAATATATTAAAAGGTACTTAATTCGGCAAGCGTCCGTGGGCTCCCAGGGTTGTCATCACAGCTGGAGGTGTTGAGCCCAGGCATGCACGCTTTGTCAAACGCTTTGATGTTGAGAATACCATGTACATCCAGATGCTATTAATACCAACAACAAAGAGATATAGGGCTCTTTCAGAAACCGGAAACTTTACACTAAGCCTCAGGCTTCTAACAAGCCACTATCCAGTACTTCTCGAAAGTTCCTCGCCCAGGATATTTTACCATTTCTCTTCTCTCCAATATGTGGCACTTCAATGCCGACTCTTCTCAAAGTCTTTAGCAAGGAAGACTCTTCGTTGTCCGATATGACTACTCCTCCTGTAAGCAGACACTGCATGTCCGTGGTCGAGTCCCCAAAATAAATCACCTCCCCGTCCTTCTCGTTGATGATGTGTTTCAAAGCTTTCTTCTTCTCGCATACATTGGTCATTCTCCCCTCGAAAAATTCTGGTCCTTTTATCGTTCCATCTGAAGCCGGTTCGTTGGCAATGACCTCAATTTTATGCGGTAAAAGAGCTCCTCGTAGAAAGGCCCGGGACCAATTGACCGATATAACACTCACATCCCAGCCCCTCTGTCTTGCAAGGGTTATGAGATCCGTAAATCCATCTCTGATCTTAATTCTGCCGGCCTTGACAGCGTCAGCACCAGCTTGCGACAACGTCTCAGCGTCTAGACCGGCAAAGATGCGTGAGTCAGCAATACGTCGTAGAGACGTCTCTTCCACGTCTTTCATTCCTGATAGGAATTCGATCTCATGATCCACAGATGTTCGAGTAACCTCTGGTGATGGATGGTTGTCTTTGTAGTGTCTGTAGTCGGCAACATAGGATTGAACCACTTGGTCCCAGGAAGTCTGGAGGTCATGGCCATATTTATTCCTCTGTATCTCGAGAGCTGAGCGAGCAAGCTCCCCGATAGAATCTTCTTGGGTGATTGTGCCATCAAAGTCGAAAACCAGATGCATCTTGAGACAGGTCGGATAGTAGATGTTGTCTCGAGCCTTGGTTATAAGCGGGGCTGTTCGGGTGATTAAGAGGAGAAGAGCGTATGTGAATGCATACATCTAAGCAAAGTATGTGATTCCGGCCCTTAGACAGCAGCTACTCCAGTCTTATAACGATCAGAAAGCGCCTCGCCTCCGACCAGTTTAGAGTGCATTGGTTACTGCGGGGAAGTTATTACGTAGGTAGGTAGTTATGATGTAGAACAATAGTGAGTGGATCGATAACCAAGTGCGAGAGTAGCCCAGCCAAGAATGCTATAGTCCAAGTTCAATCTCAGATCGGATAAAATAAAGATAGCTTCAGTTGACGAGCGAATCACGGCTCGCAAAGCATTTCGCTAGATGATGATTGATTACAACTGGTAATCTATAAGACTAGAAGGGTATCGTCGCTGTAAAAACCCTACCCTGAATCCTTCGAACACCACATTAAATGATATCCTGCGTTCGTTATCCTTGAAGTGAAATATTTGCCCCTTTTTATCCTCTTCTAAGAGGTCCGTCGATGCTGATACTAGGAAACAGGCAACACATCCTCCATCTCCGCATCGTCCTCATCGTCATCAACAGGTTCAGCAGCAGCCTCCTGGGCCTCTGCGCCACCCTTGTCGCGGTAGGCATCGCTCAGGCAATACTGGTTGGCAAACCGGCCACTCTTGTTGAGAACAGCAATCTTCTCGAGCACCTGTCGAAGGTATTGTTCGGGCTGCTGAAGCTTTTGTCGCAAAGCCTTCACCGACCAATACTGATACTGGCGGAAACAATCGAAAATGAGATCCAGAAGCTGGTTCTCTGGAATACGGGCTGCCTTGAACACCTCGCCCTTCTTTGGCTTGGCTGTGGCAGCGATATTTTTCTGTGACCTTTGTTAACATAACCGAGAATGAAAGATTGTACGGAAACAAAACGTACGATGAAGCTATCTCCGAATTCGGCGGCGCGGGTAGTTCCAGGGTTCACTACGGCTGAAGCTGCGTGTCGACTGATGATTTGGACCTTGGATTTGTTCGCCTCTGCATCCAGAATCTTCTGCTGAAGCACCCGTTCTTCCTCATCTTTGCCGTGGGGCTCAACACGGACATCGTAGGCAATCTTGCCAAAGACCTTTGTCTTTTCTGTAATGCTTTGTTAGCACCTATTCGTGGCACGGCAATGCGAAACCAAGCTTACTCGGGACAGCTTTTCGATAGTATGGTTGATATCGGCTCCTACGGTCGTAGCTCGGCCGTTCTGCTCCGTTGTTGTTTCCTTGTTTCTGCCTCAACAATGAGGCAGGGATGCCGGCATCGGCAGCCTCTTGTCGCGCCTTGCTTCGCGCCTTGAAGCCAGGCAAATCCTCCTCGCTGAAAATGAAGTGGTTGCTAACGTTGTGTTCTTGGACTACTAGGTCATATTCGCGAGGCAGCACCTGATGCTCCGGGCAGTTGGCGGAGAGAAGCATGCGAAGTTTGGTCTACGTATATCAGTATGGTGCCATCGCCTTATCAGGTATGCATACATCTTTGCTGCCATCGGGCTTTGCTTCAGTCCATGTTCGCAGAGTGCCAATTTGAATTTCATCGTTGTCGCCGAGTCGCTCCGTCAATTTAGACCAAGCTTCCCACATGTATCGAGGAACGCGTGCGAGGTAGAGTTGCTCGAAGGCGGGAGCCTTGTTGTCGTAGAATTCGAGGTCACCGGCATCTTCATACAAATCTTCTTCATCGACTTGCGCAGGAGAACCAGACGCCTCCGGATCGGGTTTGATGAAGGGCTCCTGCTTGATGAAGGAATTGGCCATGATGGTGGTCGAAGTTGTGCAGGACGAGGGATACTTGGAGATGCGACAAGTCGGAGGAACTAAGATAGGTGCTGTGTGCAAAACGTATAGGATATGTAGGTTTTTCCAAAGTTTAGGATCTCTCTGTACAGAAAGGAAGGACTTTGTATGCGCTTTGTTGATTCGCGCGCCCCAGGGAATGGCTATCAGCTTGTGAATGATGTCTTTGAGTGGAGACCCAGGTAGCCAGGCACGCTTATGACAAAGCCTGTCTCATGCTTAGTACAGTACCGAAATGGAGATATGTACACGGTATTGATATGGACGGGAGGTGTGGAGCTCTGGTTGGATCATGGGAACTGAATCGCCTTTGTTACTCTATAGTTAGAATTCTATTCATATATCAGCTTGCATGTATGTAGCTTGTCGGAGGAACGGGTGTTGAGGTGATCAAAGGTGATGCTCAAATAGCGAGGGTGCTGACTCTAGTACCTACCTAACGAGGCCCGGGCGGGGCCTCCTGGGTTTCGTCGCAGACTACTAACTTATTTAGGTAAGTTAGTGCCTACCTATGGATACTGGTACAATGGCTTCCTTTGAGATTCGAGCACGCTTTCAAGATCTCGACTCTCTTGGAGCATCAAACATTTACGATGCTGTCGCTTTCTTTATAGCGATGCTCGGCTGCCCTTCCAAGGGGCTCAACACTTAATCACCCTTCTTTCCTCCACTGTGCTACCCCCTGGCTTATATAACCCTTCCTTAAATCGTCTTACTCCTCAACTGTAACACTGCTACTTGGGCGTTGCTACATTTATAACAGAACCCTCCTACATATCTCCTCATATAACACCATAAGGATCGCATGAACTCACGAAACGTATGAACGAACTCTCGACACTTTACCCCGAGCTTCAAGATGCCACCCAAGTCTCTATTGGAACTTGCCACTGCGGCATGCATCAAAAACATCCGCGAACTCGACAGTGTTGGCGACTATCTTCCTTATAAAGCCGTCCGCCTCCTTCTCCTCAAGATCGACAACGCGAAGCAACTACGAACTATCGAACTGAACTCCCCTCAAATCCAGGGCGAGACAGGCGAGGTGTGGCTGAAGCTTATCAAGCATGAGTTTCCTATGGAAGTCAAGCAAAAGGCATACAAACCACCAAACCCAACTAAATGGTATCGCGTCTATGAGAAATACAAGTCTGATCACCAGAAGGCCCTTTTGGAAAGTGAGGCGAAGCTCAAGAATGCTCTCATGGGACTCAAGGAGGACAAGGAGAAGAACACCAGTAAGATTGTCGATGACAGAAGACTTCTGCCCCGAGGAGGCAGAGTCGGTCCGAAGAAGGCTTGGGGAATTGGCGCGCGAGATCCCAATGGCAGCACTCTCGCTTTCAATAGGGGAAGCCGTACCAAGACTCACAACGGTGCAAGCGTCATGCGCAAAGTACGGCGAGAGACAAAGGAGATTGCCAGTATCCACGGCGCATTGTCAAGGCCAACACAAGCATCAAATGCTATCACAAAACTCCGCAAGGCACCTGCAGCTATGGTGGGCGACTATCAGAGAGCCGCCAAGCCAACAATCCGACCTCCGCTCCCTCCGCCACCGAAACCAACAGTCTCTGATGCAGTTCGAACCCATGAGGCACGGGCGCAATACATCTCGGACTCTGATTCTGAAGATGGGGATGATCTGTTTGACGATGAACAGCCGGTACCCCGTCGAAAGGCCTTGTCTCACGTATCGTTGTCTCCTCTGAAGAAGCCTGCTGCTGGCCACGGCGAATCTACAAGCAAGGTCAAACGTACTGGTCTTCTCTCCAACAGCTATAAAGGTCCTAAGCCTCAAACTACAACATCTTCACGGCCCAGAGTGGCCCCTTCAGCTGGAAAGTCGGTATCTCCTACCCCTCAACAGAAACAAATATCTCTGTCTCCCGAGCCGACCGAACAGTCTTCACCTACACGTCTCACAAATACACGACCAAATCCGGGCATCGGGCCACGCAAGCGCAAGGCTACGGATGTCTTCATGAAGCCTAAGAAGAGAGCTTGAGATCCAAACAAACAATTCTCTGGTTTTTTTTTCTATATATTTGACACGGTTTGTGGAGATGTTTATTTCAGGGGCAATATTCAACCCCATTACAATATAGGAGTGCAGTGTATAACGGCCCATAGCAAGGGAAACAAACGGCGATAAGCGAATGACAACAATGATAACGGATAAATAGTCCATAAATAGTGGCATTAGACTGGGAATACAATGGAATATCGAGGTTGGCGCATGTGTGCCAATTTGTGATGTGTATGATAGCACTAAGACGACGGAAGATGAGCATAGCCAGGCTTGCTCAAACGGGATGCTTAATCAATGAGAATAACTTTATCGTATCTTTTGGTATTATCACCTTGTCTTCTGAAAGTATTTGATACTAGCAGCAGTGTTCGCGCATGATTGCTCCAGCTGACTCGACATCATGATCCCGTGGGTTCAACAGCTGTTGTACTGTGCTCAGTCATTCCACCTAGTACAGTGATCCCTCGTCATCCTCGGTTGTCGAGCGACAAACTCGTTAAGTCGGGATGAGGTCCACTATGTTCGCTCAAATATTCGTTCGATGTGTTTATGCCATCCATCGTCCTCCTCTAAGGGCGAGAACGAGATGGAGAGTGTCACCAGCGGAGAGATTGTATTCGGCAGCAGTCTTGTCATCGGTCCTATACACGGTACGTTAGTATACTGAAAGACATGATGTTCGTTCAGAAGTTTGTATGAGAACGTACATTTGCTTGCCGCCATGGATAAGTCGCTGTTGGACGGGCGGGATACCCTCCTTCTCCTCGACCTTTTCCTTGATCTGGGAGACCTACAAGTGATCAGCTGAGGTCTTTCCGCTTCTATTGTCCGCCGTCTTTCGAGATTTACCTTGTAGTCCGACTCAATATCCAGCTCGATCTCCTTGCCGGTCAATGTGCGGACTCTAGTTATCGCAGTGTTAGTTTGCTCCCATGTTTCCCAGCCAGCATGACGTCGAAATTCCGACATGTGACTTACTTGATCAACATTTTGGCGGCTGTGGTGAGGAACCAGGGTGTTGTGTGTTCCAGGGAATTTACAAGAGTTTGCAAAGAGCAAAGAAGAAAGTGTCGCGTAGGTTTCGAGTATGCGAGGCTGATGTAAACATCAAAGCAATGGCGGCTGTTGGGCTGACTGAGCGCGATTGATTCATGGTGGGGTTGTGGGCTAACACTGACGGAGGGGGAGGGGTGACCCTTGCAGTGACTGGAGCTGTTGCCTACCTCGGCGATACCTACTAAGTACTAGGTACCTACTATACCTCAATACTTCCTATTGTGAGTTCTACAGCTCCCGTCATGATGGTCAGGCGCTTCAGCGAATACGATCTTGCTAAGGTTGAAGATGCAAAGTTTACCTAGATACCTACTTACTCGTGTCTATGTGTTAAGAGCGGAGTTTCGAGACTCAACTAGTGTCTCGCGTAGTTTGCATCTGCAGTGGTTCACTTGTCGTTCGTGAATTAAGACCAAATTCTATGAAATCGTTTGCAGCAGAGCAGAATTGGTAGTTCGACTTTTTCTACCTCATTATTCCTAATAGTACAACCCTTTCGGTAGACATACAGTGGAGAGTTCATTAAATCCATAAGCACCTCTCCTCGTTCACAGCTCGTCCTTCCGTATCATCCGATCAGTTCTTGTCATTACTGTCGAATACATTGAGACCAAGTCCCTCAGAGTCGAGCATGAGTCTGTTCTTAGAGCCAGCCTCTTGGAGCTGAGCAGCAATGTATCGAGCGTTCTCGATCTTCTTGAGCTCAACATAGGCCTTGTTCTTCTTGATGGCCTCACCAATCAGTTCAGCAGAGCGAGCCTCACCCTGCGCCTTGACAACCATGGCCTGCTTCTCCTGCCGAGCCTTGTCGACGATGAAAGCAGCTCGTTGGGCCTCTTGCTGGGCAACCTGCTTAGCCTCGACAGCAGCTGTGAATTCGGGAGAGAAGGCAAGGTGCTGCGGGATGTCAGTCAGATCAGATGCTCTTGTTCAAGTATGGGAGCATTTGCTTACAGTTAGGGATACATCGTCTAGGAGGATGTTGAATCGAGCAGCTCGTCGAGCAAGGTTCTCTCGAACCAGTCTGGCAACATTCTCTCGCTGTGTGATGAGCTGGCTAGCGTTGAATTGAGCAACAACACTCTTGAGAACCTCATTGACAATAGACGGCAACACACGCTCGTCGTAGTCGGTACCTAGTGTACGGTAGATCTGAGGCAGAGCATCAATCTGTGGGCGAGAGAGCACACGGCAGGTGATGTTGACCATCTGCAGATCCTTGGTTCCGGTCAAAGACGCCACATTGCGTGGCTTTGCTCGGACATCGTACACAATTGGTGTCTCAAACCAAGGGATGTTGATGTGCGTTCCTGTTTGCTCAAGTAAGTGTCTGAGCCGAATCCTCCGAAGTTCGTTTTCTCGCACCTTCGTTGTAGATCTCCTTGCTCACACCAGTCAGCCTCTGGTACTTGATGGCTCGGTGACCACCATCGACGTTGAATAGGGAGTTTGACAGGAACAGAGCACCACCAGCGAGTAGCAAACCGCCGAAGAGTGCACCGCCGGCTGCTCGAGGCATCTGAGGGCCACCTCCTCCAACACCACCACGGGCCTGCTGCATCTGTCGAAGACGGCGCATGGCTTCCTCCTGCCAGTTGTTGTTCGACATTGCGAATGTTTGTTTTCGGAGCGAGCGTGGACGAATCGAACCGATGTGATATGTCGACTGACTTTGGTGGTGATGGTTTTAGGCGTCCGTGTAGTCGTCAATGATGGTCATGAAGCTAGGTACTCGATTGAAGCTGTCGACTAATGTGGGTCCCCTTTTTTGCCCGCCCAGCCTTTCCCTTTCCAGAACAACATCCATCTGCTTCTGGCCTTAGCCTTATTAATGAGTGGTCTGAACTAGAGTGTATCAGAAAAGCAATAGACAAGGAGGCAGCAAAACGATTGACAATAATAGGAGATTATTTTAACATGCACTATGCCGCTAGATACTTTATGTTGTAGTTTTCATTTTATTTTATACTACGGTTTATTACACTATGCAGTCTGCTGCTACCTACATCGTACCTTGAGTTGGTGGGATATTATGACCTACCCTAAATTATAGCAAGAGTATGCGACTATAAATAGGTAACAAATAGTTCCGTCTATTATACGACACCTTAATAAGAATTGATCTTTAATATCTTTTTCAATATTCATAATAAGGACGTCAACTGGGGCAAAGGCATGGTTAACATATTAATAGAGCTCCTTGACGACATAATTCAATATAGTATGTAGTTAGTTACGCATTGTCCCAAATACTCACGAATAATGCACCGAAAGTTGTTCTTCACATCTTATACGAGCTTGGGATATAGTAGCTTATGCTTAATTTTCCCTTCATTATATAAACTACCTAGGTAGGTTAGACTGGAAGCTCTCTTCCTGAGTAATCATTGTCTCAGAACACCAATATCACACTTTCAAATGTTGGCCTGACTTGCTGAGTAACATGTTACTGCGTCTTTGGTTTTGAGCTGTATAATTAACTTGTGTTTGTTCCTATCGATATTTTTATTCCTGTTCAAATAATCTTCATACAAAGGAAACCTTCATTCCATCAAGTAGGATCCGAACACCATGTTCTGTACTATTTACAATGGTATCTGCAAGCACATAACATGATATATCCATAACCCATTCGCCAAGCACATGCAACATAACCTAACCACCCACCATTACGCGTGAAATCATCACGCATCCCTACATCGTCTCTCATACTTAGTTATTGTGTCCCTTCCTATATCCAATCCCAAAAAATAAATCTTCATCTATGTGTGAAAAGTGTCGAGCGAGTGCGAGTTGATAAAAGAGAATCTTCAATGTTGAGCAGATCACTCACAGAGAGCAATCTTGATGGTCTCAGTACCAGCCTTGGGCTTCTGAGCATAACCGTTGAGCATTCGGAAGCCGGATTTGCAGTTTCGGCCCTCCTCGAACACGGCAGCAACGCCATCCAGACACTTGCCAGCCTCCTCCATGGCAGTTCCAGTAGTAGTAGTATCGGCGAGTCGGAGCTCACCAGCAACCTTCTCCATCTCACAGCGGAGGAGCCAGCGCTCCCAGTTCCAGCCGCCAGCAATGCTGCAAGCGCTTGCAATATCATCACTGCTTCCCATAACCATGGCGTCCATCTGGCAGGTCTTGACATCCTGGCCATTAGGGCTGTCCTTCAAAGGAGGGGTAGGAGGCTTGAACATATTTCGTCTGGCACCCATGGGCAGACACATCCAGATGCGGCGAGTGTCTTGGAAGCCGGCACGGGCCAGGCGACCAAGCCAAAGCTTGGTAGGGTTAGGGTCATAACCAAGAGTCTTGAGGGCAAAGCCGAACTCAACGCTCTTTGCCAGTCCAACGGGACCAGCGTTGATGATGTCTGAATCCAAGAGTGAGAAATCAAGATAGCCACCGGGCTTGAGAACGCGCATGCACTCCTTGAGACAGGTGTCCCATTCGTCTTCCCCGTTTTCACCGAAAAGCTTGAGGATGCTGTGAAGTTCTCGGGCAGAAATGAGATCGAAATGGTTGTCTGAGAAGGGGAGACGAGAAAACTTCTCAACAGCAACTTGTCGATGGTTGGGGGGACCACGGACATTGCAGTTGGAAAGTTGACGAATAGACTTGGTTGTGACAGTGTAGACCTTAGTGTTGGGGAACTGGAGCGCGCAGTGCCACGCCCAGTCGCAGGTAGTCTGTCCGCCCAAGTCAAGGACTCTGGCGCGCTCGCGAGTAGTGCCGCCATGTCCAGGTGCTGCGCGAGAAAGACGAGCAAGTCGCTTGGTCACTGGAGCAGAGATGAGGCGACCACCGTTGAGCATCTTCACGGCGGCAACGTGCCACGCAGCAACGGTCATCTGGTTCATGGCCTCAACTTCCTTCTCTCGGCGGAGCTTCTCAGGGTCGTCAATGATGTTATCATCGCCACGAGCAACATTGGCGCTGAGTCTCTTCTTGGCGGACTGGGGAACGACGCTGAGCTGGTACTTGCCGAGAAGCTGGTTGCGATGAGACTCCTTGAGGGAAACGCGCTGAGCCTGGATAGCCTCAAATCGAGCAAGCTGGTGGACAAACACATCCTGGCGCTGAATGCGGATGATGTAGTCTTGAAATGCCCGATAGTAGGCAGACTCGCGGCGGACGAGCATGGAAGGCAGGCGCTTGGGGTGATCAGATGTGGAGACAAGGTTGGAGAAACGAACGCTCTTCTTGACAGGAACAATGGAAGTTTCTGGCTGAACCTTGAGGGGAGGAAGTTCAGTTTGAATCTGAGGAGCTTCAATCTCCTCCTCAGCCTCCTCAGTGATGGTGTTGAGCCCACCATCGTCCTCGGTTGACTCATCTTGAACACCACGAAGGTAAGATCGTTGAGCCATGAGCCAAAGCTCAGTGCGATCAAAATGGGAGAGAGCCTCCTTTTGTTGCTTGCGAGCATACTCAGGATCGTAGTCGACCACAATCTCGGTGGGGGCATCCTCAGCCTGGGGTGAAGCTGGGGCATTGGCCGAGTCGACAGTAGAGGGAGCAGTCTTGTGCTCGAAGACGGGTCGAGCAGTGGGCATGTCGTCCGAGAAGTCATCCTCCTCCTTGAGCTCAACGACTTGCTCAACGATGGGCCCGGTGGGGGCGGGTGTAAACCTGACACTACGATAAAAGTCCTCTACGAGTTCCTTACGCTTAGGGACAGGAGGAACCGAAGCATCCATGTTCCAGGGACATCGGTAGAACTGTTCAGCGGTGGTGGACGTAGGTGGTGGCATATCCTCGGGGGACTTGGAGGGCATGTGCCATGTGTTTCGGCTTCGGGGAGATAGACCGGAGAAGAAACCGCCTGGAGATGGAATATCAAGCTTTGTCAAGTCTGCAAGAGACTGACGGTTAGGGTTGGGAGAGAAGGCTCTGTTGATAGCTGGCTGCGACTGGAAGCTGGTGATGAGTCGCAGTGGTTGTTGTCGCATCTCAACAGTTGGCTGGACAGAATGTTGTTCAGGCACCTCAATAACTTGAGATGGCTGTTCATGGAGGTTCTCCTCGCCACTAGCAAGGGCGTGGAGGGTAGCGAGAGCGCCAGGTTGTAGTTGAACGCCAGCCCAAGCATCTTCGGTGTTTGAATCCTCATTACCGATTATGGGTGTGGGCGGGGCACTCATAGCCGCGAGCTGCTCAGAAGTCAAACTCCCGTCCAAGGATGGGGGAGCTGACATGGTTGGTGTCTCTGCTGCATGTTGCTCATGCATGAACTCCATCTGAGCAGGCGACATTGTAAGTTTGACAGAAGGGGTCAGAGGGACTGGAGAAGTCATCGACTTCTTCATGTTGTCCACAGCAGACCACGTCTCAACAGAGTTGTCGCGTGTTGCTGGAATGACAAGCGGGGTTGGTTGCTTGGTAGGGACCTGCCTCGACCTAGCAGACGCTTTTCGCTTGAGCATATCCTCTTCATCATCAGTCACATCGTAAAGGTCCTCGAACTCCGTGGCCTCGGTGGCGACACTATGGCGATTCCAGGGGTTGCTGGAGGTGGTTGGTGAAGTGTCGGCAGCCGAGTCAGTTGAAGGTGATGATGGGAGAATAGGAGCAGAAAGATAGTTCATTCCTCTTGGTGTAGGGAAGTGGTCGCTCATCGGTGTTAGCCATGCCTCAATCTTGAGTTGGGCATTGCCAGCGCGTCTCGTCCTGCGACCTCCGTTTTGAACCATACCATCGTCGCTATCCTCCTCAATTATAGGATTAAGTCTCCCCCTGTGCTTCCGGGCCAGCGAAGAGTCCAGGGGGTAGTATCGGTTTTGTGTATCAGCCATGTTGCGAATCTATCAGTTATTCCCGATATCTGACTCCTGCCCGGGGGCTCAATGCAATAAGAAGGCTATGTATTAGTCGTTATAGTAAGATCTGTTCGACGACCGGCGTCAGTATTAAGGGCGTGAAAACGACAGGATGCCTCGATCAACGAAGCCTCTATGCAGAACTGCGAAGTGACACAGCACGGAAGGCTGAAGACGGAAAGAAGAGAATGCGGAAGAAGGGGGCCAGGCTGCTGGCCGGGGGATTGTCATAGTCTTAAAGCCCGAGGACTGGTCCAGAATCACCAATACTCGCTGGAGCGGCTATCCGAAGTGCGGGCTTAGAATGAGTTGGGCGGCACGCACTTGCAGTAGCACATCCCAACTCCACGTCTAGGTGGGCCGATGCGTCGACAGACATGGTAGCGTGCCGCACACCAAGCGTGGTGGAGGCGGGGCCTGAGAGCGCCAATATCTTGCTGGAGAACCTGACTGGCACACAAGGCTGCGAGAGCTATGTGAAGTTTGTTGGCGGTGGACAAGACGAGCAGAGGTTGCATCAGGGTAGCATCCATTCCCGGCCACTAGGTCGGTTGATCCCCGCTATCGAACAACTAATATATTCAAATGACCAATAGGAAGCATGATCGTGTATTTCTATTTTTGGATGACAGCGATTGACAGGGGTAGAACCTGTTGCGCGCGCGAAAGTTGTGATGACAGTTACAGGCGTGAGAGACTATTGGTCCATTGTTACCGCTGTAGGGCCAATTAGCCTTAAAGTTGTTTCTTCGGCGGCTAACTGCCAGGACTGCCTCTTGGCCTGTGTCTCTGAAGGTGCTTTGAATGCAGAAACATTTTGTGATAGCACTGCCCAAGCGCATGAACAAAGAGGCCATGAGGTCGCTCGATTGATACAAGTCATGCAACAGAGCTGGCCGAAAGGAGCGATTTCCGAACAACTCGGATGTCATTGAATGAGCGTAGCCTCGTTTGGACAGATCACTGGCCGTAGACAGTTCAAAATGAAATGAGGATGGCCAGCTTGGCAGGCCATGGTTTGATCGATCAAACGTTGTGAGATGAGGCAACCGCCGAGATATGAGGTGATTGTTTGATATTTTTCGATCCAAAAGCCAGCTCACAATGTTGAATAAGTAATTTATGAATATGATGCAAGTGACGTAGGTCATGTTCGACTTCACGGTGATCTCCAGGAGGCTCATGATGTAGGTTTGGTAAGCATCCGTTCCCTCTTGGCTGTGGGGGCCGAGATGCCGTCGGTACAAGCAAGCGCGTATATAACTTTGATGCAACCTTATCGACATTATCACCAACGCGTAGTCCTCGTTTGTTACATTGCGTTGCATGGATGAGTCTTGTATTGGTTTGCTTGGGGATCTACCCACTAAAGTCGGAAGGCCTTGCATGTGCTGCCTCAGGCCTCAACTACGCCCACTGCGGTGAAGCAAGTCCTATGCGTGGCCTAAGCTCACTCACCTTGGCTCACCTTGCTTGGGACAAGGCCCAAGTGCCCCTCCATGAAATTTACCCCGCCATAGGTTAAGCAAGATCAATCTAGCACGAGGAGAGAAACGCGTACTGTTTCCATACAACCAAGGCCCTTTTTACTCCAAGCTCTTTGCATACACTTACTATTATAGCATACAGCTTGGGATCTCTATGGCTGACGCTGAGCAACCCGAGGGCGAGCCCCAGGGACGTATTGTCAAGTATTGCGGCGGTATGTTCTTTTATGATGGCGTTTGATTGATTATGATGCAAAGCTTGAACCAATAGCTGACACAACCTTGCTCACAGTTTGCACTCTACCCCCGGAGGTAAAAATCTCCCTTTACAAATCCACGCCTTGTCGAGAGAGTTCCACAAACTGATTGATCGGCCAAGTAGTACTGCGAGTATGGCGGAACCGTTAAGAAGTGCCAGGAATGGCTAGAAAAGAACGAACCAGAGCTTTACAACAGGATCTGGTCCGCAGGTACGAAGTCCAAACTGTCCAGGACGTGGACATGCATTGACATTGAGCCGTATAGAGGCCCTTGAGGCTGCTACCGCATCACTATCCGTCGAGGCCCAGAAACGAGCCGCTAAGGACGCACAGAAGAAGACCGCTAAGGCTGAAGCCGCCGAGGCAAAACACGCCGACCTGTTAGCCAAGAGTGTTGTCACTATCAAGCGTATTGAGCGAAACAAGAAGAAGTTTGTCACGGCTGTAATAGGACTCGAGTCGTTTGACTTGGAACTCAAGAAGGTGGGTTTCCTACCTCAGCGGATGATCACCCCATACTGAACATACCATAGGTCGCCAAAGATCTTGGCAAGAAGTTTGCTACAGGCTCTTCAGTGACCAAGCTCCCAGGTGGCGGAGAAGAAATCGTTGTGCAGGGTGATGTCAGCGTTGAATTGGAAGAGTTCCTGCTTGAGAAGTACAAGCAGATCCCTGAGGATCATATTGAACTTGTCGAAGACAAGAAGAAGAAGAAGGGTGGTTCATAAGTTTGGGAAATACCAAAAGGCATTTGTGATTGAAAATTTCCAGAGTGTATTTTTTTTGGAAACACTCGCGCTCCTCGATTTCTTATGGGCATATACAGTTTCAAAAGAATATCATAAAGTAACATGGAGCTTTCCAGTGCACCGCCATGCGCTTTGACCCTGAACTCCTATACCATGATCCTGCAATACTTGCCGAGACAAACAATATACCAATTACGTTCCAGTGACACCTTCCATCAATGTTCGTTCTATGCTCGTTTTCGTAAAGTTCGTCCTGTACCCGTGCTTGCAGTTGAAGGGTTGCTCTTCGCTGTGGTTTTGCGAACTGCCCCTGTCGTCCCCTTACGCGATGTTGTCCCCCTTTTGACCGGAGCGCTCTTGGCTGCGGGTCCCTTCCTTATCACGGTGCCATTGCTCGACTCACTGGACTCGCTGTTGGCAATGGATCTACGCGTTGTTCGTGTACCTGGTCGAGAAGTAGGCGCTCTTGAAGTAGTACTTGTTGCTGGTACTGCTTTCTTATTTCTGGTGGCAGCAGTAGTGCTGTTGGTTGACATTGAGCTTGTGGTAGAGTTTGTCGTCATCTTGCGTCCAGCGCCAGCGCCAGCTCGCGTCGCCTTTGCCTTCTCCACCATGCTTGACAGCATACCAGAAGCTGTAGCCGGGCGCTTCAGTGGTGAAGCTGGTCTTGCAATACCAGACTTAGTAGGTGATGGAGGCCGATTTGCCATTCGTGAGTTGGAGGACGTTGGCGACAAAATTTGCCCTGATCGGGCATGTGACACGTCCGTGGTTGTTGCAGCTCGAGCCCTCTTCTTAGCAGTCTCGGTATGCTCGACCTCGTTTTCCTTGTCTCCTGAGATTGCATCACTGGATCCTTGTTAGTTTACGAATTCAAGGTTTCATATTATGCATACCTCATGCGCTTCTTTGTGCGTGAGGCGGGTTTCAAATTATTTGCCGCCGATTGAATCTGCTTTGGCGGGCTTGCTGCCCATGTTGCTGTTTGTTTTCGTATAGAGGTCGATTTCGCGGCTCGTTGTTGCTCCTGATCCATGAATTTCTGTAGCAAGTCTCCCATCTTCATATTCCTCATTGACATGGGGACGCGGTTGAGTCGCATTTCGATACGGGAGCGAACTGTTGTTGCCATGTAATTGTATTGGGCTCTTAATCGACGAGCGCGTTCTGTGACTGAGAGGTTGTCAGCGGTGTATTTCGTGACAAATCAACAACCACATACTCTCGAGTTGCATGTTATCGATCATAGCTTGTTTTTGTTGCATCGTGATAGCACCAGGCGTTCGCTTTCTGATGGGGCTTCGTGGTTGCGCTGAAGGGCTCCCGCTGTACAGAGGAACATGTTCAACCATGGTCTTCTTGAGAGGGGACTCAGCAAGCTGCTTTTTGGAAATTACTGGAGCCATCGTTATTATCAGCGCTGAATGTGTTTGAAGACAAATGCTAAAAGGTGCTGAAATGTAACTGAAGTTGCAGTGGACTACCCCAGGCGCGTTGGTTAGGGGTGGAGCTCGCTGGAAGTAAACAAAGTATGTGGGTCTGAGCATTAGGTAAGCCAACTAGCTGTTCTGGCGCAAGCAATTGGTAGTGGTGGGAGCTGGGTATAGGTACACGTTGGTGCGCGGTGATCCCCGCAGTAACTAAGTAGCACTACTTCACATCATCAAGCTTAGTACCTACACTCCGCCAGGCTGAACTGCGTTACGACACTGGGAGCTTGACCTTCTCACTATCAACCAAGCTAAACACCAATATCAAACACTTCCTCCACGTACAAACTTGCCGCAAACTCCTATAGCTGCATACGATATTTGCACAGCTACAGAACAACAACAGCACCCAATATGGTTCTTGAGGCGGTTATGGTTGTCGTAGACAACAGCGAGAGCAGCAGAAATGGCGACTATCAACCTACTCGATTCGAATCGCAAGTCGACGCTGTCAACATCACCTTTCAGACCATCACACAAGGAAACCCTGAATCATCCGTTGGGTTGATGAGCATGGGAGGCAAAGGACCTGAAGTGCTGGTGACTCTCACCACTGAGCAGGGCAAGATCCTCGAGGGCCTTCACAGGACGAAGAAGAAGATTGGAGGCTCATCCCATCTCAAGACGGGTATCCAGGTGGCTACTGTAAGTCTCGAACACGGCTGAATATAGGGGTGCCACGTACTGACGTCTCTTTAGCTAGCCTTGAAGCATCGCCAGAACCGATCCCAACGTCAACGAATAATAGTCTTTGTCTGCTCCCCCGTCGAGGAATCAGAGAAGGAGCTTACCACACTCGCAAAGAAGATGAAGAAAGCCAACATTTCGGTCGACTTTGTCCTGTTCGGCGACCTCGATGACGACAGCACTAAGAACAAGCTGCAGCTCTTTATTGACACCGTCAAGACCAACGAAGGCTGCCACTTGGTCGTCATTCCTCCCAGCAGCAAGCTTCTAAGCGACCAACTCATTTCGACCCCCATCCTCCTCGGAGAAAACGCTGGTGGATCTGGCGGAGCTGGAGGCGCAGGCGGTAGCAATGATGAATTCGAGTTCGGTTTCGACCCTGCAATGGAACCCGAGCTCGCACTGGCTCTACGTATGAGTATGGAAGAAGAAAAGGCTCGGCAGGAGAAGGCAGCTCGCGAGGAAGAAGAAGCTGCAAAGAAGGCCTCACTGAGCGACGTTAAGGAAGAAGATGAGAACCAGGGATCGAGCAGCAAGGACCAAGACAAGGGCGGAAAGAAAGGTGACGGAGACAAGATGGACACTTCATAGTAGATTGCGGTCCAGCTCTGTCAACATTGCAGCAAATGTATAATAGACACAGGCTAGGGGAGTTTTAGACGACAAGAAGATTAAAGCCATTACGATACATGCTGATTCCGATTACTCCATAAATCTACCCAATACCCGTCTATCGATTATTGATCTCCCGGATGTACGAAAGTAGTTTCCGGTCAAAAATATCACACCGAATGGGCATTTCAAGAGAATAGAAGGGGTTCTTCATGACGTAGTCTGCATAGAGGTCATAGATCCTGCGGATAGTGACATCGACATTTGCTTGTGTTGTATCGGTGAAGAGAAGGAACTTTGTCCCTGTCATTGTGTTGAAGCACTGCATGCGGAAGTTTTCTGTCTCAAGAACCTCTAAGCCTGATGATGGCTCGGGTCTGTTTCCTGGCGGTGTTGCACCTGGTAGGTTCTTGACAGGATTGAGACGAGATGTAATGGCATGAACGCTGGAGATTGATGTGAGTTCTGACGTGCCCAGGAAGAGATTCGGGCAGCTTTTGAAGACTGAAGAGGTACCTACCCATGAAATGTTCCTGCGAGAACTAAATAATCATTTGTGCTGATTGTTTGAAGGCCTTCGTGGAAAATTTTGTTGTAAACTAAACCTCCGGCCTTGTTGATGACGATGAGGGCAAAGATAGTCCTGGCTTATTAGTACCTATCTTCATCACCCTTTAGTGTTCGGCCTCACATGATTCCTTTTGTGTGTGTATGATCGGTCTCTATCTGGACATGAATAGTTTGTTTAGCTTCCCCTGAAGTTCACTAAACCATCTATTTCAAAGAGGAGACCATGAACAAGGTTGAGAGATGAGAGATGAGGGATGTGGGAGATGAGCTGCGAATGAGAGAGTTAACGTCAGTCGCGGTTGTTCAGGGCGCTCTTACAGCCTGTAGCGATTATTCTCATGAATCCCGTCGATTCTAAGGGCCCATCGAGCTTCTTATCTTGCTGTTCGTTCTTCAAGGTTGACAGATTGACAAGCTGCCCTCAGCGGGACCGCCACGAGACTCCATCACTGAAAGCAAGTGCCTCTCCTCTGTTCAGGGAGGTACCTGGCCTAAGACAGCCCCACTAATTAAGCTGGGGTACGTACATTACATTGTCTTGTTCTTCCTTTCAGCCTCCGAACTTTGGACTCTTCTAGGTTCGTCTTTCAACTTTCAATAATTAACTCCCGACTTTTCTGAATCCGAATCCCACTCATTCACCGACTTCTCCCCAACATCCGCGCATCGAGTGCCGACACGTAAATACTACGCGACTAAAAAACCAGCTGAAGCGCATTCTATATAACTGCTCTCGCAATGGAGGACGAACAACAAATCCCAGCTGCTGCTGCGCCTAGGAAGGTTAACCACCCTCGCACCTCTCGACCCAAGCCTGCGGCTCCTGGTAATGAGGAAGCTTCCGCAGTTCTGAACCTTGGCGAGTTCCAAGATGTCGACACCTTGACGCTCTCCGAAGCTGCGCTGGTCCTGAATGCCCTCCACGCGAAACGAAAGAACGATCGTAGGAACGTCAACAACACCGAGTAAATATGCCCCCGTGGCCGTTAGATTGCGGGCGCCAGGACTGACCCTTGCTAGGATGCTGAACTCGACATTGACCTACCTCGACAACTTTGCGCGATTCACACAGAAGGAGAATGTAGAGGCTGTGGAACGCCTTCTTAGCGCACATAAGAACCTCGCCAAGTTTGAGCGCGCACAGCTGGGTACGATCTCCAGGCTTTACTAAAAGATTATACGTATCTTGAAAATACTGACAGGCTGTCTTCAGGTTCTCTGTGCTGTGAGGGAGCAGACGAGGCCAAGACACTCATCCCTTCATTGGCCGACAAGATTTCGGACCAGGACCTTCAGGATCTCCTCGATGAGATCTCTAAGCTCCAGAATCGATGAAAGGCTTACCTAGCAACAAGATCTGACTTGAAGAAATTTTTACCCAAGAACGGCATAACTTTTACAGATTGGTTATCACATGTCTATTTTTGACACCAAGAATGACAGGGAGACTTTGGAGGTGGGAGATAAAACTCGAGACTCGAGGATAACGAATTATCTTGCATTTGAGGCGCATAGCGGGGAAAAGGGACACCCCATATTGTATTCAGGGGATGCAGAGTCATCCCCTTGCAATTTTCCAGGTTTGATTTCAAGATGGCATGTTCCTTACCTGGACAGAACTTGGAACGCTTTGTTCTTGCACTACTTATGTTTTATGACAAAAGACTAATAAATCGATTTGCTTCAATCTCGGTGAGTAGAGCTCTGGCGACATGAGTTTGTCTGCGAACTTGCTGGCTTCATTCGTGATGTGGAAGCCTCCGATACACCAGAGAGTCATAGGTGTCACTATGAATTTCCCAGGGCC
The DNA here is from genome assembly GCF_900067095.1 of Fusarium proliferatum ET1. Lineage (NCBI taxonomy): Eukaryota > Fungi > Ascomycota > Sordariomycetes > Hypocreales > Nectriaceae > Fusarium > Fusarium proliferatum. The sequence continues at coordinate 3,831,479 of NW_022194790.1, forward strand.
ATGCTCAGGAACTCTGCTGATGCTGCTAACAAGTGCCACGGAGCAATAGTGGGCTAGAATTGCGTATGATTGTCACAGACACCACTTGCCTGACTTGGTCAACATATTGATATATTAGGAGTCAGAACTACAGTTCAGACAACTACCGTATCAATCGACTTGAGGAAATCCCGGGCATTTCCGCCAGCACTGCGATCCTGCTCCGCAACATGCCTCGAGAAAGCATCTCCCGTCTTAATCACAAATTCTGGGATCTTAACATTGCCCTTTGTCCACACAAACCCTTTGCCTCCATCAGCGGTCCTCTCAAAGCCACGCAGGGCTTTGGGCTTGTAGCTCGGAATTTTGCTCATGCGATACTTGACGCACGGATGGATCATCTCATATGTATCACCTATGTCGCGACCTTTGTCGTCCTTGGTATAGTTGCCAGGGACTCTGTCGACGGAGCCTCCGGCGATCATGGCGCCGGTGAAACTATCAACAATAGGCCCAGTTGCCCAGCCGCTGACCGTCTCCTCTGGGATTTTACGAACGTCTGCTTTCTTGATACCTGTGCGGTCCAAGGAGGCTGCGATGCGGCTAGACAATGGCCCAGGGCCGTAGTCCTTCTCATCTCCGGTTTGAATATTAGTTAGGAGTGGTTTGAGGAGGTTGTAGCGGTCTTGGACTGCTGATTTGCCGAGCTCGCCCAAGCTACCGTCTTCGACGAACTGCAAATAAGGAGCGACTTGCTCACACATCCAGGCGAATGAGATCAGTGCGATTTCTATTCTCGTCAGTGCCCATCCAGCAGCTCGAACATACAACAACTTACGCTCGAGATCACTCTTCTTCTCAGTAAGGAGGTCATCATTCCCGCCGCCAATGTTGATGTGTACGCCTGGAAACCATACTTGTAATAGTTCTGACTTATTGCCCTGGAGATGTTCATACATCTCACCATCAACTACAGCACCCCACGCATCTTGTAGCTGCTTTTTTGTTGCGCTGGAGTTCTTGTACATCTTCTCCCAGTCGGACCAAAGCTGCTCCACATCCTTAGCAGGCTTGGGAGGGTCATGGTCCTTGTTGGCTGGGAAGTGCCAAAGACTGGGCGAGAACGGTGCTCGATGTTCGTCCAGAGCCAAAGCATGGTAAGCATGCTGAATGTCTGTAAAGTTGTCAGTTTTGAGCTCATGAATTGCGTGAGGGGTTACTAACAAGGACTCAGATGAATGTTATGAAAACCAGGGTCAGCGATCCCGACGGCCTTCTCGAGGAACTTGAGATTGAAACGAGTCCAGGGCAAATCGGGGATACCCAAGCTTCCAACAGTGTCAAAAACACCGACAACCTTTACGAATCTGGACGACTCAGGGGCATCATGGTGAGGAGGACTGTCCCATTGAGACTGAATTTGGGGCCCCCCATTAGCCTCCTTCTTAGATGGCACACCGTTAACCCATTCCATGTAAGCTTGCGACTTGCGGAAATGGAAACCATCAGGATTCTTCTGGTACAGGGCGTAAAGGTCAGGGAAATCTTGCAGGTCCTTGGGACAGACAACACCAATATCAGTGACGAGACCTGCGACTGCACGAGCGGTATAAGCTCCTCGAGAGAAGCCAAAGCAAAAGATCTCGTCGCCAATATTGTAGTTCAGGACGATGAAGTTGTAGGCTTCAATAACGTTGCCCACAAATCCAATGCCAGCACCTCCTTGCCGATTGGCCTCTGCTTGACCAAGGTCTCCTGTTCCAATGCCGGCATCGTAGTAAACTACTTGCTGCCATACTTTCTCGTCTTTGTCCTTGCCACTGCGAGCAATTGAACGGGCAAGCCTTGTAACATTGGACGGGATGTTCTTGAGGCCTGATACCGAGGACTGCCAAGTACCATCACAACAAATGATGATGCGTTTGGGGGCTGCAAATGCATCTTCTTTTGCTTCATGGTGTGAGCCATCCTCGAGCGGAAGGAAAACTTGTTTGGGTTGAGGTTGAGAAGGCATGTTGATCAGTAGTGTTACTGAGAATGGATAGGACAAAATGCTTGAGTCTGGGCTAAATCATTGCGGCCAAGGTAGCAGTCTCTTGACGGGTCTTTTATAATTGCAATGCTGGGCTGGGCTGGCAGGCTGGTTGCTCGCACACTGCCTCGTACCCACCTGTCAGATTCTCTCTGCTTTGTTGCTGTATCTGAGCCTAGCTGAAGCCACAACCTGCTGTGTCTTGGTCGGTGAACCCAGATAGGCTCGATATACCACCCCTCCTCATCTTGGCAGGACATTGTGCAGGATACAAGTGTCGTGATAGGTCCCTGTCGACAACGAGGTAGTTGTGGTGAAACTAGTCCAAGCTATGACTGGTGATGTATGTACAGTCAGACATCGGCCCAGCTTGGTCGACATGCGTATCCTGCAAGGTAGCAGCGGGGGTTATGTACAGTACAGAAGTCCTCGGCATATAGTAAACTCGAATTGAATGGCTAGGGGAGGAAAGAAAGCACAGGACCTCGATCCTAAAAGACAAAAAGACTTAGGTGATATAGCCTAAGCTTAGGATGGCTTTTGCTAAGTTTATTTTGACACCCCACAGTAAGGTTTGCTGTTTTCTTGCCCCCCGAGGAATGGTTGCCATCATCTGGAAAGGCATAGTAAGACGGTGGTCAGCTCTCCCCCGTAAGCAAGCAGTGAGGTGATACAGCAGGGACGGAAACTCGCCCGATTCAGCCCCGTAGAGCGGGCCGCAGGCGGGACAGATTGAACTACCGAGTGTGTGCTGTCGCTGTCCAATAGGAGAACCTGCATGTCGATACGGTGATGAGAGGGGCTTTCACATCGCTCAGATCTGCGCGCCACCTTCTAATTGTTGCAACCTACTTATAGTTAGGTAGTATTCGACTTCCAACTAGCGACTCATATTGTACAAAAAGAAAGGGGAGAATGCAAAGTATTCATTCTCCTCACAACGCCAGAAAATGCTTGCGACATTGACCTCGTCAATTGTGAACACCTGAGCCCTCGAGACTTCCAAAAATCCATTACCCTTGATGCGCACCCTCTCCCAGGGCTTTGTACTGATTCCAGTGGTTGACAAACTGTTTTTGTTGGCGATCTTCAAGCGTGGCGTTGAGGTTGGCCCGAGGGTCAACAGGATACATAGTCGCCGGGGGATATTCAGCTGCTGCAGCAGGTCCATTTTGGAAAGGACGGTCTGGCTGGCCTGCAGCTGCATGACCCCCTGTCTGAGACTCGTTTGCTTGGGCGTCGCTGAAAGTGGCTGTCGGAAGCTCATGGACAACGTTTTCTGTGGCATCCATCTCAAAAGTGCCAGGTGGTGGGCGAAGGGGGTCGTCTACTCTGTCGATACGGCCTACAGAGTAGTTTTAGTACTTGTTTCGGAAAAGAGTCGGTCACTTCTGACGATGACTCTGATGGTGCATATCGATGAGACGTACCTCCAAATGGGGCGAACGGATCGGTGCTGCCCTTGTTGGCCTTACGTGACAACACCCGGCTGAGGTAACTCTTTTCCTCCTTCTCATCAAAGTTGTTGTAGGGCATGTCAGCACTATCAAGTTGCTCATCGGTATCCTTGCGACGACGAAGAATGACCACAACGAGAACTATAAGAGCCAGAGCCGCAACACCCCCAACCACGCCTCCTGCAATGAGGCCAATGGAAGGACCCCCAGAGTCGCTATCATCTGCTGAAAGGTTCGAGGCTTCTGTCTCAGTGGGGCTCTGGGCCGGCGTACTCTGGAAAGAGGCGGTTGGGACTGTATCGACTGCGGTCTCGGTGATTGATTGAATGGATGTGCTGCTGGAAGGCAGCTTGCTGGTGAATATAACCGTATTCTTGGTCACCGTAATTCGAATCGAGTTAGGAATTGTGCGAGTAGTACCCGAGTCTGTCATGGTCTTCGAGTGTGTATGTCTACGAGGGGAAGCGTCGTTCTCAGTATCGTCGTCCATGCTGGTGTGAGAAGAGGGCCGTCTTCGAGTCACGAGAGTGCTTTCGGTGTCAGAGTCATCCGAAGGAAAGCTCGCAGTGAAAATGCTCCCAACAGCAGACCTCACATCTATGGCGCTCTCAATAACAGTGGCCTCTGAAGCACTGCTCTCGGTGTCTGACATGCCGCGAGTTAGCCACGAACCGTGGTCTGAAGAATCGTCGTCGCGACAGCCACGAGGCCTGATGCATGGATCGTGAGAGCAGCAGCCTTTAAACTCAAAGTCGAAGTAGCTACATTCGTAGTATGCCTTGTCAGCGCGGCAATCTTTTCCATGGCGAGATTGTAGGCTTGTGGCCATATCGGCAAACGCAGTATTGATAGCGAGAGAAGCAAAAGGGCAGTTGAGGGGAAGAAAAGAATATTTGTCTGCCTGGGTTTCGCTCCCTGTTGAGTGTGATATTGGTTTGCACTTGTAGCCACCCCAAGAAGTTTCGTTTGATATACTATCGCAGTTTCCGTGAATCTGGGGAGAAGAAGATAATTACCTACGCAGGATTCTGTTACTCTGCTCCTAAAGAGGTGGATGATATCACCGCCGACTTGATAGAAAAGCACACAAGGGAACGGAAATCGAGGAATGAAAGAAGAAAGCAGAGAATCGAGGAGAAATGAAACGATTGCATTTGTGACGTTGCGCGCGGTTTTGGCGGGTTACGCCTGATACAATGAGAAGGAAAGGAGGCGGAGGCGGAGGAAGTTTGTCAGTTACCAGCTGCCAACAACTGTCGGCCAAACTTCCTCCATCATGACCACTTAAAGACCGATCACGCTCAAAAGCCATATTACAAAGCAGTACCTACCTTACTTGGGTACCTCATGCTCACAGCGTAAGGTACCTAACAAACGGCTGAGGTGCCTCCTACAGCTGAGTGACGATTTTTTTGTAGCAAATAGGCGCCTATCACGTGCAATAGTTTATTAGATCACGAACACGCCTCGTGAGAGGCGAGCAGTGTAGTAAGTTCGAATATGCTCAACTCGAGCTAACATGAATATACTCGGTTTATCATGGTTGGGCGGCGATGCTCTGTGCCTATAACCCATCTGCTATGGTAGTGAAAGATTGGCCGCCCGGTTGCGCCAGTCTCCCCTGAACTTTGAATGCCTCATCGAAATCCAAAGGCATCAATTGAGTGTGAGTGTCATTCCTCATCAGGGTAGTATGAAACGTTGAATCACTGTAACACTTCTAACTGCCATGGCAACACAGAGTTACGCAATACGCTTTAAAAAGCCACTGTATCTAGCGGCCAGACACTCTTCTGTTAAACACAGAGACGTCGTCCGAACCACAGTCGAGTGATATACGTAGTTAAGAATGTTAAGATCCAGATGCAAGTATGTATATGACATCCCATGGTGTTCTCCCACTTCTCTACGAACACCACAGTCCATTCCTCACAAACCCACATCCCAAAGAGCACCTATTGTGGGAGCGTCATCGACATACAGGTAGATAAAACCGTCGCTGCCATGTGTGACCCTTGCGGCGCAATACGGTAACCGTTAGTTATGTACATCGTTGCACAGCACCATCCCGAGGCGGCCAATGATTGCCTCGGTCGCATTTCCTTCGCAATGACAGCAATATGCGATGAAAATCAGTGCTGATCACTTGGCTGCAATGGGCAGTCAGAAAATGGATAGGCAGCATATCATAGTCCGTGATATCATTGTCAAAAGCACCCTAGTTTTATACGCCTGATATATGATAAATAAAGCACCTCATCTCTATCCCCTGTCCAATATCTTCAAGCTGTGTTTACAGCTTCTCCAACAAAAGCTTGCTACCAGCATTACCAACAGGCTTGTCGCCCATCTTCTTACCCTTCTTAGTTCCCTTAGGCGCAGTTTCCTGAGCTTCACGTGCCGCCCCCTGCTCAGCTGTCTCCTCTGTCGCAGCCTTCTCAAGAATCTTCTTATTCTTCTTGAGTGTTTTCTTGAGCGCATCAACCTCACTGAAGTCACGGGCCTCAAGGAGACCCACAACAACAAATGAGCCAGGGCCGGTGGCCCAGTCCATGATGTGTTCCTTGATGACGGGATAGAGAATGTTGGAGAACTCCAGAGGAGGGTCTACAGGGATGATCATGCCAGCTGCTTTGTCATATTTGCCCCCTTGGATTAACGACTTGAGCATGCGAGCGCCGTGAGGTGTCTGTGAAATGTGGATCTGGGGTTGAAGGTCGTCTTCGGCTGGCTCTTGGCTGGGGTCACCGCTGGCTGACTGAGCAATGGCCTCAAGAGCAGCTTGCTTCTCACCAACTCCCGAGAGAAGGACGTCGGTAATGAACTGGCAGCCAAAAGCGGTCGCGGTCAGCTCAGTGGGTGCCTCTGCAATGGCGGTGATGAGCTGGGGAGAAACAGCAGTAATGAGCTCGTTGCGTCGAACGTCCTCATCTTTCTTGCTTGTTGTCTTCCGGATCTCGTGAACCTCCTTGAGAAGCTCGACATCAAATGATTGGCCAGAAGGGAAGAGACTCTTGGCTAATCCCTCGAAAAGGTAGAGAATTGTTGACCTGGCAAAAGGGTTGTTGGCTGTTGCGACAACATTCTGGGCGATGTTCTCGCCCTCGCCAATGAGTTCGGGGAAGATGGTCTTGGCAGTGAGTTTGGTGTCATCGACGACGTCGTAGGCGGTAAGAAGGATAAGGTGGGCCCAAATATCGCCGGACATAAGGAGGTAGGTGTCCTTATAAGTCTTGAGAATCTGCTTTCGGTCCTTTGAGGAGCCATGGGCTAGGAGCAGGCATGTGAGCTTTGCACCATTACGAGTGAAAGCCATGTTCTTCAACAAGTCCCCGCTCTCGTCGCCCTTGACCATCTCGAAGAACTCGGTGAACTCTTCCGTACTGGCTTGGGTATTGGAGAAGTACTGGAACATGGCATCGTGGAGCATAGTGAAACCGGTCATCTTCTTGTTGACAAGAGAGCCAATCATGTCAACCAAACTCTTCATAATGGGGCTGCGCTTGCTGGGCTCGGCTTCCAGGATAGTCTTGAGGTCGGCAGTGGGCTCCGTGTCCTTGGTGAGCTCTTTGAGAGAAAACTCAGGACCGTACCACTCGCGGAGAAGAATGGCCTTTTGCTCCTTTGTCGCAACGCCTCGGTAAATGTCGTCGAGAATCCATGATGCCTCGGCGTGATTGATCATCTTTCGGACACGGCCGTAAAATTCGGGAATGATGATATCGCGGATCTCCTCATCGTTCTGGACAAGAAGCTTTCCGATCAAGAACTTGGCATATCGACTCTCGGCAAGCTGAGCATATGTACCCTTCAGCTCACGGGCAATCTGCTTCCTCTGCTCGGGTGAGGCGTATTTGATGGCGGTTTGAACAGCTCGCACAGCATCGTGCTTGAGGACGAAGTCCTTAATGCGACCCGTGATGATGGTGAATAGTTCGTCGACCAATGTCTGTCGCTCCTCCTTGGGAACGTGAGATTTTCGCCGCAGCCGTTCCCACAGCTTCTTTGTGCGTTGAACTTCGTCAGCAAGAGGCTTAGCGGCCTTGCGCTCCTGAGCGAGCTGCTTTTGTTTAGCATGGGATTCGCGGGAAGTTTGCCCTAGGAGAACAGTCAGCATTGGCCAGGCGCGAATGCGGTATCTACCAGATAACATACCTCGCTCAAAGTTCTTTCCATTTTGAGCACCATTCGAAGACTTCTGGGGAGTCTTTTCACTCAGTTCGGCACCACCATCCTCCTCATCTGAAACGTCGTCCATATCATCGTCCTCGGGCTCTTCAACGGGTTGCTTTCGGACCTTGGTCTCATCAAGTCGAGCCTTCTTAACTTTGGAATCAGTTTTGGCCTTGCCGCCAGGAGCGGACTTTCGCTTGTTGCCAACAGCTGCAGTTTTGGTAGCCATTGTCGTGAACTTGATGGATAGATGCAGAGTCGCAATTCAGTCCAGCAACTTTTTTTTCTAGCGATAAGGTTGAACTCCCGCTTGGCTAACTGATAAGAGCGGCCCCACTCTTCTGAATTCTTCAATGTATAAGAGTCACGTGCCATTCTCATATACCAGTAGTAAGAAGAACACGCTTGAAATAAAGACACATTGGTTTTGTTGTTATGTATCAACTGTTAGGCAAGTCCCAGTTGGCTTTCATGCTGGGCGGTTATCTATTTATCTTCATGAGTTTGTTGCCTGTAGTCTCTTTGAGCTGGACATGTGATCTCTGTTGCGGTCTAGAAATAAATTACAGAGAGTAGCGCTAGGCGAAGTGTCTAACAACGACCATTAAGCAATAGTAAGGTGACCACAAATCAAAAGCAAATACAATAGTATTTGAAGAAATCTTTGGTATAAAAAACCTGGCCCAATTAACATGATAAATAGCAACTAGGTCCTCTAGATCGAAAATTACATATCCCAACTATAATTGATGTACTGCCGAGTCCAGCCTTATATTATACGCCGATTGACTGGAGCTCGTTTGTAGATTCCGGAATCCAAGGAGTTTCGGTGCCACAATGAACTTATTGCACAACACAACCGTCACTGCAGTCCTGTGAGTTGCCACTGAAGTAGCCTCTGCATGTGAGGGGTGCATGAGTGCAATGCAGCACGTTCCCGGCTCCGGCGTTGGTGATTTGAGTACGATCAACTTTCACTTTTCCAGAGTCAATTGAAACTGAAAGATCTGGCTCTCATCAATCACAGATGATATGGACTCCCCATCGATATCTCAGGTTGCCCCTCATCTGTTTGTTGGGAACGTTGCGAGTTCCATGAACCGCAATGTTCTTCGCCATCACAACATCACAGCAATAGTTTCCCTCCTGGATGGCCCATATTCGAAATGGGATAGCCCCAAAAACAGGCAAATAGTCCCTCAAGAGTGCCATTTATTTGTGCCTTGCCTTGATAATTCGACGATGGACATTCTCTGCTTATTAGACAACATCTGCGACTTTATCGACCTGCAACTAGATGGTCACGGCTCACTGCACTCGCCATGTTATATTATGTCGAAAGAATTCGGCACTGACACGGCTTCTACCATCGAAAGCGAAGATTCTGCGCAAGAGCCGAACGTATTGATCCATTGTCGCCTTGGGATGTCCCGATCAGCATCCGTTGCAATAGCATATCTAATGCGGCAACGACAACTGGATTTGGACGTCATCATTGCTGAAGTCAGGGCAAGGCGAAAGGTGAAGCCGCGAGTGAACTTTATGGACCAACTCCAAGTTTGGCAAGCTGTCGAATATCAACTATGGGAGGACAACCAGAAACGAATCCCCAAGGCACCGTATCAGAGTTACCTTGATGGCCGAGCTGTAAGACTGGCAGCAAAGGGATTAACGGGTAATGAGCCCATAGTCCCGCTTTGCGACCTGACGAATATTGATCGGGCCGGTCGGTATCTCTAAGATCAATATGCAAGGAAACGGGAGCTTTGAGGTCATTGGTTAACGGATATTGCATCAAGTTTCACCTGGCGCATATGAATGTGGGGAACCTGAGAACAGTAGGATTAATTGAAGCGTGATGAAGCGTGGAGATGAACAGGACAGAGTAATATACTGAAGTCCACAAGTACGTCCACGAGGTTCGTGGGATTTTTGAGTGATACAAGTTCAGACCTTGTCTTCAGAAGCCATCGATTGAAGATGAGGTATATACTAGGTAGGTATGTACTCGTTCAGTAAATTAGAAGTCAGAGTGTGAGTCGCCCGTAACTAACACAGACAGTAGAGCCTTAGAAATGCCGGGCGGTCAACTAGACACTAAACCTGTTCCGCATAGCACCCCGCGGTCTGTAAACCTCCCCACTTCCATGAGGACTCTTGGGATTCTCGTCATTCGGCTCTATCAGAAGTAACATTTTACAGTTTATAAAGGCACCCGAAGACAGCCCGTCAAAATGGGGCGAGAAGATCAAATCGAAGAGCGCGAAGTGCTCGAATCTATTTTCCCGGATGAAATCACAGGTACAAATCTGCTGCTGAAAACCCATGTTGTTTTCTTTGCCTAACCAGTGCTGTAGATATCTCTGAAACGGAGTTTAGAGTATCAGTTGCGTTAGACATTCCAGGCGAAGAAGATCAAGATCCTCCTACCATACTTCTCCAAGTGAGATATCCAGAAGATTATCCCGAAAAGCCGCCTCATCTCGACATCCTCGCTCCTCCAAATGCCACACCCCACGAACACTTCAACATTGCAGAAGACCGCGACCAGCTCCTTGCCAGTCTCGACGATACCATTCAAGAAAACCTCGGAATGGCCATGGTCTTTGCAATTGTATCAACATTAAAGGACAATGCTGAGCAGCTTGTCCAAGAGCGCAAGGACGTCATCACAAAGGCCCATGAGGAAGCTGCGCTGGCTGCTGAGGCAGAGGAGAACAAGAAATTTCACGGCACAGCTGTTACACCCGAGACATTTTTGAAGTGGCGGGAGGGTTTCTTGAAAGAGATGGAGGAGAAGAGGCAGCAGGAGGAAGAGGAGCGTCTCGCTGAGCTGAAGAAGGCGAAGACCAAGGAGCCCGCTCGCATGACTGGTAGACAGCTCTGGGAGAAGGGTCTTGCTGGTAAGGGTGATGAAGAAGAGGACGACATGCCTGTCGAGGGTATCGAGAAACTTAAAGTTGAGGCCGCATAAGGTGGCATATAACAAGCATGCATTACTCGGAGTTTGGGCTTGGGAACTGACACAAAAAGACGAACAGCTTACTACAGCTTGAGACGACGGATGTTGCCACGGATTTATATGGCCTTGAATGGCTATGAAAGGCCTCGGGAGGCTTAGTACTACCATGATGATATAGACTTGGGTCTGGGCCATCCAGTTTTAACTACAACTAGAGGCAACAAGGTTTCTTCTAGATATGCCCATTTTTTGTTCCTAAACGCCATACGTAATGCTCACATGTCCAATTTCTCTGTCCTTACATAAAGTCATCAACCTTGCATTTCAGCGTCTTCCTCTGCGCCATCACTGGCATCCTCCCAGTCATCTTCCTCACCATCAACTGGTTCACCAAGCTCTTTGTTAATCTCTGATAGCAGTTCCTTAGCATGCTCACCCAGGCGCTCATCTTCATAATCCTGCTGTTGATACAGTTTCAAGCACTGCATAAGCCATTGCCGCGATGACTTCCATAATCCTTTCCATTCCTCGCTGACCTTTGCTTCGTCGTTCCATGGCTTTGAGGCAGTAGTCTTGAGCTTTTCGCCTGTGATATATAGGCACCAACCACCCAAGTACCATGCCTCAACACTGGTGTCGTCATCAGTAACAAGTCGCTCCAGCACACTCAATGCCTCGTCTTCTAATTCGGTCTCCATCAACAAACGAGCAAGCGCAATTCTGGTGGGGAATTCGGGAACATCAGGGTGCTGAGGAGGGAGTTTCTGCCACAGCTCGAGACTTCTACGCAGAGCTGTCTGGGCCTCGTTGGCGCGGTTCTGTGAGATTCTAACATTGGCCACTGTTTGCCATGTCTCTGGCGCAGCAGGGGCAAGGAGCATAGCCTCGGTGATAAGAGTCTCACAACGTGACTCGGCATCAGGTTCCCATGACAGATCGGTCATGTACACCTCAGCCACAGCGCACAGGACTCCTCCGAGCTTGTGTTGCTTCTCTTGAAGGGCGGTCCTTTGCTCAGGGGTTGGCGATCGAAGCTCGCTCAGAACTGCGATCTGCTTTCGAAGAGCGGTAGCACCTCGCTCATACCATTGCACACTGTCGAGACCACCCTCCTCGCTAAGCTGTGCAAGCAGCAGGAACTTCTCGGGACCTCCACCAATCTTCTCATCTGCGGTACCGTCTTCGTCAAGAAAGACTGCGCGCTCAAACGCGGCTCGCGCCTCGTCAATGTCGCCAGACTCGACAAAGATTGTACCTAGAAGATTGGCAGCACTGAGCTCAAAGTCGCCGCCCTGGCCGGTAGCATCAAGAGCCTGCTGGGCAAGGGTGGCAGCTTCTTCTAATTTCCCGACCTCGAGTTGAGTTTGCGCATCAACAAGGAGTCTTGCGATGTCCGGATTTGTCTTTTTGGCGTCGGGTTTCGATGGCGCCATAATGCTATGAGGCGGGGTGTGTGATTGATATGAGATATGTCGACGTTTCTAGAAAAAGGTAATGATGCAGTAGTATTATAGAAGGCCAGATGTGAGCCACGGTGAGATATCGGGGCGTGGGATCCAATCAAAAGGCGACTGTTGTAAGAGGTGTAATCGAGATATTGTGTTGGTAGCTAATGGACAGTCTTGTTCTGTCAGAAGCTTGTGCCTTGGTGTTGAGTGGGAAACTGAAAAATTTAGGCGGGTCTTATCGATAACAACCCCTGAGGGTCGCCAGCCGTGAATCTTGGTTTTCGATTCTTGTCTCTCCCTCTTCTTCTACTCCAGGTAAAAGTTGACCAATGGTGGCAAACTAAATACAATTTCCGTTTCATGTACCGGCCAGCTAGAGCAGGCTCTGCTGGCGTCTCACCATCTACACTGCCATCTTTCCCATTTTTCAAAGCCAGGCACTTCTTTGAAGACTGAGGGGCATAGATGGACAGAATGCCACCCCACCTTGTAACATGGGAGATTGACACGAACCGTCATTAGTAGACAGATTGGCAGGTTTATTGAGCCAGATGATTAGGCAAACGGGCTCCTAAGGAACTACTTTACCACTCTGCTGAATACAGTTTTACGAAATCAGTGCTTGTGTGGTAATAGAGTATCAGAGCCCAAGGCTGTCCCGGTATTTCTTTCGGAGTCAGTGCGGGGCATTCGCGGGCCGCGGGGCAGAGTGGAATAGTATCAGTACCCATCCGACTCATTAAGCATTTGTCATTGCTTGTTACATGTAGGCTTTCCGATAACTTCGATATATAATCCTGCCTATTCAACATCACTGGCCCAGGCATCAAAGCACATATCTCATCATGTTCACCGGGATTGTTGAAGAAGTAGGAGGTCCGTTATATTCACATCAATCTTCGATACTCACTCACTCACATGCTTCTAGTTGTCTCCAACCTCAACACCAACGACTCAACAGGAGGCACCTCTCTTACCATTTCCATTCCTTCTGGCTCAAAGCTCCTCTCAGACTGCCATGACGGCGACTCCATTTCTGTCAACGGCGTCTGCCTTACAGTCACATCTTTTACCCCCGAGGCTTTCACCATCGGTGTTGCCCCCGAGACTCTACGCATCACCAACTTAGGCGATCTCAAGGAGGGCAGTAACGTCAACCTTGAGCGTGCTGTTCGGGCTGATACCCGTATGGGCGGCCACTTTGTTCAGGGCCACGTTGACACTACTGCGAAGATCCTCTCTGTTGAGAAAGATGGCAATGCCTTGACCTTCCGGTTCCAACCAGCCCGCAAGGATATGCTGCGGTACATTGTGTACAAGGGGTTTATCGCAATCGATGGCACAAGCTTGACTGTCACCAAGGTCAACGACGATGAAGCATGGTGGGAAGTTATGCTGATTGCGTACACCCAAGAGAGGGTCGTTGTGGCGCAGAAGAAAAAGGGTGACACTGTCAATGTTGAGGTTGATATGATGGCCAAGTATGCAGAGAAGTCTCTGGGCGGTGTTGTTGGCTCGGAACCGGGAGCTGCTGCCTCGTTTCCCTTCATTGAGAAGATCGTTGAAAGAATCGTGGCCCAGGGATTCGGCGGAAAGCCATGAGCGTGATAGACTTAATCATCAAAGGTTTATTCGTGCTTCTCATAATCCTGGGTATCACTATGCTCATGGATTCTATCGGCTTGTTACCACTGACACTTAAATGCAATTACCTTGAAACACCGACCATTCCACCCTGTTGGTACCGTCTGCCATTCACTATAATCAGAATATCTCTCCTTTCCCAATATCCGCACACGTTTGTCTCCCCGCACGTATACAAAACTATAATGCATCACCCCAGACTTCTGCAATTTTGGTGCTCAAAGGCTTGCTAAACTTCTTTCGTCCGACAAGATGACTTGTCTGACTAAAGACCAGCTCGCGTTTGCGTTTCAGCCCCTGTTCGCCACTTCCGCAAGCCTCAAAAGCCTTGACAAAATCATACGGAGTTTTCCAACGCTTCTGAATTTCGAGCGCTCTTTCTCCCGTGATGCCCTTTGTGGTCATAAGCATTTTCAAAAATACGTCTCGCAGGGTTATAGACTCTGACTTGGATGCAAGGGACGAAAAGGCGGGATAAGTGATATACCAGTCTGGAGATATAGAATCTCTCAGGTGCTTCAACAGAGGAAGATAATTCTGAGATGTAAGAATTTTGGTAGGAATGACGTTGAGTGGTTTGCTCTCGTATGTCCGCTTCAGCATCGCTGTCATGCGAGCAAGATACCTGACTGTGTCGTCCATTTTTGCCGTCCTCTTCACAAAGTAGCCGTTGACGACCTGTGTGGAGGCAATGGCCGACCGGACGGCTTCGGCATATCTAGATGCTACTTCCGGGTCCATGGAAATCTCTTCGATGATGTAAATAACTTTCCTCACACCTGAACGCTGCAAGCGAAACTTTTGCTCGTGGAACCTACCATCCTTGATACTCCCAATCAGGTCATCAAGGCGTTTTCTTTCAACAATCCAGTCCAAAACGACCTCAGCGCCCTCGGCGCCTTGGGATATGAGCAGATTTGGGTCATGGCATTTCGCGATCCACTGGGCATCTCCAAGTTCCATACTTCGCATGATGGGTTTTGCGCCCAGTTTTGCTAGCTCCTCTTGCATATAATCGCGATCAGTCTTCGCTCTGACCTCGCGAACATCTAGTACTAAGTGTACTGTGAAGGACCCCGGGGGTAGTCGGATTGGTGTAAAATTTGGCAACGAATTGTCGTCTGATACTGTTGGGCCATCAGACACAATGTTTTGGTATTCAGAAGGGGCTTTGGCAGATTCGGAAATTTCAATCGAAGGCGACCTAGGCCTACGATTGGATATTGGTTGGCAATCTGGATTGACAGGCTGTGCTGAAGTCGGGTCTTTAGCTCTTCCATTCTCGGCCTGCCAGTGCTCCGTGTCTTTTATACGTTTTGCAACTTCCCATCCTTCGTCAGTCAAGGCGTATCTCCGTAGAGGTCGTCCTCTTTCGTACACCAATTCTTTTTGCAGCAAAGTTTTCATCGAGTTCCAAGCAGTGTAAAATTTGGTAGGGTCGCTAGGAGCCGAGAAAGATGAGTCGCAATGCGGTTGTGCAACTTCGATGAGTTCCGCCTTTGTCATCCCAACAGAAGAGTTTTCATCCAACATAGAAAGGCCAACCACTAAGGCAAAGGCTCCAGAGCGTAAAGCAGGAACATATGCTTTAGGCTTCCGTGCCTTTTTGGCAGGCTTTGAAGAGCCCTCGCCATTGTCGACTCCAGCAACTGGTATCGCCTTACGAGACCTTGGGTGCGGGGGCATAGGCAGACCATTTTGTTCGCAGTGCTTCTTTAATTGCTGCTCAAGGCGTTCACAGAGTTTGGGGCCGAAACCTTTGAGTTGCTGCAACTGTGCAGGGTGTTCAAAGGTAATTGGACATGCTTTTAACGAATTATAAGCAGTTCTGTAAGTTGTAACGCCTTTCGAATTGCGTTCGCGCGCAAGATCGAGCCATTCTTTGACCCAAGCCAACAGCTGAGGGTTGGCCGAATCGGCATCATCCATGCTGCCTTCACCCTTTAGCTGCACAACTGAAGGCCTCAAAAGGGGTAATTCTTTAGGTATTCCAGAATTTGGCGATCAAAATGCAATACAAGACGAGCGGCAGTCCGCCTAAATCCGAGGTCGTCAATGTTGTCCTCGTCTTCGTATATCGTGAGGATGACGCGTTGAGAGCTTCGCGTTGCCTAGAGTGGGTGTAGAGACTTGACACGAGATCACGTGTCTTTTTCGCTCATACATCAATGGGTCATTGGGCGGTGAGAGGTCTTCCATTGAGGTGAGAGAAGTGTACATGGATGCCCAAGGTGAACTCCTGGCCTGTACCAGGTAGGTAGTAGGTAGGCTGACGTGAGGCCCTGCGCCAAACAAAATTGTGGCGGGTAAGGCGCTGAGCGATGTACCCAATTAAACCAGGTACAACCCCCACCTGCGAACAGAATACAGCACCTAACATAGCTCTGGGCATCGGGTGGGGCATACCTGAGAGTTTTGTGTCTGTTTTTAGCACCTCATAGAAACCATTCGATTGAAGTGCTACCTACAAAATAGTATTTTTGACCGCCTGGAAGACTTCTCCATAGCCCCATCTCAAAGCCCGTTGCCTTCAAGCTAAGCTAAGCTAAGCTCAGCTCAGCTTGTGGGATGAAAGTGCAGTGGCTGGTTTGCATAAATAGATACCTTAGTAGACAATGCACTGTAGACCCTTGCAGTAGGTACCGGTAAGCACTGTTACCTCATTTAGGTACCCCTCGTATGCTGAGGTGCCCTCTGGAAGGTCCCCCGCCAGCTCGTCACTGCGGAGGCCTCGATTTGTTTCAAAAGGGACTCTCGAGCTCCATCTTTCTCGTTTCCTCCCGCCTGCGTCTTGTCATCTCTGGTCATCTCTGGTTTTTCGTTCTTTCATCTCATATACTACACCTAACCTTTCTCGCAAAGAAATCGTAGAATGTCTGACGAAAAGTTCCTCGCCGCTTCGGCAAAGCACCCTATTGTGCCTGACCATGTCTACAAATATGGCACTGCGGGGTTCCGTATGAAGGCCGATCTCCTTGATGGTGTTTCGTTCCGTGTCGGTCTGCTGTCTGGTCTTCGAAGCCGTAAGCTCAATGGCCAGGCCATTGGTGTCATGATCACTGCTAGCCACAACCCAGCTGTCGACAATGGTGTCAAGATCGTTGACCCCATGGGCGAGATGCTTGAACAGGAGTGGGAGACTTATGCTACCAAGCTCGTTAATTCTCCTTCTGATCAGGAGCTTCTCGACAATTACAAGGCTCTGGCTTCTCAGCTCAAGATCGATCTTTCCTCTCCTGGCCGCGTCGTCTATGGCCGTGACACTCGTCCTTCAGGCCACTCTCTCGTTGCTGCCCTCGCTGATGCTCTCGAGGCTACCAACACAGAGTACACAGACTACAAGATCCTCACCACCCCTCAGCTTCACTACCTGACCCGATGCGTCAACACCGAGGGCACCCCTAAGGCCTATGGCAAGGTTAGCGAGCAGGGTTACTACGAGAAAATGTCCGAGGCTTTTACTCGCGCTCTTCGAGGTCGCAAGCCCCAGGGACAGCTTATCGTGGATTGCGCCAACGGTGTTGGAGGTCCCAAGCTCTCTGAGTTCCTCAAGGTCTTGCCTCAAGGTACCATCGACATCAAGGTTGTCAACGATGATGTCCTCCGGCCTGAGGTTCTGAACCTTGATGTAAGTACACCTTAGATCTTCAGCTGCCAGTCGCAATAGCTAACATTTATTCTCTTAGTCTGGAGCGGACTTCGTCAAGACGAAGCAGCGAGCCCCTCCCAGCCCGAAGCCCGTCCCCGGCGCCCGATGCTGCTCTCTCGATGGTGACGCCGATCGTCTGATTTACTACTGGGTCGATCCCGAGACAGGCTTCTTCATGCTTGATGGCGATCGTATTTCTTCTCTCAATGCCTCTTTTATTGGTGACCTCGTTCGATCTGCCGGTCTTGCTGATGACCTACGCATTGGCGTTGTTCAGACCGCATATGCCAACGGTGCCAGCACGAATTATATTGAGAAGCACCTTCAGCTTCCCGTCGTCTTCACTCCTACTGGTGTGAAGCATTTGCACCACGCTGCCTGCCAGTTCGACGTTGGTGTTTACTTCGAGGCTAATGGTCACGGCACTGTCGTCTTCTCTCAGGAGGCCATCCGTGCTTTCCGTGAGACCGAGCCTCAATCTCCTGCCCAGAAGGATGCTCTCGACACCCTCGCTGCCGTCAGCGACCTCATCAACCAGACCGTCGGCGACGCTATTTCCGATATGCTCATGGTTGAAGTCATTCTCGCCCACAAGGGCTGGACTCTCAAAGATTGGGCCATGACCTACAATGACCTCCCTAACCGTCTTGTTCGCGTTGAAGTTGGCAACAAGGACCTGTTCCAGACCACAGATGCTGAGCGCCGTCTCAGCCACCCTGTGGGTGCCCAGGATGAGATCGACCAATGTGTTAAGAAGTACACTAGTGCCCGATCCTTTGCTAGAGCCAGTGGTACTGAGAACGCGTGCCGTGTCTATGCTGAGGCTGCTACTCGCTCCGAGGCTGATGAACTCGCTAACAAGGTCGCTCAAATCGTCAAGCAATTTGGTTCTTAAGTATACCCTGGTTAGGTGAAGATGGAATCTCATAAAATAACGCGGGGATAAAAGGAGAGACGTACCCAACATAGTACGCGTGGGGAAGTGAGTGTCTACAAAGAAGTAAGGAAAGGAAACAAGCAAGGTTTCTCAAAAATGGGTAATCAAGCTCAGGTCAGGATTAGCCGCAGGACAAGGAGCGGGATGCTCAGTCCAATTTAACGATGAATGAAATCTCATTACTTTATCGGTCAATAGATGATCTTGCTATTGCAGTTTCACATAGTTAATGAGATCACACAGGGTTAGGACGAAAGACTAGATATTAAACCAAAAGATCTTTTGACTAGGTAACTCCGGAGTGCTATTTTTGTGGTATCACTCATAACGGGTCGTCAACTCACTACGCCATCCCTCGCGATTATGTCGTTTTCTCTCTCTTATGTTTGTATCTAGCAGCAATGTTTACCCCGTGTAAGATGCAAGACGCCGTCCCCCCTATACACAGATCCCAAGTTCCCGCAAGTGTCTATCTCCTTGCTCCCTGTGTCTCCCTTTTAAACCTTGGATGTCTTTTTTTTTTACTTCTCGTATCATCATTAGCAAGAAATCGGCACCGTCTTATATAGAAGCCTTTTAGCACATGCGGTACTCAAGCGCACCCTTGGAGGCACGGTTAGCATCTTCGGTTTCCAACTCGTAGGAGATCTTGATGTCAAGATCGCGTCTGTTCTTGGAGTTGGGTCGGACATCAAGGTTGAGAGCAATCTGCTCGCCGTGCTGGACGGTGAGAACATCCTCGAAGTAGAAGACGGTCTGCTTCCAGTGGGTGTACTTGGTATGTGGGCCAGTGGAGAAGCGAATGGGCTTGTGGCAGGCGGTGAAGTCGATATCGAACCACGAGACCAGGGCGTGGACGAAGTCATCGCGGGTAACGGAGAGCTTGAAGGGAACATTGAAAGCCAAATCATCCGTGGTGCACTTGTAAAGATCGAGTGTGAGGACGGCAGTGGGCTCGGTGACAGCGGCCTTGACCTCGACGGTATCAACGAGGGGCTCGGAGAGAGCAGTGGCCTTGAGGGGGGTGTAGTCGAAGCCATAAACATCGTTCCAGACTAAGACGGTGTTAGCAAGTAAACTTATGAGCCGAGAGTCAAAGCACGGTAGTCACTTACACTCAATCTTGTCCTCCTTGTAATCGCCGTCCTCAATACCAGCGAAGAAGATAGTGGCCTTGTCAGGGAAGATCAAGCCATCCTTCTGGAGATAAGTGTCTCGGGCATAAAGAACGGTGTCGAGCATGGACTCGTATAGAAGGAAGTAGCCCATCCACTCTGAGATGATGATATCAACCTTGGGGAAAGGCAACTCGACCTCCTCCATCTTGCCTTGGAGAAGGGTGATCTTGTCGGAGAGACCGTTAACCTTGACGATCTCACGGGCCTTGAAGATGATTGTGGACATATCCACACCAATAACATGTTTGGCGCCAGCCTTGGCCGCGAACCTGTGAATAATTTCCGTCAATTCGAGTTCATTTAATGATTCGTCGGGTCATAGAGAACATCGCATGTTGCAAAGGTGCGAAGTGCTATGGTTCCCCAAGCGCGGGGCATAACGAGGGGCTTTTGGAGGGTCTCATTGCGCACGTACATTGAGAGAATGGCCGTACCACAGCCAACATCAAGAACCACCTTGTCCTTGAAAATGTGCTTGTTCTGCATAATAGCGTTCATGTACGATCGTGTGCGGACCTCATCTTTCTGCAGTTATAGAGAACCTGGTCAGCCAGTGCTCGTACAGCAGCGCAAGGACTGTGGGGAGGGGAGCTACATACCAACATCTCCTCGTGGATACCTATCGTAGAGGAGCAATATGTCAGTGGTATTCTTCCAAATGGTTACGGGGCTTCAGTGGTTGTTCGTACCATGGTGATCATAGCTAAATCGGCGCAGTTAGTATACAATGATTCTCTTGTAGAGCTGGGCGAACTGACCTCTTGAAGTAATGCTGCTCGCTATGCTCCATAGAGTTCATCTTTTGCTCAGCAATCTCGACATCCATCTTATCGCCGCTCATTTTGAAGAATTACTGAGTGTAACGGAGGTTTAAAATTGTTGTATCCTGTTTTTTGGGTGATGAAGAGAAGAAGAAAAGGCAGAGGAAAAAAGATTGAGTCGCAAAACGGAGCAATACAGATTTGGCGGGCGAGAAGGGGAACCACAGACCAATGCGATTTTGCTAGTTCGGGCAGAAAATAATTTATCGCCGTCACCGCCCGATTTTTTAAAGGCGGCAAAGGGACCCTTTTTTCAACGCCATCTGCCTTTTCGGTTAGCTTGAAAAAGGTACAAGTGTAGACAAGAGTCAGGTTGCCCATGGAACTTTTCAAGGTAAGGTAACAATAATGGCTGAAAACAGACAAAAGAAAAGTTCGAACAAAAACCGAGGCATAACATTGGATTGACGAAATTTTAAGGTCTTGGCTGAAGCCGGTGGGAGTCCTGCAGAGCTGCAATCAACCTGGTGTCGTTATATTTTATGCTATCAAAAGCTGTACTGGTCACCCATGCCTACATAAGAATTGAATGTTTGAGTGTCACGCCCATTACAAGTAGAGTATGACCTCAGCTTTCCAATTAGTTACAGCACAATTCTTGACCCCCCCAAATAGAATAAGCTCGTATGGATGTGAAAGGATCGAATTAGTACTTGTAGCAATAGACACTACTACAGAAGTACCTTCTAGATCTTAGGTTGTATTCATCTATCTACGGCCTTGTCAAGATCTGCCTCAGCAGAGCGTGGCCTATAACTCGAGTGAGTCTTCTTCATCACAACTGGGAATCTTCAGTCGACAATCAACCCGTTTACCAACCATCTACCATCATGGCCATTCTTTTTCGTGCGGTAATCCAATAAACGCCCTGGCGCCAATACATGCATTCGAACTTAGACAAACCAACCCTCTTAACGTTGTGCGGCGACGCCGTTGAGCACATTACACCAGCAAGACACTGTTGATGCAGCCCTCATTCTCCGGGTTGTTAGTAACCTGGGCATAGCGACCCCAGACGACCTTTCCACCAGCGGTTACGAGACCAAGTTCGCTGACGTTGACCTCGATAACGGTACCCTTGGTCAAAACACCCAGCTGGGTGTAGAGAGGGTTCTGCGGGTTCTTCTTGACGCTGATGATGGGGAGCTGGACAGTGACACCAAGCTCGGGGTGTGTGACATTGGCCTTCTTATAACGGAGACCCATAGGTCGAATGAAGCGCTCATGCTTGGGGTTGCGTCGAGTGAAGTCGGGTCCGACAAAGGTAGGCTTGGTAACCATGCGCTTCCAAGCCTTCTTCTGGATCTTCTTACCGGTCTTGACAACCTTGAACATCTCCTCCTCGCTGATACCTCGGACCTTGGGCAGGGGAACGGCAAACTTGGCCGCCTTCTCAGCTCGCTTGTTCTTGATGGCACTGCTGAGAGCCTTGGCAGTCGACGGGTTTGTGCGGTCCAGCAGATAAGAGGGCATAGGTGTTGTGGGCTCCTTCTCGTCGGCGGTCTTGACGTTGCGCTCCTCGTGCGCCTTGATGGCCTTCTTCATCTGAATCTTCTCCTTATGTCGCTTTTGCTGGTACAGCTTGGCTCGGAGACCGCGCAGATTCTGGGCGTCCTGAGAAGCCTTGTGGCCCTCACGGGCGGTACGCTTGCGAACTCGTTCCTCATGATCAAGACGGCGACCGTGTAGCTTTCGCCATCTTTCCATATACTCGTTCTGAGGCTTTAAGGAAATTAGTTATTCATTCTGGCAAACTTTCGCTCCTCAATGCATACCATCTTCTCTGTATCGCCCAGGCAGGGACTTTATTATGGCTAGCGGGGAGTTGATGCTGAAATTTCCCTGGCGATAAAAAAAAAGTGGCGGTTTATCGGGAGGCGGTGCTGGCACTGAGACCGTCCTGTCGGCGTTCGGTGGTACGCTTTTCCGGACGCACCCATGAGCCAACGCCTGAACTTTTTCGAGATGCACTACAACGACTTCAAGGCCGACAGCCCATTCCCCTCAATTGACCAGCGATAGTGCCCACGCCCGACAGGCACTGCGGTCCACAATGAGCAGGGCACTTTTCCGCTCCATCTTGGAGCTTAGAGCTCCAAGCGCCCGACTCTCGACACCCTCGTCTCTATTGGCAATCCAAGCCCGCGCCTTCACCTCCACAGCCCCCATCGTCGAGCCATTACCTGAGCGTCACCCAAAGAATGCTACCAATCCCACGGCAAATGAAACTCGACCCCTCGCTTTAAAAGTCAGCCATCCTACACCGCCTCCAAAGCCTATGGAAGACTCAGTCAGGAACCTCCTGCCATTCCTTGCAGCCCAGCCAGACCACTACATCACGGTTCATGTCCATGGATTCCCCTACCTTGTACGCGAAGGCGATCAAGTTCGTCTACCTTTCCGAATGCCTGGCGTTCAGCCTGGAGATGTACTACGACTCAACCGTGCGAGTGTCCTTGGTAGCAGAGATTACACCATGAAAGGCGCTCCCCATATTGATGAGCGGGTTTTTGAGTGCAGGGCTACTGTTGTTGGCACAGAATCTGAGCCGCTACGAATCAAAATCAAGAAGAAGAGGAGGCAAAGGAGAATGAGGCAGGCAAAAAGCAAGCACCGATATACTATTCTACGGATTTCGGAACTGAACATCAACAACTTGGAGGATATCGAATGATTTACGAGATGGCACAAGGTTGAGAGGAAGATGTTGAGAGGATCTGTTTCAACAAAACCGTTGATGTCCATGTACAAATAGGAAATGCCTTGAAACAATGTACCATTACCAGCATCAAGCTGGCTGTACAATAATACAGCAAACTTTACAAAGCCAATGGAGCGTTTCAAGTTCGTTGATAGCGCTGAAAATGCTTTTATTCAATTAACTCGCTGAAACGCGCAGTTAAGAGCCATAGACGCCCCTGGCTTCCGAAAGCCTTGCCATATTATAAAAAAAATCCCTTATGTCTGAAGTACAAAAGTAAGTATGTAGATATGCAGCGAATGACAAGAATGATACTCCTCAACACCCAGCTATGAATGCTTTCTTTCTAATCCGTTCAAATTGGTCATAAAACTCATTGATCCAGCGAGCAATAGCGCCTCGACAACTCCAACATTATTATGCATGATAATTCTTCTGTCAAATTCTCCCGGCCATCGCTTTCTTAACACTGGCCCAATAAGCCTGTGGCCAGACGCTTAAGCTTTCGCTCTCTGTTGGCATGCGCTCCCGGCATCTCGTCACCACGCTCTGAATGATTCTCGCAAGCAGCTCCTCATCAATGGGGAGAGCCTTGTCGGTGAGCTCTGCGGGGTATAAGAAGGGGTCGGACTCGTGCAATAGCTCTTCGCAGGTTGGTCGCATATGGTGGTCGCGGTTAAGGCAGCGCCTCATAGTGCGGATGAGCGAAGGGGGAACGGACATGCCTCCCATGCCACGTGAGGGAAACTCGATGTCGTGATCCCAGTTAATGATGGCTTGACATCTTGACATTTGGTTGGCGATGTGGCCAAATGGAGGGAGACCGTAAACCATCTGATACAAAATGCAACCCAGAGACCATATGTCGCTGGGCTTGCCCAATTTCATAAGCTTAGGCCGGCCTGGAACGCGGCCACCTCGGGGGTTATTTGAGTCCATGAGAGACTCAGGTGACATGTAATTGGGTGTTCCAACCTGAGTCTCGCGGTGGACGTTGACGGTCTCATCGGTTTGGATAGCGTTCGCGATGCCAAAGTCAATGAGCTTAAGCTGACCCTTCACGAGCACAAAATTGGCAGGCTTCAGATCCGAGTGGACAATATCACACTGGTGAACTGCTTGCAAACACTCGAGCATCTCTTTCCAGTAAAATCGTACAAAGACTGGGTCGAACTTGGCAGCCTCGGGGTTATACCGCTTTCTCAAAAAAGTATTGAAGTCGAGTTCTCCAATCTCCATAAGCTGTACCAAGTTAGTAAATCCTCCGCGATGCTGGCTGATGTCAACTTACCAAAGTGAGAACTTGCTTCTCTGTATTCATCTCACAGTCAAACAGCTTGATAACTCGCTCCACCTCTCCAAGCTTCTTCAAAAGATCAATCTCACCAAGATAGCCCTTAATGGTCGAGTCATCTGCATTCTCCAGAGACACCCGCTTCAGAGCGAACATCTTGCCATTCTCGGCAGCAACACGGTACACCTTTCCACTGCCACCTCGGCCAAGACAGTCAAGTCGAGTATAGGCTACACCGTTCACTCGCAGAATGTTCCTCCTCTGCTTTGCCTGTGTAGTCGTAGCAGCACCCGCAGTAGTAGTGGCAGCTTCGAGGACAGACATCTTGGGAGGTGGAGGTGGAGCCTGGCGAAGGGGAGTATTTCTAGCCATAGAAGCAAGAGGCTTTCGGTCGGGTGAGACTGTTCTTAGGGAAGCAGGGTCGGCGCTCATCGGTCTTTTTGGCATCTTGTCCAGAAGAACTTCCATCGATGGTTTCATCCTCCTGAGGCTTGCTTGGACATCGTTCTCCTGATCTCGACCGGAGGGGAGTTCTGGGCGAGGTGCGGGGAGTCTGTAGTGGATCTCTTCGTCCTGTTCAGGCTTCGGTTCGGACTCGGGAACCTGAGCTTCTGGTGTAGGCTCACGAGGTGATGTTTCCCTGGATGCTCTTGCAGAGCCTAGGCGTAGGTCCATGTTGGAAGCATTACGGCGATGGACTGCCCTCGCAGCGGCTTGTCCACTTACCGGGCTTCCTGAGTTGAAATCTCGAATACCGTCTCCATAGTATGAAGCGGCATGTTGATCTTCCCCGGGCTGGCTCTCAGCTTCCTGACTAGACAACATCAATTCTCCATCGGCGTTGGGCTCCCCCTCCTCTTCGCTCTGCCGTCGGCGACCGCGTCGGGCTGGTCCGCTCAAAAAGCTACCTGCAACCTTGCTGACACGCTTCACTCGCATTGAACTCTGCAGATTAATATTATCCTCAGGTCGTGTCCTCGTACTTGTTGAGGGGTATCGAGAGACACTGCCTTGGTGGAAGGGAGGGGGGTTTCGCGCGACTGTGGCTGGCTCTTCAGGTTGGTCGTTGTCGTCAATAGCAGATCTATCTAACATGGATCGCTCCATCGACCTCCCTGAAGAAGGGCCAGTGGAGCCGACTCGGCTTCTGTTGCTTGGAGAACCAGCATTAATTCGGACGACGCGTCCACCTTGTGCAGGTGTGTTCACGTCCAATTGAGAATCATGTTTGGAATCCTTAGAGTCCTGCTTGGAATCTTGTCTCTCGTCAGAAGACATATCGCGGCTACCAGGGCGACTGTGAGGTTGAGATCGTTGATTTGATCGGGAGACAGAAGTTGAGCGTCGCTTCGTTGGCTTCATTTGACTGAGGCTCTGAGGTGTGTTGCTTAATCTTACAACCCTCTTTCGTACCGGACTTATTTCTCTGCTTGTAGCTGGCGTTGGGCTAGCTTGTCTTGAGGACCTTGCGTCGTGGGCCTGGACGCTTCCGGATCTTCTGTGCCGGCGTGTCTCAGTCGCTGACGATGTGGACGCGTTCAGCGCACTAGTACGCCGCCGCGTCCGGGGAGGTGAAGGAGCTTGCTCTGTTGATGCAGGTGCGCCGTCGTTCAGCAGCGCCTTGGTGAGAGCGCTCAGCTTCATAGGTACTGGGATCTCATCCTCGGAGCTGTCGTCGTGGAACTGCTGAGGTTTGGGATGGTAGCCCTTAGGGAGAGCAGTATTTGTTGCCCCATGAAAGTTGTCACTGTGATTCATAATGGGTCGCGATGGCAATCTCCTCAAAGCTTGCCGCTGGGATGTTCGTCGGACAAGACCATTGCCCATGGGTGTGGGCGAAGCTGTCGCCATATCGATAATGTTTTCAAGGTAAAGCGCGTACGGGCGTGTGTAGTGATCGAAGCGGTGAGGAATTGGAGATGGCTGATTCGGCGGCGGGATAAAGTATTTGCTATGAGTCGGTTATTATTGCCATTGCTTGCATTGCAAGGTGATTTCCAAAACTTGAGACTATCGCGTCTGGGTCAGGGAAGAGAGATATGGAAAGCAAGGCGTGTTGTTCGACGAGAAAATATGGTCCAATCAGGGAGCTGTCGGTTGCCGAGCAACCAATCTCGCCTCAGCTTAACTGGCGGCCAAGTGTAGGGTTGTAATTTCATGGGGGATGACTGCGACATGGAAACAAAGAGGATATGACTGATACCCAATGTTCTGGAAATTGGTAAAAGCGATATAGACTTTCGTTGAACCGTATAAAGCTTCGATTCCGTCATAGTCAATTATAGAATTTGTATTCAAGTTGTCTAACGTTATTCAACAAGTAGTCTGTAACGATGTTGAATGTGTACAATGTGCAGTTAGTTACTACATCACCAAAATGCATGACTTGAAAGAAAGAAAGAGAAAGCAGATATAGTTCAAGCATATTTTAAGTAGACTATAAAAGCCATACATCCAAGCTAAGGCGTATCCATCTGAAAGGATTTAAAGGGTATTCAGAGACATTTCCTTTGTCAAATATTACAGTTGAGATTTCGAAGTCAAGCTACCCCAGCGAACAAGCAAACATGCCTTTCTCCACAAAGAAACTACCAAGGCAGACCCATCAAAGCGGTCATTAAGGTAACTAAGATTTCTAGCCAATCACACATCTGAAACATCGACGTTACGTCGAGTTGCAAGTGAGCCACATCGTCAAACCAGCTCAAGCTACGGAGTACATAGAGTACCTACCCCCCTCTCATGCAGGTTCGTATTATTCCCAACCTCCTTCTCTCGCCATTCAAAGGTCGATGCGCTCGCAATGGCAACTCACAGGGGGCGGCCATGGGCGCGGATTTTCTCCTTGACCGTCCTCGTCCTCGCTTTTACGGTAGTTGTCGATGCCTCAACTGGCGACAAGTTGCCAGAATTTAAGGATTGCCTCAAGGTGAGCCAATGCAGCACAAAAGCGACACCAAAGATTAACCATGGCCACAGGTCTGCAATGCTGAAAACTGCTCCCCTGATAAACCGCAAACTCCAATCCGTATATTCACCCGATCCGCACGTCCAAAGACACAGCTAATATGAACTCCCGACAACAGCTGTTCTACATCGACTCCTATTCTGGACCTGCTCCAGCGAATGCGATTATGCCTGCCAGCATATTGTAACGGGTCAGCGCATGGCCGCGGGCCTCACGGTTGAACAATTCTACGGGAAATGGCCCTTCTATCGCTTTCTCGGCATGCAGGAGCCCTTTAGTGTCCTCTTTTCTCTCGGCAATCTCTGGGCGCATTGGGATGGCTTGAAGAAGGTCCAGTCTAGGATACCGAAATCCTACTCTCTGCGAATATTCTATGATTGGTTAGCGTATGTCGGTATCTCCTCTTGGGTTTTCAGCTCTATCTTTCATACTCGCGATTTCCGGTTCACCGAGGAGCTTGATTACTTTGCTGCTGGTGCCAATGTCCTGTACGGTCTGTACTACACAGTCGTGAGAGTTTTCAGACTGGATAAACGCACCCCGCGAAGAAGAACCACCCTACGAGTTTGGTCGCTCGTCTGCGCCTCTCTCTTTCTCGGCCATGTCTCATACCTCAAGTTTATCCGCTGGGATTATACATACAACATGACTGCAAACGTGGCAGCAGGGATCGTGCAGAATGTCCTGTGGACCTGGTTTAGTTTCAAGAGATATAGGGAGTCGAGGCGCATGTGGGCTGTTTGGCCCGGTTTCGTGGTGGCTTGGATTATATTTGCCATGAGCATGGAACTGTTTGATTTCCCACCTTGGCTGGGTTGTATTGACGCTCACAGCTTGTGGCACCTCATGACGATTGGACCGACAATTCTATGGTACAAGTAAGTTTTGCAGGCCCAATCACTATTCTTAATTGCTAACATCTGGAAGCTTTCTAGTAAAAGATGCTCGGGACGATATGGCTGGAAGCCAGAGACTCAAGCTTTAGTAAGAGACAGACTAATGCCAGTATCAAGATACACATTTCATATAATCAATTACATAGTTCATATTATCCACACCCCTGAGTGATATGGGATGCATAGTTGTCATAATACTTCTTTGTTGCAGAGTTTCCTGTATTGAGAAGTGGTTCTTGAGCAATGCGAGTCGTCCAAAACGGTCCGGCAAGAAGGCATGAACATCAAAACGACCCCCACATCATTGTTTCCAACTCCTTGCAAAGAGCGAACCAGCCCAGGTTTCCCACCATGACCTAGTATTCCACCTTCTCACCATACGCCGTCCAAAACAAACCCAATAGATACACCTCTTTATTTTCCTTCGACTTTTGACCAGATCTATGGTTCCTATAAAAACGCAGTGGAAGCCAATATGATCTGCCCTCTTCGACGTCTAAGGGTAACATTAAATCTCTCGCAGTCCTTCCAGATGTTCTGCGTCAATGCCAAGGCAATGCAGGGCTTTTGTGGCAAATACGTTCTTAACCCAGCTTGAACATCCCCATCAATCGGCTGTGTACCATGACTCTTATGTGCTGAGAAGATCGCGCACTGAAAGCCCCCGGCCTTTCGAGTCACGACGATCGTTGTTCAGCATCAGCAATGCAGCCATGGCCTCTTGATCAAGTTCGCTCTGGGGATTGAGAGCCGGGCTTGTCAACGCTGATCCAGGTGCTGAGGCATCGCTGTGGGCATAATGTGGCGCACCATATATCTGTGGGCCGAAGGCTGGAGATGTACCAGCAGAAACGCTGTAACTATAACGTCGATGGTCGGTCGATACAGAAGAATATGATTGCGCCCTGTTGCGTGAATCCTGAGGTGGGAGAGCAGGAGACACTGATGGGTGGCGAGGGTTACGATCTGACATTGCCGTCATGGCGGGTGACGTGACATCGGAGTCCTCCATCTCGACATCTTCATCGCCAACTGGGTCTTCTTGGAAAGTCGGGTGAAATTCACGAATGGACGGCAAACGGTCGCGCCCTGTGGGTGTTTGCCGCCCGGACTCGGTCTGGCCATTATCTTCCTCCTGTTGTGCTTTCAGCTTGGAGACGCAATCCTCCAGGTATCGAATATACTCGATTGAGGCCTGCCATACAGAGCCTTTAGTCAGCTGTAATCCTATTTTCATGTACAAGATTTAGACACATACCTGGAGGATCGACAACTTATGCATGTCTCCTGTACAAGCCGGGATCATTCCTT
The DNA here is from genome assembly GCF_900067095.1 of Fusarium proliferatum ET1. Taxonomy (NCBI): domain Eukaryota; kingdom Fungi; phylum Ascomycota; class Sordariomycetes; order Hypocreales; family Nectriaceae; genus Fusarium; species Fusarium proliferatum. The sequence goes on from NW_022194790.1 coordinate 3,860,929, forward strand.
TAAGCACAGCAAACTCCTCATTCATCTTACTCCGCCTTCGACGCTCGATCAAACTGTGTGCGGTCTTCCTGGCAATTTTTCGACCTGCTGCGCTTGTAGCACTCGGTTGCTTCTTCTTCGCCTTGTCGTCCGCGGCCGCATCTCCTTTTTCTGACGCTATTATCTTGGAATTGGCTGCTGTGGTCGTTTTTGCTGATGCAGCATTCTTGCTGGTCGTCTTCGCTTTATCTTTGCTGCCACCGTTGTCGCCATTGCCATCCTGCCGGGGCTTCATCTGAATGATTTTGCGTGATCTCGTTGGTGGAGGCGGCAGGGCAAACGAGTTGTCCTTTTGGTCTTTCGCAACAGAAGAACGGCGACGTGCCTTCACCGTTTCGGCAGGCTGCATTGGGTATGTTGCTCCTGGGGATGTTGTGGTGACTCGGTGTGGTTTTGTATCTGTTGGTGAGACCTGAGACGACATGGTCGGCGATATGCGGGAAGCATCATGGATTGCTGGAGGCGGCAATTCGAAAGACAGCTGAAATGAGGAGAGCTGTTGAGTTCCGTCCTTGCCTTTGATATCAGATGAAGAACCTGGGGTGAGAGGAAGGCCCGGTCGAGGCATCCTGGAATCGTGGAATCTGAACTCGTCCTCAAAAGGCAGTGATGATACTTATTTGCTCTCCACGAATGATGGCCAATCGAACACGATGGTCAAAGTCCGAGTCAAGAGAGTATTTGAGAGAAGGATAAATAAAGACAGAGATGCAACCACTGTGGCTATCCTGGAATTATGAGGGAAAGGGTATATGGGAGTCCCAAAGACAGTCAAGTTCCAGTCTCGTTTGAGAGTCAAGATAAAGGTACGGGCATGGGGGCAAAAGACATTAAATTGGTCACCGAGATCAGCCTACAGATACAGTACCAAACATGCTCCAACGACAATAGATGAACCAAACGGAACAGGCACATGCAGACACGAACACGCAACTCAGTGCACCGTAACGCCGCCTGGCCAGCGAGTTTCACGTTCGAACCCGCTTCTTCCCTCCAATCCAGCGCAATGGGCAGCAGACTATCTCAGGCTTTGTCCAACTTTATCCTAGAGCAACCAGGTTGAAGGGATGCGATTTCATGGACCAAGCATCATCGAGGAAATGGTCGCGTGCTCTATTTGGTGTTGGGCGAATCAGCGTGAGGAATTGATCAACGTGGTCGGGGTAGACTTTTTGGTGGGCAAGGGTCCAGCCTCAGAAGAAGAGGAACGAGGCTTAGGTGGGCGTCCATTCTCGATGGAGAAAGACCTAAAGTTACTTGGGGTCTTTGATGGAGGGCACGAGGGTTGGTAGCGTGCGGCATTGGCACCTTTGTGACATGAAATGAAGGTCGAGGTATCATGATGCTTGTAATAAGTCACGGTTTTTAGGTGAGTGAGCTCAATTGTCTATTCACGAACGCATCTCATCCTTCACTATCGAATGAAAAAGAGATATAGTATTGAGAGACAAGGTACTAGGAGTCCGCACCGACAAATCGCCTCTCGAGCTTGGGCCCAGATCGCTCAGGTAATTAAGATCAGAACATGAGCCTACAACGAAAGATGGAGCTTGCTGAGATCTCCAAGACTCTCCAACCTTTCGTCTCCACCTCCACCCTTATGTATACACACGATACAATATGTAAATGGGGTACTTCACATTCGGCTCCGCAAGCCATTTAAAAAGCCCCGAGCAGTGAACAAAGTCAAGACGCATCATGCATCCCTCGGTTTTGAAATAGGCAAAGATATACAACCAGTGCAGAGTGGCACGTGTCCTATCTTGACCCTGGGAGCTCACAGACACAAAAAACACTCCGGGATCGATTGGGACAAGACAAGGGTTCTTTCCAACATTCGAATCAACTGTGGAACAAGAAAGGTCGCAACTAGATAATTCGTCTTTGTTATTCGTCCTTGGACTGAATTGAGCACGTGCGTGTACTTACGACGTCGACGGCTTTTTCTATCATACGGCACACCCCAGCATTTTCCCCAATCCTACTATGGATGAAATCCACCCATCACCTTCTTGGGTGAACCAACGTGGGGGAGAGACCCTGGGGCGGCTCTTGGCCAAGGACATACCCCTGGCCAGCCACGGACCCACGACCAAGGCTTGATCACGCTGCAGCGATTCAAGAACCTGGGCTTTGCTTCCTAAGCTCTTCGACGAGATACTTGATCGACAGCCAACTCTCAGTGGCCTATCACATCCAGTCGTGCTGTTGAATGTGTGTTCTTTTCCTTCTGTCATGGGCAGCCCTATAGAAGTTCACACCCGTAAGTCATCCATGTCGTATCATCATTGTCCGAACTCCGCTCCAGGTTTTGTATGCAGACGGTATAGTAGTCAGCACTTAGACCTCGTTGCTGGGGTAGGTGACCTTGGTGGTAGGAGTGAACTCCTCCTTGATTGCCCGAACATTGACGAAGCGGGTCAGGAGGTTCTGGCTGCCGGCCTTGTCGTTGGTGCCGGAAGCACGAGAACCACCAAAGGGCTGCTGGCCAACAACAGCGCCAGTGCTCTTGCAGTTGACATAGAAGTTTCCGGCAGCGTTACGGAGGTGCTCCTCGGCGAAGCGGGAAGCTTCACGGTCAGCAGCGAACACGGCACCAGTTAGGCCATAGTCGGAGGTGGTCTCAATGAGCTTGCAGACGTCAGCCATGGCGTTGGGGGCAGCATCGTCATAGATGTAGGTGGTGAGGATAGGGCCGAAGAACTCAGTAGAGAAGAACTTGTGGTTGGGGTTGGTAGTAGCGTAGACAGTAGGGTGAATGAAGTAGCCCTTGGAAGAGTCGTACTTTCCACCGACAACGAGCTCGAGGTCCTTGTCGGACTTGGCCTCATCAATGGCACCAGAGAGCTTCTTGAATGAAGCCTCGTGAATGACGGGACCCATGAAATTGGAGTGTTCAGTAGGGTTGCCAATCTTGATGGCTTCAACCTCAGCGACAAGCTTCTCCTTAAACTCGGGCCACATGGACTTAGGGACGTAAAGTCGAGAAGTGGCACTGCACTTCTGGCCTTGGAACTCAAAGGCACCACGGACAGTCTGCTTGACAGCGTTGTCAATTTCAGCTGTAGGGTCAATCAGGTGGAAGTTCTTGCCGCCAGTCTCACCAACGACACGAGGATAGCCTCGGTATCGGCCCTCAGCGATACCCTGGCCGATGGTACCATACAGCTGACGGAAGACAGCGGTGCTTCCAGTGTAGTGGAGAGCAGCAAACTCCTTGTGCTCCAGAACAACCTTGGTGATGTCTACGGGGTTGCCAGGAACGAACTGGATGACATCCTTGGGAAGACCGGCCTCGATCAGGATCTGGTAGACAAGCCAGTTCGATGCAATGGCGAAGTCACTGGGCTTCCACACAACAACGTTTCCGAGAAGGGCAGGGGCACCAGGGAGATTACCGGCAATGGCAGTGAAGTTGAAGGGGCTGACTGCGTACACGAAACCCTCAAGGGCACGGTACTCGAGACGGTTCCAGACGCCGGGAGAGTTGTGCTCAGGCTGGGTATTGTAAAGCTGCTCAGCGTAGTGAACATTGAAACGGAGGAAATCAGCCAGCTCAGCAGCGGCGTCAATCTCGGCCTGCCAAGCATTCTTGCCCTGGCCGAGCATAGTAGCAGCCATAATATCGTAGCGGTACTTGGTGGAGATGAGGTCGGCGGCCTTGAGGAAGACGGCAGCTCGATCAGCAAAGGGCAGGGCCTCCCAGGCAGGCTTAGCAGCAAGAGCAGCGTCGATTGCGGCCGAAACATCAGCGGTGGTAGCAGTGTGGTAAGATGCGACAGTGGTGGCATGATCGGCAGGGTTCTGCTGCTTGGAGAGGGCGGAAGCCTTGATCTATGAGAATTCGTGTAAGACATAATTCTTGCGGTGGCCTTGACTTATTGAAACTTACCTGCTTGCCACCAACTACAACGGGAACCTCGATGGGCAGCTTCTTCTGGAGTTTCTCAATAGCAGCAGTCAGACCCTCGCGCTGCTCACTACCCTTGACATAGTGGTGGTTGGGCTCGTTGAAGACCTTGGGGGTCTTGAAGGTAGCCAAAGTCGCAGCAGTTCGCATTTGCTGAGTCTGAGCAACGCTGCGGATACCTCGGGCACCAGCCCTGTTGAGAAACATCATAGAAGACATTATAATGTGAGGTGAGGTGAGGTGAGGTGAGGTGAATGTTCTTCGTTATCGGGAGTCGTCGAAGTGGAGGGAGGGGTATCACAAAGGCAAAACACAGTAGCAAAAGACTCTTGTTCGACGACGATCGAAGATGGAAGATGAAGAGAAAGAAAAGAAGACGGGGGGAAGACGCAGAAGATGGGGAGAAGAAATAGAAGATAAATCCCTGGCACGACAACCAACGACAACGATCCTGACTAACAGAAATTCCGATCTTGGAACAGTTATCACGTCTCGAGACCCAGATCTCGCGTAGCAATTCCTCCTCGTCTCAGACAAAAACACTGCACTGCCGTTGCCACGCGAGCTAAGCTGCTCTCCTCACCAAGCTACACACGCCTACAACAGCTAATCTTTGCTATGGTCGCGGCTTATCACGGCCTAAAAAGTGAACGCGTGGGGACATGGCACATGACGTCGCCTGTCTTCCCCAGCTACGGTAAGCCCGGGAATAGAAGCTGATAGGTCAATGGCTCTCTGATGCTGGGGCCGATCTCGGCAGATGGGGCCTGGCATGTTATCTTTGTTTGCCCGCGAAGAGCCGCACCGTACCACTAAAAGCGGTAGTCTCTTTTTTTTACTGTAATCCAGAAGCACATATCGATTTTTTTTACTGGTTTCCAAGAGATTGGAGCAGATGAGGTAGAATTTCAAAGGTCGTGATGGGATCTGCGTTGTATAAAGCATCGTGACTACAAACACTGCTTTACTTTTTCACTTGTATATCCCTTCATATGCCAATATTTACGCCCCTTCTCCCCAGTTCCAGCTCTAAACTAGGTCCACTGGCGTACCTGATAAACTATGGCCGCAGTTTTCCGAACGTGGGGGACTTTGATGGTCATGTGCTATCTCGAATTGGCACAGATAGTGTGGTTCTGTCAATCAAAGACTTTGCCTCATTTGACTTGGGAAGCCTGGGGAAGAAATTTTCCTTATCTATCGTACTTCACAAGACGTGCTTTTGATGGCAGAAGAACACGGCCCAAGACGGATAGTCATGATATAACTAATGCTGAAATACATTGGATTAGGTAAAGAGATTAAAAAAACATGACTCTAGTCAACTCTGCTAACTCGATGCTTCAATGATGCTCTACTAAGACATCTCTCTTCCCCAGATCTGTACAGCCTACTGTTCGCCCAACAACTGATCTTCATGTGCATTTTTATGTCAGGCAATTGCCTTGAACGGGTATAAACAAATGAAAGCTACCCCATCGGAATAGCTCCTCTCTGACTGGTCGACGGACAGTCATGGCTTAGGCACCTCTCACCCCCTCCCCAGGTACTCCCTCACTTGCGTCCTCTTCCAATTCGCCTTCGCAAGCCGCCTCCTCCGGCCCGGCCCCATAATCGTTGGGCCCACCCCGTTTTTGCTCTTCGCAAGCCCGAAACACCGGCCCGAACTCTAACGGTCTTGCGTTTTGTTTGACGGCTCTCCTCCCATTGATCAACCTTCAAGTCCTCCTAATGCTGGCTACCTGACGCGACCGACTCCCTGGGCGTCATGGGCTCGTCTCGCTGTCGGTAGTTGAGCAATGGTACCGTCAAGCCGTACATCTCGGTTCGTCCCTCCTTGTCATGCTGGTTGATTTCCACGTTTATGCATACGTCAAGTGTTCCGTCGTTGGACCTGCCATGGGATTGTCTCGATGCTGCCTTGTGTGTTGTTCCAGCCTGAAGCTCTCCCCTGTGAAGTACCTTATGGCCATCATTGCCCAGAAAGTTCTGCTCTGATGCCTCTGTCCCGTTCTCGTCAACGCTGCCATTGGGGGCTTCCGGGTTGTTGGGCGAGTTTTCGGTAATCGTTGCAAAGTTCCGGCTTGGCATTGTGCAGTGGTTGTGGTTGGCCGTCTTATTTGAGTCGCCCGGGTCTTTGTTGAACAGATCCAACAGGGTCTCATCCGTCTTAGCATTCAAATGGTGGATCTTGTTCCTCCTGGCCAGGAGGTTTGCTACAGCCGTGGGTGGTGGCTTATTGACAATGGCTGACGAGATAACGTTGACCATGTAACGATGGTCCTCCTCGACCGGAATCTTCAGACTTGGGTTGGAGTAGAAACGACCCAGTGCAGCTAGGTGAACATCACCTCCAAGGATCGTCACACGTATGTTGAACTCGGCAGATATTTTTTGAAGTTCAACCATCAGTTCTCGTCTTTCCTTCTTGTGTGTCCTTGCAGTGTAGTGGTCATCCAGATCATCCAGAAGATCGATGCTACCGTCGAACTGGTTGAACAGACTTCCACCGAGCCCAAAACGTTTGTTGAGGATCTTGATAGGACCCATAACAGGACTGCGGAAGATGTTTTCGAGCCAAGTCAAGCGCTTCATCGCATTGTTTAGCTTATTTGCATTCCGACCCACTGGATCTGTTTACTCACGGGATAGGCAATCGGAATTCCGAGGAGGAGAATCAAGTGTTTGATTGACTCTCCTGACGCTGATGCTGCTTCAAGCTCGGAACGAAGCCTTTGGAAGACCTTTTTGTATGTCTCGGGATAATTGATTTGATGACGAGTGCGCTGTACAGTTCATTAGCACCGAGGCTCACAGAAACAGATCCACATTGAACGAACCTCTACTCGAGCGTCAATACCCAGCAGAGCAATACGGGCACCAAGGCGTGTATAGATGTTGAATGAGCGCTCAGCAACGTATGGGCCTGGGTGGTCGCCGACGATATACTCAGGGGACTCAAACATAGGTGCGACATAGGTATCCATCAGTTGGTTAGGATCGGGTCCTTGGCTCGCTTTCTCGAGGGCGGCATGGTCTATAACAGGTCAAAATGAGTGACTCGAGCACGCAGAAAGCGATCCTACCAGAAGTATAAGTCGACGCAGGAGGTGGCATATGATGCTGGAAGAGCATGTAATATTTATGAGCAGTGCCGCCAATACCACGGAATACATCACACTGCATGAAGTTATCGACATAGGAGCCGAATCCGTCAATGATCTATAGCCAATTAGCAGGGCAATCAGAGAGCCAGAGCCGTTTCCGAAACTCACGTCGTGGTCATCCCAGATATTGATCTGGGGAATCTGCCCGTTGACCCCAGCAAAGGGGGCAGTGTTGTACCATCGAATATAGTTTTTGAGGTAGTAGTCGTCGCATTCTGCTCGCATTGCCTCTGGAAACGGGTACTCTCTACGTTTCTTGGGATTGCTAATATCAGTCCACGGGCGGAGAGGGCCATCAACTCTGATGCCGTCGTTGTAGATCTGGTCACCGCCGCCAACCATTACATGAAAAGGAATCTCGCGGTGCTTTCGTGCCACGTCGTTCCACAGCGCCGGTCCGCTCCAAGCCTCCTCGTCAGTTCCAACACTGAAACCGTTGCACGAGTGGAACATGATACGCATGGACTCGGTCTTCGCAGGAACAAAAAACCTGTTAACTCGGGGCTTGTGCTCGGTGGAGAAGCGTAGTTCGGGCAAAGCATATTCATAGCTGGCCTCTGTAGCTTGAATTGGTACACTGATATCGAAAGCCCAGAAGGTGTTACGCGGATCCGAGTAAAGACATTTCCCGTCAACACGTGCCTCCTCTTGAGCCCCATTTGTCGGTTCTTGACTTGCAGAGCCACCCTCTTGGGGCTGAACAGCTTGCTTCAGAGTCAAGTAAGGCTGGTCCAGGGGAACTTTGCCGCCACCTTCGACGACTATGAGAACGCTCCCATACCATCGTCCCTCATTCATACGACGGTAGTTCAGAAGAGGACCACAGACGATGGTCTTCCCATCAGGGGCGTTATCTCCACGGGCGCCTTGGCCAGCATGGCTCTGGCCTACATTGTCGCCAGCAATGCTTCCATTGATATCAGCGGCAGCGGCGGTGATGGGTCTGTACTTTTCCGTATCACGGTTATCGTCTTCTGGTTCAATGCGGGACTGGTTTAGGAAGTCTGCAAGCTCGCCCACATTACCGGTTGTTTGGTGAGGGTCTCGTGGTGCGCCATCGCCAGTGAGCTGCGAAGCATGCGCAGCATAAGCAGATGATTCCTGGTGTCGCCAGCGGCTGGCCGACGCATAAGGATTTCGATGCGACTCGGTAGTCGTAGGTCTGTCTCCCGAGTCCGACATTTTTGTTGTATGATCGCAATTTGGAGTTGAGCGCTGGTCCTCGGGTTCTTGTCTAGGTATGTAGGTAGATATGGAGGCCTCCAGGTTTTGTTGTGGCACAAGATTGGTTGTCGCAATATGCGATCGACAAATTGACGACGCGGTTTATCGCTGAACGCGACAACAGATAACCGTGGAATTGAAGGCGCAAGACTTGTTTATCATCTGCTAAGTCCAAGAAGATTTTGATATGAAAAGTACAAAAGACAATCTGACGATGTTTCGGACAAAAACTCGAAAATTGTACTGATGGCAGAGAAGGCCAACCTAATAAAAAGAAATGTAAGACACCAAGAATGGTACCTACAGCACAGCTGGATGATGACGCAGGTGCAGCCAGAGCACATTGGTGCAGGGGTTACGGGTAGTTGCGATTGCCTGCCTCGATTTACACTACCAATGAAAGTAGGAAATGTACCGAGCACCTTATGAAAGTGGTAGTACCCCTCAGCCAAGCAGAAGAGAAGATGTACCTCATTATGTTAAACCAACGCTGCTTTGACTCCTTCATCAGCTGGTCGCGACACCAACATCGGTCCATTTTCTTGCTTTCCCAAGCAACAAAGCTCCATTCGAGGCACAAGCTAAATTATACCGAAACTGAGATCAGGGAATTGAATGGGATGAGATGGCGCCAAGAAGATAATCATGTCTCTTATTGGTCTATCGGCTATAGTGGACGTGATCCCTTGGATCATCCATGGGAGAGCCAAGACACCATCTGAAAACCAAGCCCCATTGGGATTTGGTGGTTGTCCCCTAGATTAGCTGGCCAGGTTGTGAACTCTTACCAATAGGCAATGGTTGACGGGGTAATGATCCCCTGTGTGAGTGTTCTGCTTCGCGAATTCTGATGACCCAATGGGTAATCATCAATAGTTATCATTTTCTAAAATTCCCGAGTTTTACGAACGATCTAATACGAATCACTTGACAACGGACGAGCTTCAACACGCTGCCCGCTCAGAGAGGATATGAAACCCAAACAACCCACTCTGAACGCCATCCAATCTTAAGCCCAGAGAGATCTTCGCGGCAGTTCATTGGATTGTGTATCAGATTTTATTATATGCATGATCCACTGACTTAGTAGGTAAGTATGAATTTATAAAATATTTCTGGACGAGCTTCGTTATTCTTTCCATTGTCGTATCTGATCTATTTCATCCCTATAAATTTGTATATCTGTTTAAGCTAGTAATTAAGCATGATAGTACATGACGTCATGGTCGTTGTTGGAAGTGCTTTGGCTACCCTGGAATTGCCTGTCTGCTAACGGTTTCGACGTTTTACCTATATGTGTGTAAACAATATTGATACTTCAGCAAAATAGGTAAGGGCAATTGTGTTCACATCATTACCTCGTTGCATTGGTGTTCTGTTGTTTATTTCTCGAACCACGGCATAGTTATATAACCGGTTCAATTTTTACCTTTGGCTTCTGAATGGATGCCTTGTCTAATGCCTACGGAATTTGGAATGAAACCCAATCATGCATGCTCGGTGTTCCCTATCTGTTTGGCAAGCACAACGCGCCGGCATAAAAACTGCATACTACCTGTACTTAGGTAGGTGCATAGCTTACACAAGAACGCGTCAGATGTAAATGTGTCAAGCCAACCTACTACATACCAGCGTTTATTGGAATTCTAATTATCAAGAAACTGAATATGTGGACTGCAGATTCTACTTAGGTACTCGTTACTCCCGTCCTGAGATGCCTGAATCACCATGAAGGCTGCCAATCGTAGTTAGCCCGGGCTCCACATCACGTATTACATAATCAACCAGCCATCTTATCAACCTCGAATTCTCGTGAAAAATTTCAACCTTTCAACATTTTTCGGTGAATTATTCCCCAAGAGTGTCCAACAACTGGCCACCAACAAGCTGCACCACATTATCATTACGATCCATCCTAGATCATCTCTAGATCACAGCATCATGCTCGTCAGAGAGTTCGAACACGAGGAATGCATCATGCGACTCGTGTGGTTCAACTCGACGTCGTGATAGCACGAGATCTTCAATGCGAGTATCTAGGACTCAACCAAGGTTAGTACCCGTGAAACGGTGAAGTGCAGTCGAACTGCGAACGGCATTAGTGTGTACAGCAATTGAGCTCTTCAATGCTCGCCTTGCTGAAGGAAACTTTATCGTGCCAAGATTGCTATTCCCCTACTATTACCAAACACCTCTGCTCTTGTAATCCCACGGACACTGGTGCATGAAGATAGGGGTACATGCCACTATATGTCCCATGTCATTGTCAACAAGTGAAACTTTCCAAGAGAACTACATAGGTTTTAGAAAGGGCGTTTGTAAGGTCAGCCGTATGCCGAGATGGCTGTGAATGAGAATGCCACGCGGGAGAGACTGCCAAGTCTGAGACCATGAACCCTTAATTTGCCAAGTCGCCTCTGCTGTTCCGAGGGTAGAACGGCAGCGGGGTCAATTGATAGGTACGCCGCGTATTGAGTAATACTCTTGAGCCAAGTCAGACAGGCCTTGGTGGGTGGCCATCAAAATGATGAGAATTCCTAATCACCACACGCTTCGGTCTTGGTATTAGTAGGAACATGCGGTGGAAGAGAGGACGACGCCACGTTAGGGGTTGTCCTTGTTGTAAAGCACCAATGCACGGGGTGGTTGGTGCCCACAGGCCCATCAAGTTAAAACTCTGTTTCCCTCGGATTCAGCCGACCAGGGATTCTCATAAGCGCATGTGTTATTCTTATGAGCGTCTGGCTTGCAGGTAGTAGTTGTCCATCTCCTCGGATCAATTGCCCATCAAGGAAATAGCCAGATCCAGCTGAGGGAATCGGGCTACCAAGAGAGCCAGCCGTATTCCGGAGTTGAACAGCATGATGCAGCAAGGGAAATCGAATTGAAGGTTATTATTGCGATGCTGTGATTCCGACTATTTCACACTGTAACCTGCAGTAGTAGTCAGATACTGCTTTACAGCCACAGCCGCAGCCGAGTCGCAGTAAGCACAAGAATAAACTGGGGTTGATAACATGGAGAGTTCTCGTCACCGCCACATTGATATACCCAGATCATAGATGTTCCCAGCGGAAGAGTAGACCAATGGGCTCACCACGTGCCGGTGTATAGAGCAATCTTTATTAGTTATCACCGCATATCAAATGTGAAAAGTTGACCTTCAGCCCTTAGTGTCGACATCCATGTTTAATGATGGGTTAGCGATAATGGTCGAGCGGGAGACAAATTCCCCTGACAGTGAGACAAGACGACTCGAAGAGAAATATTTTGGTGGAACAACCCCCCCCCAACAGCGCTTGTTCTCAGCTGTGAAATTACCATGTGCCGGATCAGTATTTGGTGTGGTCATTGAGCATTTAGCATATAGTGTCTAAGCCTGATTAAGTAAGACACCTTAATCATATTAAGGAACGTCATTAACACGTTATACCTTATTGACAATGGATACATTGAGGTACTTTGGGTGGGGGGCCAGAGAAATGAGCTCTCCTTTGTATAATGTCCATGGACGGACAAAAGGACCCCTTGCTCGGAGTATGAGCCTTCCGAAATCCGTATCTTATCAGTTTGTGAATATGTATGTACTCGATGATGAGCCAACCAATGATAAATTTACTGAACATGTACGGAGTAAACAAGTCGGGAATGCTGAACTACTGGGGAAACGGCTTTCGAGACTGGTCATATAACAAGCGACTAAAAGAGGTCTATGTTATGGCCGGCGGGTACGGATGATGATGAGCGAATTGATTGGATTCGTTGCCGCTTTTAAGGGCGGCTGTATTGTTCAGTTCTGGCCCAGCTGATACTGAAGTGATTTCTCCATTGATAATACGATTTGAAGTCTGTTCTGCCATTGTATAAGCTTATGGACTTCCTTCCCTTATCAGTTGGAGCTGTCCGTGTGGTCCACAATCTCGGCCATGTCCAGAGATTCCACTTCTGAGGATTTTTCTTCTTCTTAGCTCTGCTTAACTTTGCACATGTCAAGTTCATCGATCTGATGTCTTGGAAAGGAATCACGAACCATGGTATCGATATAAGATTGTCTACATACCTGACCCTAGCTATCAGTACGCATCCTTCAGTAGAAAGCTGTAGATCTCAACCCCAGATAAAGCCCGTTGCTGTGTCCATCTCAGCCACTGCTTCCGTGTACTATGTAAGACCACCAGAGTCAGCCTCAACGGTATAGCTCCACTGTCGGTTGTCATGGCCCTGGCTCAGTCATATCCACCAACTAAAACCTCAGCCCAACAGCGGTTGACTGACAAATTCATGGCAAGCCCAGACTATTTCCCATTTCGCGCTTAGCTGGCGGCAACAATATGAGTTACGGGGGCTCTATTACTTTGAATCGTCGATCTTGACTTACCCTCTATAGTGAGGAAAGCTTGATAGCATGTCACTGAAATACTTGGGAAAAAAACATGTATGTACTCGAAACATCCGTTTCAGAGACTCGAGGATGATAATACAGGATCCTGCAATGCTTCTTATAGAAACTAGCCACTCGCCAGTAAAAGCGGGATACATGTGATCATTTCGAGGCGTGTCATCAATTTGTAATGAGACACCAGTTCTACGCCTCCTCCACCGCCATCGGGAGGTTCCTCGTGGGGATAAATTAGCCATGTTATAGCTAGGTCATGGATAGCAGTGAGACCGCAAACATGGCACAGATCGGAATAAACTTGGATCGTGATGATCGAAGCATGTTGTTATGAGCTACATGGTGCATCTCACTGCATCTCATTGCTTCGTTGTCAATGCCTACAGGGCATTTGGGGGTGGCATTCGGTTCTGTCTGCCCATCCGTGCCTTTTCAGCTCTGTTATACCGCCAGGCTTTGCACCCCTGGCTTTGGTATAGAGGTCAAGTGTGGCAGAGCAACGAATCGTATCTCCTCGACATGAGGACAGCGCACTAGCTATCCTGCAGGCTGTTCATTGTGCCTTGATTTCATGCGAGTCTTCTTTCAGTAGTCCTGGATACGCTTATTAAACTTGCGCCTTAGACAACCCATGATAGCGGGCGCACTGTTGTCGGACGTTTCACCGGGTCTGTTTTGTGTGATGTGATTCAATGTTCTAGGTTGTTTCCCGAAAGATTGGAATTCAATGACACAAGAAACAAAAGAAGAAAGCGCCCTGACCCCATTGTCTTATCAATGACGTTTTGTTCATTTCGCCGGCGTTGATCGAAATTGGATACTCATTAATTCTTTCAAATAATTCATCTGCCAACAGAAGAAGCTGCACCGAATGTTTTGTATCAGTGGAGCCACCTCCACCCGAGATCAATTTCGAAATCTATACAGAGTACATCCTCAATCATAGTAGCATACGCCCTGTCAGGATAGATGAGAGAGAGAAAGAGACAGACGGGAGAAAAAAGACCAATAAAACATTTCATCTCTCATTCCGTGCGCGACCCCGTTCTGACAACAGCGCGTCGCCCCTCTGGGCATAGCCTCATTTTCCATGGTTCAGCCTGGTACGAGGCCAACCGCACGGAGACTTCGGACTCTTCAAGTCGCTTCTTTAGGGGGGCACCCTGTCAATCACCACCTACCTCCTCCGTCTTGCCGTCCCCCCCGGCTAGTCCGTGGCGATCCATCAATCCTGTGGTGTGGAGGTTGCAGGCTGCAGCACGCTAGCAGACGCCCAGGTACTCTACGGTACAGTACGAGCCCAGGCGAGGCCGGACAGTTCACTTCGCAGTTCTCAGTTTGCCTATGGTAACCTTGAGAAAGCCTCGTCTTTCTTTCTTCCAAACCACCTCGAACATTCTCCTCCGCATTGCAACCCCATACCTTTGCTCCTATAACCCTCATTCCTCTGCCGGACAGAGTAGCGTCAAATAATGGTGATTTGAGATCAGAATTATCTGCTTTGTTGATTTTTTAATACGGTCGGGTTTCCAACAAGAGGAGCACCAGCCTGCGGGACGCTTCTCTCGTTGAGAGCTGCCTGATTTTTTCTATCGTTTTGTCATGAGATGGGAAGCTCAACTGTGATCATGGCTCCGGCCGTGGACACGACGTCTTCCTTCCCGCGGTCTCACTCTAGTCCTGATCTAGAACTTCTCTCGCTATCATCCCTCGATAAATCCCCCCCAACTCAATCACCGCACCACCAGAGCGTTTCCGACCTTCAGTCAATACCCAGTTTCGATCTTCCCACATTCAATGTCGAGTTCAACCTCGATACAACTGTTTTCCTCGGAGGGGAACAAGCTGGCAAGACGGCACCGGCGCCAACCCCTTCTGTCGTTGAAACAAGAGAGGTTCCAGAGGAGCCCTCACGCACCAGACATGCCCGAAAAAGAACAAGCTCGCTCATAGATACACGCGGTTGGCTCTCAAGCTCCAAGAGCACAACAGATCTTCACGAAGAACCTCCTCGACCGACGACTTCTGCTGGCGACAAGAAATTTGGCGATGGATCGATTGGAGACTTGAAACCCCTACAGAGAACGATGACAAAATCAGGATCTTTCGCAAACTTTGCCAAGCGGTCATGGAGACCTTCTCGCTCCCCGTCACCCATGAAGAATGCAGACTCTGCCAAGGACAACGAGGACTCATCTGGGCGTAATCGATCCGAGAGCACTACATCAGTCAAGCTTGCAAAGACTCGTAAACGCCCTGGTCTGACCGTCGAGCAGGCAGACAAGAACAAGTCGACTGATTCACTCAAATCTGCTGGTCCCAAAGCCTTTTCACGAGCGAGCGGCTACTTTTCAAAGCTCAAATCAAAACAAGCTGGCTTGTCAAAGCTCAATACCAGCACCGACTCGGACAACAGCTGCGCTTCTTCGGCGACGAGTCTCGCAGCGCCAGCTTCGATAATCGCTGCGGAAGAACGTACGCCGCAATCTTCCACCTGCGACACCACCTCTGCCACAACCGTGACCGATGAATCGTCCTCCATCGAGATGCCACCTCCACAAAGAGATGTCCTTTGGTCGTCTTTCAAGGCCATTGACATGGATTTCAAGGGATTCCTTGCCAAGAGCACAGCCCAGCGAATGTCGCAGGTTCAAACACAGCTTCTCCCATTCCTGCGAAACACGATGAATCATGAGTCCACCAAGAAGCTCTACCCCGAAGATGTCGATCGAAGGGCGACAATTTTGAACAAATGGTGGATTGCAATCCTGGAAATGCTGGACGGTCAGGCGCCCCAGCCTGTCCCTGGTGTTGATCGTCCGGTTCTTTTTGATGCCGCGACACTTCTCATGACGCGACACGAATGGCGACAAGCTACATCATACTTCCTACCACTCATCAACCGATCTCCGGCTGAGCGCGTTCGAGCGCGATCTCTGACCACCTCTTCCGCCTCTTCTGTCACATCGAGCCAAGCGGCTTTCTTAGAAGAGTCAGCCGAACACAATGTCAGGACCATGTTTGTTTCCAACTTGGTCAAGCAAATGGCTTTTTTAGTTGAAAAACTCTCGCTCCGTCATGCCCCAGTGAGCCTGGTTAACTTTGCTGGAAAGGCTTGCGCCTACGCATTTTTCTTCGCTCCCGGCGTTGCAGATATCCTGATCAGACTCTGGGGACTTTCCCCTGAACTCATTCGACGAGTAGCTGACGAGCTTGGTCTTCCGAGAAAGAACAAAGGCGAGAGCGATGATATTGCTGCTTTGTTCCCTCCAACTATTGGCGTATTCGCCTGGACATCACCAAAGAGTATGTGGGATGGCCTTAAGAAGGTTCCCAGATTGCCTATGCTGGTGTCTAGAATTCCTTGGACAGGTCCCTGGGCGGCTCGCTGGAAAGGCCGAGACACTGATGTTTTTTTCATCTTTTGCAAATATTTCCATATACTCTCTGAGCAATTCATGCCCCCTGGACTGCCTCTCCTCGAAAAGGCTAGGTCTCCCGCATTTGCTCTTGTTCAAGCTCAGCTTCTTTACGTTCTGGATACAACAGTCCACCGTCAGTCTCCAATGGACGGTGGCTTTACTCCTCCTGCGATGGACTCCATGTCGGGTGCTGATGCCGCAATGGCTCTGCCGCTCCCTGTGAGCAACGTTATGAGAGGCATGTCCGAAAACAGATGCATCATGCTGTTGAAAGACTTCCTTTCAGATGAATCAATCGAGA
This sequence comes from Fusarium proliferatum ET1, assembly GCF_900067095.1. Classification (NCBI taxonomy): domain Eukaryota; kingdom Fungi; phylum Ascomycota; class Sordariomycetes; order Hypocreales; family Nectriaceae; genus Fusarium; species Fusarium proliferatum. Next base: position 3,877,388 of record NW_022194790.1, read on the forward strand.
TCGCCGGCGCTCGTCACACATTTGCGGAGACCTTTGCAACCATGATGAAAGCCGCGACTCGGAAGGTGTCGAAATACAACCATCCTGCTTGTTTCACTCTGTGCGACTTCTTGGAGGAAGTTCTCGTGCTCTATAGCGAGTTTGAGGATCCTGACTGCTCGAATAGCTATCTTGACTGGGCATTTTGGTTTGACGTTTGCCAGAAAGTCATGAGCTCTTTCAACACCATGTCTGAGATTCGAATGCTGGCCTTGGTGTACTCCATCTGGGATGCCATTTCCAAGGACCCCGTTCGCAAATTGGCCGTATGCAAGGACTGGCTCCTCACGGAGGAGACTTTTAATGAGTTCTTCAACCACTGGTGCCCAATGGTTCGGGCTTACTACCAGCGTTTGCTGTGCTGGCGCATGTGCCGAGATACGGGAACGCTGGATGAAGTCGATGGGTATGGCGCCCTCGCCTCGCTTTTGTGATGCTTGCTAACTCGGAATAGCCAAATCTTCGCTCTTGTAGCTGAGCGACTTCAGACGACGTGGTCTCACTATTTGCATGTAAAGCACACCGCCGAACAAGAACAGCGAATCCCCCCTTCAACTGCACCCGTGAACCCCGCACCCGGTAAACGTTTTATGATCATTCGCCAAGAGATTAATGTTCCCCAGCCTGGACTATATATGGGTAGCTTTGATTCCTTCGCGAAACTTCCTAACAGCGAAACAAGCGTTCTGAATGGCCTGCCTCCTGACCCGTCTAGGAATGACGGAAGGAAACGATGGTCACTATTAGGAAAAGTCCTTTCTCTTGGTGGTAATACGGGTGCAGGCGCTGGTTGGGACGATGATTTCCAGACTGTCCGTCGTGAGACAGCAGAGTCTCGTTCTTCCGGTGTTGCTCAAACGAATAGAAACCCTAATGTTAATCATAACAAGGGCCGTCCATCTGAAGATGACTCCTTGTATTCCCAGCCAACCTACGAGGAGCCAAAGTATGTATTCAAGTTTATTCTTGCTTGGCAACAACAGGCAGCACCTCTTCGAGATCGTTTCCTGACTCGCCCTCGACTTCCCGGCCCAGCACAGACTCGCATTAGTGGACCTTTACGAGTCAACGGTTTTACTGTGCCAGCTGGATATGCGGCGCCAACACGCAAGTTCTCTGGCAGCCCCCAGCAAGGACTCATCGATAATGCCAGGAACGCAAATTCACTGAGCCCAACTGATGAGAAAAATGGACCTCCAAGTTGGAAGCTTGAGGTCACGCTTCCGAGCCTGAGTGACCAATCCCCTCAAACACCCAGTATCAAAGCCAGCCCCTCGCCTTCACCATCGCCGTCACCGTCACCGGCACCGTCGCCCAACTCGAACACTGGGTCTTTCACAGATGCTGTGGTGGATCCTGTTAAGCCAGTCGGCCTGTACGTCAAAAATTCCGTCTATACTGGGCGCTCGCTCGCCGAGTGGGCGCAGGTTGTTTTTGAGTGCAACAATTTTGTTGAGCGTCGTCGCGATGAGGGAATGGAAAACCTTGGCGACGTTGAGATACCCATCCTTGGAGTGGAGGGCTTCCGTAAGGTTGGCGGCTAGAGGCTGTGACACCCGAGACAAGCTCATTTTCCAAGCACTTTACACATTATGCAATACGTTCTTTCACACTCATGATTCCCTTGCCTTATTGCATGTGTTCACTATGAGCATGACCATATTTGCTTTCGCACAAACATACATCACTGAGGTGATTTCACGGCTTCTTTGCATACAACCGGTCCCAGGGGCTTAGATTTGCGATATGAGAGGCCTGGTATGGATTCAGGTCGCTCTGAGTGAACTTCTCATTTGTTGGAGATTTTCAACGATACTTGTATATGGCATCCAATTTTAAGGCGTTATCGAGCAACAACCGGTCTGTTTTGCTTCTTTTTGTTACATATATCATATATTAGTCTGCCATAGGGGCACACGTTGGGACGGGTCTTTGTTGGGCAAGCGGATAGGTGATCACGGATGGAGTAGGACTGCATGCAATTCAAAGTTCATAGCCATCGTGGCCACAGCACAGGTTCTGGGCGATGGGCCACTGAGCGTGATCTCTTGTGTATATACCAAATTGGTTGAGGCTGAGGTTGAATACAGAAGCTGTGTCTTCTGCTTTGGAGCATTATAATGATAATGGCGTTAATGACATTGCGTGTCTTCGAGCGCAGCTATAAACAATACGTGCAACAATTGTCGATGTGTATTGTGCTATTCTCCTATGGTTGTCATACTTTCATTTGCAACTCACTCCCAGCCAGCCATTAGCTCTGCCTTCACCTCAGCAACCTGTGGCTTGAGCGCCTCATACCTCTTGAGTGCATCACCTCTTAGGTAGTCCTCACGCCTGGTATAATAACCATCAAACGATGGCTTCCCATCGTCGACAGTTACCCAACTCTGACGACTCTGCGTATAAATGTGAACATCCGGCTGGATGTCCCAGGGCCTGTCCAAGGTACCAACACGAACATATGACAGATGAGGCCCAGCATCTGCGTAGAAATTCCAAAGACCAGTGTGGCACACAGGACACCCGACAAGAGTCTGTCCCACGCCAGATGCTGTAGGAAGACACACAGACGAGGGTTCGGCTTCGGGGCGAGGATCACGTGTAGTTGACTCAGCGGATGTAAGCCGTGCAAAGGCGGGCTGAACAGCAGCGGGGATAGGGTCCGGGGCGGAACAAGAACCAACGATAGTGGGGGATGCTGGACAGAGAAGAGTCAAGGCGGTGGACTCTACGATGGCATTGAGGGCGCAAATAGAGCCTGTCTGACGCTGGCAGGTAGTACAGTAACAGCAATGAACTATGAGGGGGTGAAGAGCAAGTTGGTAACGGATAAGACCGCAAGCGCAGCCGCCGGTGAGGGGTAGAATGTCTTTGCGTTGGGAGTAGTGAGCCATAGTGCTGGTGTTGAAGAAGCGAAAAGGTGAGAGAGGAGACAGAGAGGCCTCAAGGGGCTTACAAAGGAGAAGGGCAGAGCCAGGGCTCAGTAACTGGCCAATAGTGGAATTATTAACGAAAAGAGACAATATTCGTGCGGCATTGTCCTCGTTTTAATTCACTCTTCTTAAGTGAATAAGACCATGTCGAACGAAAGCGGGGTGATGGGAGCTGGCCAGTGAGAGTGAACGGGACGGCCTAATTAGGAAATTTACCAAAGGACTCATTAGCGATAGGACACAATACACAGGCTACCTAGGAGAGGAAAGAAAACTTAAGACCTTGACCCTAAGCGATACAAAATGCTTAGGTAAATAGCCCAAACTTGGTGGACTCTTTGCTAAGTTTATTTTGATATCCTATATTAAGGTCCGGTGTTTTCTTGCTTCCTGAGGGACAGTACATAGCGCTTATGAAGGTGACGAGGAATTTATTCGTGCGAGATACGATTCCAAGGGAAAATAGGCAGTGCTGCTATAATGATACATGATGACTAGGCTGTCTATGGTATTTCCCTCATTTCCCCTGTGGCTCTTTTATTCTCTGTGATCGGGTTCGGAACAAATGTCTAGGAATCAGCACCATTTGCCACGCAGGGAATCAACATCAGTCTGAATATTGGTTAGTATCGAGCTTCAACCGACAGGCTTCGAAAACCACTGTTCCCGTCATCTCCACTGTCTTCATCTTCCAGAATGGCTTTGTCATTACTGCCCATGTACGCCGTCATGTCAATCTTGCATGCTTGGCCCACGAGCATGTCCATATGGCGGCTAGACAATATCAAGTATAGTCGTTGATAGCACGCCGAAAGGATACTTGAAAATGGGCTCCGTTGAAAAGGTGCGCACCAGTAGTGAGGGTGATGCTCTCCAAATGTAAGCCTTTCGACTTGTTTAAACAGGCGATGCAATCTTGACACGCTGCCTCGATATCCAAGTTGGTCGGCATTCAACGAGGGCATGAAGAAAGAATCTATCTCAAGGTCTTGTGTTGCTTGGATGAACTTTTCGGGGATGCCATCTGCAAGGTTCACAGCAGAGCAAGGGCCGGTATGCCAACAGAGTGGGCGTTTGGCGAGAATCTTGATTGCTATCTCCTTGCCTTCTGCATGGAAGACTTGGAGTATCTTGACGCGGTGTTGAGTAATAGGATCTGATAGACTCGGGATTAGATAATTGTGGCCAGATCGAAAGTCGTCTTAACTTACCGATCAAAGGAATCAGTCTGAAAGTTTCCAAGTTGTTCAGCCGAGTATTTCTATCGATCAACAAGCTGCCGAACTCGTCGACGTGGCATTTTTCGGCGATGTCCTGAAGCATCTACTCGACTGCGCCCTGGCATCCGAGCTCCCAAGCCACGAATAGATTCTTGCTGTATGCCTGCATCTTATTACTGCGCTGGCACATGCTCTTGAGCCTTTCGTACCAAGCTGTCGCCATAGGCCGCAGCGTCTTGGTCATGTCGTATTTGTTGGTCAAGACGCAGATGTTGTAGAGCTCTTGAGGCTTTAGGTTCAAAGGCGCATGGCCGAAGTTTGCATGTACGACGTCCATTAGAACAACAAAAGCTTCTGGATCATTCTCGGGAAGCTTCACTTCCCAACGATGCAGGTCGTTGGCGGGCTTGGAGTCGCTGAAGTGGCCCCTGAGCATGGCGCGGAAGACCTTGGAGGCACGGCAGAGCGCGTTGGAGTCAACGTGAAGGATTTTAGAAGATGAAACGGAACCGAAAGCCAGCCAGAGATCTCCACTGCCATCGAAAACGATGGTATTGGGCGACGATGCACCAGGCGATGTCATGGCGAGCTTCGCGTGCGTATTCAGGGCGTGCTAACAGGAGGCCTTGAGGGAGTGAAGATGAGGGGGTCAAGGAAGGAAGAGCAAAACAAAAAAAGAAGATCAGAGAAGCAATGTACGTAATGCTTTCAGTTTCAACAGTGCAATTTGTTGGCAGTTAGCAGTGTCAGCAGCAGTGGCAAGGCTTTTGACATTCACCTTTGGGCATTAGTGAACTGACTACTATACCTTAAAGAGGCGGTACGTGGTTATAATTGTCTTGTTTTCACACATACATGCAGTGGAATAGGACCAAATGGGGTATTTAGAAAGACTTTGGCTCATTCTGGCACAAACTTGGTATGTAGCCACCCTCTTCTGATATTCTACAGCTCATACTTGGCTGGATCTGGTTGCTAGTGCTAACATGAAGAAATCTCCCTTTCAAAATAATAATGACGATAAACCTCCAGCAGGACCTAAGCTCTCCTTGTGTTCATCCTACATCAATATGAGGAGAAGATGCTTGTCAAATAAGACACAC
>NW_022194790.1:3882803-3918979 GCF_900067095.1 Fusarium proliferatum ET1
TAAGACACACACACACACACACACACACACACACACACACACACACACACAATGTGACTCGCCAATCACCAATCGAAATATCAAACACCACCCGTTCACCTGCAAACTTATTCTTCATCGTCATCGTCTTCATCCAAGACCCCAGGTTTCATTCTAACCTTGGCAGCTTGAATTTGCAAAGTCCGGAGATGGCTCAAGTAGAGGGGATCGGCTGCCCTTCGAAGTTGTTGCCGAACCTCCTCGACTGTCTCGAGCACTGCATGACACCATCCACACAAGTCTATATGATCAGCCACGAGACTAATCTTGTGCTCAAGAGTCTTTAGATCTAGGTCCGAGGACCGGAATACGTCGAGACTGCCCCCAAAGTGGAAAAGGTCGAGTATCCCTTCTTCGCCAGCCTTGCTTAGCATCTTGCCCAGCATCAGACACATTTCCTCTCGGCTGTGGGAAGCGCCGCACATGTGTCCCTTGACAGAGCTATAAAGGACTTGTTCACCTAGCTTCTGGCTCTTATACCAGCAAGTTTCTAGAGCGAGTTCGCGGTGTTCTGCGATACAGTCTGTAAAGGGAGTTAGCGAGGTTCAAGAGAAGGAACTTATTTTTACTTACCAAGAATAGGAATTCTTTGCAATCCTTCAAAATTGCAAAGTGGCTCCTTGTTCTCTCCGATAACGAGCTGATCGTTCCAATTCAATGAGCAGTTGAGCACAACGTGGCCCATCATCTCGCTGAGCTCCTCCGAGAAACCCAATTCCCATGCAATATATGCCTTCTTGAAAAAGAGTCCATAGTCCTCAATGGAGGTACCCAAAGCCTTGAACCAGCGCTCAGCCACAGGTCGTAGGACTTGCGTCATCTCATACTTGCTGGTGAGAATGCAAGCACCGTACAGCTTCTTGAGTGATACTTTGGCGGGCACCTTCTCGAAACGTGTATGAATCAAATTCATAAGGACAGTGAAAGGGACAGGACTGTCATCCGGTAGCTCGATAGTCCAGTCGCCGCCATCTTCGGCGTCTTTCCGGTTACGAGAAACCATCTCCTTGAGTCTGGGAGACACGCGGCTGAGGGCTCGGGAATCGACGAGCATAAGCCGCCCTGGGCTCTGTCCCACCTTGAGGTAGAGATCTCCGCTCTCGTCAAAGCAAATCAAAGGCTTTCCGCTCTCATTGGAAAAGCTCTCGCTGGTTTCTGTGGATATGGAATAATCGTCGAGAGTATAGGCATGGGTTTCAGGATCTGTGTCAATGCCTGTGGCTTCCAATTCGACACTTTCAATTTCACTTGATCTAGCCTGAGAGGCCATTTCCTTGGTGACATAATGTTCCGGGGTGAGATGTTGGGTTTGGAATCCATTGACGTTGTCGTCGAATTCATCGCAAAATTCGAACTCCTCGCCACTATCGAAAAACTCGACATCATCAACGGCGGCCTCAGCTAAACCAGACTCACGAGTGGTGGGCGCTGTAACGAAGATCTGAGGGATAGTGACATCGTGAAGAGAAGGGGGGTTGGTAGCATTGTCGTCCATAGTGTTGTCGGTCGTTGGGGGTTCACTAGGAGACTGATCTGTGACAGACTCATCTTCAGTGCCAAGAACAAAAGTATAGTCGGGAATAGTAGGCTCTACAGTGCCGTGTTGGATGTTGGTCTCGATAGAGGGTGTTTGAACGTCGAAGAAAGAAGTGTCCTGAACTTCAGTCTTATCCTTGGGAGTCTCAACCTCTGGTGTCGTGGGCTGAATGGAAAATCGAGACCCAGTATCCGGGCTTGGTGGACTGCGGGTCACAGTACTATATACAGACTTGCCCCCATTAATGAAATCCATAAAGGAGCTGCGGGTTGGGATCGACCCGCAAAACTTTGCTTGGAGTTCGACGTTCATTTCGGCGGAGTGGAAGTAGAGTTGTGCTTTAAAAGCTAAGCTATTGGTAGTTGAGAAAGAAGTGCGAGATGTAGTGAGTAGGTGTGTAGAAGGAGGAAACAAGAGTCGATGAGATGCGATGGGGAGTGTGTGGTTGTTGTGATTGTGGGAGAAAGCAAAGTGAGAGGAGAAGAAACGCAGAAGAAGAGAATGTTGGAGGCGAGGCTGCTGTGTACGTCAATGGAAGTGGCCCAAGAGGCTGTCAGTGGCAGCCGGTGAACAGTGGCAGTGACACTGACAGTGACAGTAACATTAGAGACAATCAGTCGAACAATAGGTGCTAGTAACAAATGCAATTGATTGGCAGTGTCTTGCAGGGATCAATGTTCATTCACCAGGCGCTTTTGTGTTTTGAGCCTATGTGTTGTTGGTGAACAATAGGGAGGGCCCTTTCCATCACGCGCAAACTCAAGTTCATCCCAGTCATTGGTGTGTATGAATTAGATATGATCATCCAATCTTTGTAACAAGATATATATATGTATATATACAGAATATTATAATATCTTAACACACTTTTACGTTGGAAATTGTTAAGGTCTGATAGAATGTATCTGGCTAAATGTATGTTGATATTTGACATCCCCAATTATATCTTGGCAGTCTGTGTACAAATACCGTCCCGCTGTTTGCCAGTAAAGACCGTCGGGAATTTGTCCCATCTTAACTACGCTTCGCAAGTCTCTTTAGCAAGTATTCACTCAAAATGTAGCTACATCACCAGCTCAACGACATATCTCAGAACTACCTGAAAGCAAACAGAGGCTGTCACCCAACTTGGAGAACCGGCAAGGGCTTGATCGGCAAACTAGTGGCACTGGAACTTGTAGTATTTGATAAGATGATGGCAACATTTGGCAATGGGGTCTTTGAAACGCTAGCAAAAGCAGTTTCATCAGGGAGTATGGTCCTCGCCGAGGATTGGAAACATACACACGCCATCTGAGGCTCTTCTCTTCCTGTTGAGCAAGAATCTGTCACTATTGTCACACACATGTTTATTCTGGGATAATATTGCCTTCATCTTGGTTCCTTCGTCCCCCAAAACCCCTTCTTCTCCCAGGTGACAAGCTTCATTTTTCTGCAGCCCACGCTTTGGTGATTCGGGTGAATACTTATCTAGAATTAGAACCATCACGATGCCATCTAACGAAAGTTGACAATAATCCGTGTGTGTTGGTCAGGACGCAGAGTTGGTACGGTTATCGCATGTCATTAGTTAGTTAGCTGGAGATAGAGCCCGTGAGCTATTGTCCGTGAGCAGGATGAAACAATTGGTTGTTTGCTTCAAGTCTTGAAGCTTTCCAATATGCTCGCAGTTACGAACGGGATCCTTAATATCTTACAGAAAATATGAGATGATCTACCGAGGGTGCTACACCTGATGGGCATTTGTTGCGCCTGGTACCGCAGTAAAAATAGGGGTTCCATCTTCAATAAGGAATCAATGCTACAGCCAGGGCAGAAGACTCATATACCATCGCGAGCTTTATACACTCGGTATTATGTTCCTAGTAGTCGGTCGCGTCCGAGAGGTGAAGTTACGCTAGGGTCGTGATCATGAAATATATCTACATCTGCGTTTCTGTGCCTTTAGTTATAAGAGGCTTCATATTCAAGTCTTAAACTTCATATAATTTGCAAGGAGGCGACTACATTCGAGCAATCGAGGTTATCTCAAGTGAGATTATCTCTAGACCAAAGCTGGTGATAGCTTCAACAGTGCAAGACTCCAATGCTAGAGCTTCCCCGCACGTGATGTCGTATTCCCTGTTGTGTATCCACCCTTCAGCCCTGTGTGGCCCGCTAATCCCTTTCCGACGGCGACAGCTTCGAAAGGATTACCCGTTTCAACTCTGACTATCCATCAACGATAACGGGGCCTGTGACTCTCTGGCCGTACTTAGTTACATCCTTAACGCTATCCGTGCGTCCTGTCGCTTCTTAGATAATGCCCAACACGGGAAAGCCAAGCAAAGATTGCCATCTTTGTCGATCACGACGTGTCAAGGTCGGTTCAGCCCTTGAGCCACTTATTCTGTGCTTACGCGGTTATGTCATAAGAGAGACGCTCGAGCATATCAACCCATTACATATCCAATTGCTGACGACATCAACAGTGTGATCTTGGCAGACCATCATGTCAAAGATGCATCAAATATGGGACTGAATGTCCGGGATATCGGGACGAACAGGAGCTTGTCTTTCGCAATGCTAACCCAACCACCATCAAGAAGAGGAAGAAGAGGACTCAGCAAAATGCTACGGCTCAGACTCGTGGAGAGTCTGTCATGTCTTTTGGCTCCTCTTCCTCCTCCTCTTCGTCGAATGGAGATGCTGCCACGCCGTCAGTCACTGAAGAAGTTGATCGTGAATTCAGCCCCGTCTCACCCACAATAGTCGATCTTGTCGAATTCACCAGAACTGGAAGGGCTCTCATCCTACCACAATCCCTTAATGAGCATTGGACCGCCCATTCCATCCCGATCCTTCTCAATGTCTACTATACTTTGGATTTCCTCCATGACACATACAGAAAGAGCGGTCCTCAAGGCCCTCTTCTTTGGGCCACTCATCTCTTTGCCCGCACATACATCACCAACCTGCGATATCCCACCGCCATCGACAACGGATCTGTCGAGCAGACCGACAAGGAGCTTGGTACGTACCTTGGTAAAACCTTGAGCTCTGTTGGCGAAGCACTCAAAACACCAGAGGGCGCCATGAGGGACGATGTTCTCGCGACAGTATGGATTCTGACGAACTATGAAGTGAGCAATCTGACTTCTTCCCACCATTCTTATACTCATATTTTAATAGCTTCTTATGGGCTCCATCAACCGCGTATCACCCCTGAACCCATGGCACCTCCATACCAATGGGCTATACAGTATTCTTCAGCAAAGAGGAACGGCTTCTTTGCGAAGGCCGGGATCGAGAATGGGCTTCTGGCCTGCTTACAACATGGTGGTATGTCACTTCGATCTGAATTCCTACTCCCAATTAATAAGCTATTAGCAAGTGCGGTGTCTCCTGACAAGCCTTGAGTGCCCGCCTGAATCCCAGGAATGGTTTGCCGCCATCAGACAAACCCTTCATCCAGGAGAAGGATTGGCTGTAGAAGTCGGCGATTATATCTGCAAGATGGCACATGTTCAAAAGCGTATGCTCGATATCATTCGAGCCCGAGACTTTGACGCCGCTGCCCTCCAGTACTACGACTTGGTTGGTATTGTTTTCAAAGCCGAAGATCATTTCACGACTTTTGACGCAGGGTACCATTACATCGATGAAGTTTTCAACCCCTATCTACGAAATATGCTCAACTCGGCGCGAGTAAAAGGATACCATGTCATTTTGACCTACGCAAACTTCTTAACTCATCATCCGACTGCCCCCATTCCCCTGCAAGAGCTCAAGGTGCTACGCTCGCATTGCGTATACCGGGTTCGAGACAGCGCAAAGCTTGTCATGGAGGCGGTAAATCGGCATCTCGACCCGGCATCTTTCCGCAACAACCCATCACCAAGGACAGTGTTTGACGCGTTGAAATTGATATGGCCCCTGACGGCAGTCTACCTCGTACCGTCAACGCTAAACGAGCAGAGCGAAGCCGCAGGTGAATCGCTACAGTTCATCGGCCGTGAGCTTGGAGTGAGGCAAGGTCTCAAGGTTAACAAGGGGGAGTCTACGCTGCCGCCGGAAGCAGAAGCACCTTCACAGCTGGCTGAGGATACGGCCTTTGATCCACTTCCAACTAGTAGAGGATTAATGTAATGAACAGAGCCTAGTTACGAGGAACTGTTCCAACAGGTGAATGCTGATCATGTTCTTGGATGTTCTTTCAACATGAGAAGAATGTATCTGTTGCGAGATCTAACTTTGGCCCCCTTCCAAAGCCTCACTCAATCACCGATTTCAGGGGCTCCATGTCCGGAGCAACTCCGGTGTCCCACCAAGAAAGTCCCACAAGAACGCAAACGGCTTCAAATGTCAGATCCGCTCCGGGTCAGTGGTCCTGCTTAGAACTCCGAGACCCGCTCCGTGACACCCAAAAGTTCGGTGTGAGAATCTGACGTTGCTAAGATGCCTCGGCTGGAACCCCAGCCTCTCAGGCGGCGGTACGAGATGCGATAGATAATACGGTGGCAAGAGCGAGGCCTCGCTTAGCTTTCAGTACTGCATGCCAGTGTGCAAATTAAGCGACACTCCATAGATCTCAGTCATATCCAATACCATCTTCACGAATGCGATCTATGCAGTAGTCACAATTGTGGCTTCATCTGCGGCGGGAGCTGTTGATCCCGGTTAAGCGAGGTGTGGCGGTGCAGTATGTCACTGCAGCAAGACGGAGAGGATTCTGTTTTGAAAGCGTAGGACCGAAAGGGAGGGACGGAAGTTTCCAAAAGGCCGTGCTCAAAAACATGCGACTTGGCCAGCTTGGTTTCTGGTCTAAAGATAACGTTGTACGAGAAGAGAGCATGATCAGCAAGGACAGCACGAGTCGGCGGGTGCCGGCAGTGGATGGGTGATCCAGTTACAGCCCGCTGTTTTATTTTGATGCGGCTCGTGTTAAAGCAGCTAATTCTCGAAATGGAAACACTGCAGATTTTAAGTTGATGCTTGGGGTTTATGCTTTACAAGGGAAGGTTTCTGGGTGTCGGTACAGGCGTGACGTGCTATAATTATAGTGATAAACGCATCTTTTTTTTCCGAGTGTGGCATACTGTGCTTGCAGAGGCGATCATCACCAGTACATACAGTGCGACTGAAAACCCCGATAGCAAAACGGATGGACTGACATCCGAGCCAACCACCATCTTTCATATCATGATCCAGATCGTGATCGAACACAAGACAGCGCAACCAACATTCTACAATCCCTGCATCCTCTGCATCCTCTGCATTAGTTTGTTTTGGGTTGCTATTTGCATCTCTCTCCTCCTCTTACCGAGTCTTACCCCGGATTCCACGACCGTTGCGTTGCGTTACTGCACGAAAAAGAAGCCATCGCAAGCCTCGGGATGGACAAGCAGCTGATGATTCTGCACTGCATGACAGTATCAGTGAATCGGATTGTCTAGTTAAAACATCAACACACGGTCGGGTCCGTAGATCACACAATCCGAAACCGAACACTGAACACCAAAAAAGAAATCAAGGTCACACCCCCGGGAGCATGTGAAGTCATCGCCACGTCTCTGTGACCCAATCATCACACCGTCGATGCCAAGACCCGTGATGAATCTGGTAATGAACGGCACTGCAACCGAACCCGAAATGCCAGCTCGCAAGTTTCCGGGGGAGCAATAAGATCAACAGGAAATGAAAGGCCCGTTTACTCACCAGGTTTGGCTCGTGTACGGATAAGCTTGTACGCTTGCAATTGCAATGTTGGTGTGTAAATGCTCACTCCTGCATTTTGCTTGGCTCGTCTCCTTAACGGCGGGGGCGTTTCCCTTGTTGGCCTTGCATTCGCTATATCCGGTTGGATATGCTAAGATGAGGATGAGGTGACGCTCATGTTTGAAATGTGCTTCTGTACTCCTGCTGCTCAATTGACCTGCCTAGTTCCTGGGTACAATTTACAGCACATGTTGGTACATGGCTACTCGCTGTTATTCCCAAGGTCCGGGTTGGCTGGCTCGCTGGTATGTAGCTGTACCATCCGCGTCTCCATCTCCACGCCATGCACGCGCGCCTTACACCAGCTACAGGCTGTGTTTCGCCTTGCCCACACCCAGGTATCTCAATGCCTATCGAAGTCAAATCCAGACAAAGTTGTCGGGGAAATCGATGATGTAGTGGGCCAGGGGCTGAGATGCTCCGCTGTCTAGGCTGTCTCTTGTTCTATCAATCAATAATCGACATGATTTACACAACGGCCTTCATCTGGTCCCCAAGTGGAGAGCCCAAGCTTGTTGTCCCTCAGCTCGAGGCGTCGATCATTGTTGTATTAGTTAATTAGAGCTTCTGAATCTCTCAAAAGACCACTCCGGCTCCCCCTTGTGAACTCTCTGGGCCTCCCACTATCATTCCCTCTCTTTCAGCGCCCCAGGACCCTTTTCCTCGATCAGTTGTGTATTTTGCCATTGAAGACCTGTCCCTCAACTTCTGTCATATCAAAACTCGCTTGCAGGACATGATCCCTACAGAGTGGTATCGCTTTAAGGTGGCTACATCATAGTACTCGCCGATCCGAGCCACCCAGAAACGCCCAATTCCCTTGGTTACCAGTTATCGCCACAAGCCATCCATCATCCAATCCGTATAAGCAAGCAGGGAAGCGAGCACATGGTCACGATGTCAATGGTTAAGTCCCCTCCCCCGTCCCATTCGGGATTTCTAGCTCCAGTCCGGCCTCGTTTTAACTCTCAACGCACCTCGGATCGCCTGCGTGAGGCTCAGACTTTTGTAACACCACCATTTAAAATGGGAGGCGCTATTAAAAAAGGCAGAAGATCCGTCTTTAAAGAAGTTGGTCTAGAACACGATTTGGATTATCCCACTTCTGCATCAGCACCTTCACTGTTGTCAGACGAGCAGCTTGGCACCCATGACAACGACAAACACTTGAGTGATAGCTCTGATATCCTTGGATCGTCCAGCAACAAGCGACAACTCGAGCAAGACGACGACCACAGTCAGGATAACAACGACCGCCAACGCCCTCGACAGTTATCACTTTCATCGCCCAAGACTTGGTACACCATATTGTCAAACCCCAAAGGCCGACCCAGAATCAAGAGCACTTCGGGTGTGTCCCCAGGCGTCTCGGGCCTGCAGCGCTTCACTATGTTAGCGCTCCTCATTGCCATTATACTTCCGGCATTCAGTTGGCGAAATGGCCATTCATTTTCAGATATCAATGGCGCCAATGCTGGCGTGATTCAGAAACGCGAGATCAGCCCTACCAAGGTTTGCACACGATGGGGTCTCCAAGCTGCCCAGTTGAATGGAACACTCTACTTATATGGCGGTCGCTCAAGATCAAAAGCCGACCAGGTCGAAGACACATGGAACAACAATTTTCTAACACTGGACCTCACTAAGGACTGGGATATAGGCTCGCCCGCTCTCAAGGGTCTCGAGAAACCGGATGGTCCTCCCGAGGTCTCTATGGGGTATTTGTGGCATGATTACAATAATCTGTATCTTTATGGCGGCCAATTCTCCGATACACCCTATGTTGATCCCGAGCCCGAGTCTGTCTGGCGTTATTCCATCAAGAATGAAGAATGGACCGAATTTAAGAACCCCGAAACCTCAGCCGGCAATGAATCAGAGCCAGGGAATCGACCAGTTCACCGTGCTGCCGAGGGAGCAGGCCTATCTGTGCCTGAGCTCGGCCTAAGCTGGTACTTTGGCGGCCATCTCGACTGGGCCACCACCCCAGGCTGGTCGCGCAGTGTTGATCGTGTATATCTCAAGAGTCTTCTCGAATTCACACACCCAGGCTATGTTAACACCGGCGTCGATAGCCTCTCTGACGGCACAGGCGCAGGTGAAAGCGGGGCTTATCGCAACATCACAAAAGCAGGCATCCAGACCGGTAACTTCACTGAGAGGGCAGATGGTGTCTTGGTGTTTGTGCCAGGTTGGGGCGAGCAAGGTGTTCTCATCGGTCTTGCTGGCGGCACCAACGAAACATTTACTGAGGATCTCGGCACACTGAACGTATACGACATTGCCAATTCCGAATGGTTCCATCAAGAAACGTCCGGAGATACACCCAGCGTTCGTGTTAATCCTTGTGCCGTCATCGCTAGCGCGCCGGATGCGTCAAGTTTCCAGATTTACATGTTTGGTGGACAGAATCTTCCTTTTGTAAGTCGTTGACAAGGTACAGGACATACCCAAATACTAACATGGCCTCAGGGAAACCAAACGCAGTACGATGACATGTACATCCTGACCATTCCCTCCTTCACGTGGATCAAAGTCGACCAAAACGACGACAACAGACCCGCTGCCCGAGCTGGCCATTCATGCGCCATGTATGATGGCCAAATGGTGGTCGTTGGTGGAGTAGGAGAGGACATTGGATGTGATCCGGGTATGTACGTATTCGATGCAACCTCACTCAAGTGGAAGGATCAATTCAAGGCTGGCAATCACGATTCGGACCATCATCCCGATAACTTCGTTCTCGCCGGGTCCCATGGATACGAGGTCCCGGACGCTGTACGCAAGGTCGTGGGTGGGGACAAGGACGGCAGCGCTACCGTTACCACCCCCGCTGTGGGGCCGGCTACGGGTGGTCCGTTCTTAACGGGCAAGCCGCCGGTTTTCACAGTTACCTCCGGGCCGACAGCGACAGTACGGGTCGGCCAGACTGGTACTGCAGCCGCCTCTCCGGATGGAGAAGAAGACGATGGTGGAGTTAATGGCGGTCTCGTAGCTGCAGGGGTAATCGCTGGCATCTTTGGTGCTCTCGCCTGTTATCTTGGTTTCTGTGCCTGGCTCTATCGCCGGCAAGTCAACGCCTACAAACAGCACCTCGCAGTATCAAACCGCTACTCTGTTGCGTCCAACTCTCTTCTCAACCCTTCAGCCCTTACTGCTGCTGGTACTACCCGCCCCAAGCGTGCTATCTCCCAGCGCAGCCTCTTTGGCTGGGTCGGCCCTAGCCGCAATCAGGGATATACCACAGAGCCCAAATGGAACCCTGAGGATGAAGATGATACCACGCCAGGCGCTCCCGGGTCCAGCAGCGGGTCTGGAGGTGCCAAGCGCAGTGAGGACACGAGACCCGGAACGAGTCATAGCGGAGGCTCGACCGAAGGGCTGCTCGAAGGCCAGGAACCGAGTTTCTTCAGCGTCGTTATGGGTCCTCGCCGGGCGTTGCGGGTTGTCAATAATGCCGAGTAAACCGCGCATGTACGAGGAGAGGCGTTGTTAGGTAAAGGAAAGGATGGGATTCAATGGTTTCTTTTGAGATATGAGATGAATTGGACTGATTGGTAATGATATACGAACACGATGTATGAATAACTGGTGGCCTTGTACTGGCACAGTTGCATTCGCTGATACCCCATGTTTCTTAATGTCCCGGTAAAGGGAGCCTCTGGACAAGAAATACGAATGAGCTTTGATTCAGAATGTTGTGAGAAAACGATAGTGTATTCATAAGATCGTGTACCTTCAGTTATTCTAGCAATTATGCTCTCTATGCGCCATTAACGCCATATATGCCTATTCCACCCGTCTCGTCGCTAAAATGCCAGTCATAAAGTTTCCAAGCCAGTCGCTATCCTGTACTACATGTCTCGGATCATCTCCGTGACCACTTCTTGAGTTGCTTTTCGGGTATAGTGTTGACGAATGCTTCTTGGAGGAAATGCTTCCAAACCTTGTTGGTCTTCCTTCTCTTGTTCTTCCCTTTTTTGCCCCTGGTAGCGGTGAAGTCCAAATCAGAGTCTCCCTCTTCAGGTTCTGGAAGTTCAGTGTCGTCGCCGTCGCCGTCTGAGTCTGGCTCGTCTTCAAAATCTTCATTGTACTCTTCAGCTACCTTGCCCTTGCCCTTCTTCGTCTTCCTCTTAGCGATTCTAGACGCTAGCCTGAGGTAGCTTCGAACTGTCAAGTCGGGTAGCTTGAAGATCTTGTCGGTAAAAGTGCTGTATTCAACCTCGTATCTGAACTTCTTGGGCTGCGGCTTATCGTGGTTGGGTACTTCATCACTGAAATCGCCGTCGCGCCACTTGCTTGTCTTAGACAAGTCGGTAAGATCATTGTTGATATAGGTGAGGTTGGCAAAATATTGCGTGTATCCCATGAAGGTGAATGTCTGGCGAGAATATGCAGGGCCAGGAGGTGATCCCTTTGGGGGAGCTGGTGGGATCACGAGTTCAGGGTTCTTGGGCTTCTTCTTGCCCTTTCTTCCCTTTCTTCCCTTCTTGCCTTTTCTGCCCTTCTTCTTTCGCTCAGCTTCGAGGTCTCTCTTGAGTTCCTGGTGGGCTTCCTCGTCCTCAGAGAAGTCGGGAAGCTCTTCGGGAACTTTTGAGTTGATGTCGAATGAGTCGGTCCAGACTGGCGCATCCTCCAGGCCGGTGATATTGTACTCGATTATGCGAAGAGTCGGGAAATAGTTGGGGACGACGCTGGGACTAACAAGAGATACCTGATATCGTTCTCCATATTTGCCTCCGATCTTGCCGTGACCCTTCTTCTTTTTACCCTTCTTCCCCTTCTTCTTCTTCTTCTTTCTATTCCTCAACTCGTCGACATCTTCATCTTGCGTCTCAAGGTCATCTTCGGCGTCTAGATCTTCTTCTAGTGCTTTTGCAGCTGAGCCTGGCAAGCTAGACCAGGACTTTCTAAGGTCTATCAAGTAGTCGCTCTTTGACTCGACGGAAAAGCCATCATCCATGGGTTCTCGGGCAGTCCCTGCCTTGTCGTAAAGGCTCAGATCAATGTCCTTGGTGTCCTGAAATAGGAAGTGGTCAATGTTCATATGGCCGTAAAGGGAGCCAGTAACAACATCGCGGAACTGCTTCAGCCAGAGTGTGTATTTTTGCCAGCAAGTTTCGTCCCAATTCTGCTTGTTCTTAGTCCGGGCGGGAGGAACATGGCCGATCAGGATAGCCTTCATTCCACGCTCACGTAATCGCTGAAGTTGAACACTCAACCACTCCATGTGCTTGAAACCAGGCTCCGAGGGAATTGCGCAGCCGTCAACGCCAGCATTCCGATCAAAAAAGTACATGGTGTTGAGACTGATGACGGATAGTTGATTAGGGATAACCTCAACCTCGAACCATCCACCGAATCCGAAGGAGTGTCGCTGTTCCTCAGGGATAAAACGATGCCATATGCTGCTATAAGCCTGCAGCCACTTGTTTGGTCCGGGATAGAAGATGTTGTGCGGCAGAAAATCGTTGTTGCCAAAAGTTGGAATAACAGGGACGGTGAGGGCTCCATCGTCAGAAAACGTCTTGACAATCTTTCTGGCGACCTTTCGGTTCATATCCAGAACATGGCTTGAGCTTCGTGGCAGCTTCTCGTCACTATCGTGGCGCGCCGTGTCACCCGTCCACACAACAAAGTCGATATCATCCTTGACGTTCTTCCGTACCCATTCCAAGGTCGCGTCGACAAGATCCACGGGAGAGTCGCAATCGGTGGTTTCGGCGCCATATAGACCTGCAGGGCCCTTCCCGCGGTGGCATGCAACGCCCTGGGCTGTTGATGAATGGGCTTTGTAGAATTCGTCAGGGTGAAAATCTGGGGTTGTGGTTGTTAGTGAGCTGCTTTGGATGCGACGCTGAGTTATCATATTTTCATCCGATGTAGATGCAGGAACATGGGACCCGTTTCACATGTGATATTGCGTACCTGTTATATGCAAGAATTTGCCATTCAGTTTGCGACCCGGTTGTTGGATATGCGGCGTCTCTATAGAATTGCGTGTGCCTGTAATTGCATCGAGAACTTTTTGTCCAGCGTCGACGATTGGTGAAGGAGAGACGCTAGGGAGTAGTAAGGCGGCTGCCACGAGCAGTCGGGCGCCTGAGAGTGGCATTTTGCTCGTTTTAGATTGCCGCCTCTATTTGATAAGTATTTCGTTTATGTCCGGTGTTTGTAGTCGAATTTTGGTGATAGCCAGGTGAAAGAAGTGATGCTGAGGTAAGATACAGGGTCCAGGTATGAAATTGAAGGTGTGAGGTCATTCCAGAGTCAATCTCGGTAACAACCTTCAAGGGGTAAGATGCTGTTCAAGCCACAGAGACACGCTCTGGTTCTGGCTGACACGTTAGTGGTGGGAGAACAAAGGAAGATGATATCTTTATATGGAATCCTTGATACAAAGAAGAAAAAAGTTGACGGGGAAGAAAAGGGCGTCGATAGACTAATTTCCACAGAACCAGCCTACCTGAGCTATGATCAATCAATACCGTCGATGAGGATCCACTGCTCGGTGTATGTAGGTGCCAAGACTGCCCTGGCTGGCTGATGGCATCGAATAACTATCACAGCGACAAAGGGGAAGCATTGAGTTTAAAATACTCGAGTCCCAAGAGTCGAAATAGTGACAAATTTAATCAACAGTTCCTATTCCCATCTTCTTCAGTGGATGCCCCTCCCCCACGTTGTCGTGTGCTCACGCTGAGACGCCTGGTGATCCATTGTTGAAGTTGAGGAAGACGGTAAGATCGGCCAATCTTGAGCGGCGCGGGCTACACGTGTACCAGAGCAAATGGTGCAAATGGACGAGGAGAATGGGCATGAACGAGACAGAACAAGACACTGACACGCGATACTTGAATTCGATCAGTCATGCCTACTAAATTGCTATCAAAATATTGTGCTTTTGTATTTGGATACCGCTTGTCCTCTACCTAGGTAGGTAGGTAGGTAAGCTCTTCATCTATTCTTCACCTCAATCAAACGCTTCCATCTGCTCTCATATTCAGGGTCCAGCAGTTACAGAAAACAGCTGCAGCCTTGATTCAGGCACATACGTAATG
Source organism: Fusarium proliferatum ET1 (assembly GCF_900067095.1). Classification (NCBI taxonomy): domain Eukaryota; kingdom Fungi; phylum Ascomycota; class Sordariomycetes; order Hypocreales; family Nectriaceae; genus Fusarium; species Fusarium proliferatum. The sequence continues at coordinate 3,897,198 of NW_022194790.1, forward strand.
GGCTTTGGCATATGCCATCAGGGTCCCCCTTCTGTAAATCCTCCTCCCAACAGTGGATACCTGCATTGACTGGTCCGTTGAGTCTCACATGTGGAACCTCATAAACGCCCTCGTGAACATTCCATCACATTCGCTTTCACAGAGATGCATACACAGAGTTTATCAAGTGTTTATTGTGATTTGTTGCACCTATGAATCATCTATGCTTCATCTAGTATCGGTTCGCTTCTGACATCTTTCCATAATAATCCTCGTGATATCGAGTCAAACGGCTTACTGGCTGCCCGCACAAGACTGACTATTCTGTGCCCGAAGCGCGCCCATGTTGTTCAACACAACAAGTAAATACGACACAGAAGAAACTCCGCTCGCGTGAGCATCTTCGAGCAAAGTCCCATAACTACCTACTTGATTTGGTGTCGGACACACTCGACATCTATCGAAACACCCACGAACTTCTTCACCCAGCTATAGGTCCAGGGTAGGTAGGGACCTAGACGCCCCAGTAGCACGGATCTCGCTTAGGTAGCATCCGCCGCTAGTCCTCATGTGGGTTCATACATATGCAAAAATTCTGGCTCTTTTCCTTTCTCTCTTCTTCACCACGCAACATCGTCTCCTCGACGGTGCCGGTAACATCCAAAACTGGCGCCACGATCATCTCAGCCTTCCCACAGTTGGTCACCACTTGAAGGGGAGGCCGTTGCTAGACAATATCGCCGCTCGTTTGAGGGAGGCCATACGCTTTTGTGTGGTGGTTTCCTATGGTTTTTTCGTGGCTACATATCTCCGTGTCCAGATTCTCGTGATGTTTTCCTTGATGCCCCAACTATGAACCACAACTCTGGCCAACCATTGAGACGTAGTTCATTATTGCGATGCCTGAAGCTTGATGATGCCAACCTTTGAAAGTATAGCCACCAAGACAGAATGTGAATTTCAGTTTGGGAAGGGCCTGAGCCATTGTTATCTATGCAAAGCTGGAAGATCTACCCACATGGGGATGTAGATGACATGATTGCATCAGAAGGACATCTCATCCTGCAAAAAACACAAAACTGCAACTGCCATTTCACACCAATGTCAGATAGCTATATAGACCTTAACAGCTATCCATGCTCCGGATACCGAGTATCGAGTCGTACAGCTGAGCACTCACAGTATTTCCCCGTGGTGTCAGATATCTGGAAGAAAAGGCGATTGCATCACGGCCCTGCTACCATCATGATCACCAATGCACTCGAGGGAGTTTTGGCAAGAATGTCGGTATCAGGAGTGGGTTGACTAGCAAGACCTCGGCCGAAGAGAAGAGGGTTGCTTGTGACAACCAACTCGAAAGACATCAGGATCGAGTCGATGATATGGATGTAAAGGGAAGAGGTAACCGGTAGCAATGCAAATGGTATTTTTAAGAACATTTATTTTCCGTTGGCTCTAACTTAGTCGTGGCCATAACAATCATAGACTCCAAAGTTTGCCCCCATATACCGCATATTTAATACTTCGGCTCGCTTAATACATTACTCAATTCCATCGTAGTCTTTCTAAGCAGGCGCAGTACCCTTCCAGTACTTTGTCTGGATAAAAGGCATCTTGGTGACTGTACCCTTACGGGCCTTTCCTCGTACCACAACGTCCACCTCGGTACCGGCCTTCTGGTTGCCGCTCTTGATGTAGCCCATGGCGATATTCTTGCCAAGTGTAGGGCTGGGAACACCACTTGTGATGACACCGATCTTCTCACCGTCCTTGTGAATCTCGGCACCTTCACGAGCGGGAGCTCCGTCGATGAAGAGACCGATGCGGCGGCGGGTGACACCTGAACCGCCCTTGCTCTTGGGTGTGAGTTGAGGGATGATGGTTTCGGCACCGTTGAAGCCTCCAGCCTCGCGACGGGCAGGGGGGATGATCCAGCTAAGACCAGCCTCGACGGGTGTTGTGGTATCGTCGAGGTCGTGGCCGTACAGACACATACCAGCCTCGAGACGGAGAGAGTCACGAGCACCCAGACCAGCGAGCTGAAGGCGCTCGGGACCAGCCTTGCTAAGAAGGGCCTGGATAGCAGGGGTTGTTGTCTCAAAGGCAGGATACTCCTTTCCGTTGAATGAAATCTCAAAGCCGTCCTCTCCAGTGTAGCCACCTCGACTGATGAGGACAGGGTGAGTCTTGCTGCCGTCAGCGAGCTTAAGCTCAGCCCAGACGGCATTGCCAAAGTAGAGCTTTGAGAGATCAACGTCGCTGGCGAGAACCTCGCTTAGAACCTCGGCACTCTGAGGGCCCTGGAGGGCAACGAGACCGGAGTTGTCGAGACGTGACCACTGGACGTCTCCGCCGAACTTGCCAAGCTCCTCATCGAGATACTTGGTGTCCTTGTCAAGACGGGCGCCGTTGGTTACAACGTAGTAGGTATCCTCGCCAAGTCTGGTGACAACCGAATCATCAACGATACCTCCAGTACCAGGCCACAAGAACGTTGTCAACTTGCTCTGCATGACACCCTGATTTGTCCAGTCTGAGGGAGTGAGTTTCTCCAAGAAAGCAGCTGCATCCTTGCCCTTGAAAATGTGCTGCACCATGTGGCTCACATCAAAGAGTGAGGCATGCTCACGAGTAAAGTGATGCGACTGAGCAAGTGAGAGGTTTGAGTATTGAACAGGGAGCGAGTAGCCAGCAAACGGCACCAGCTTTCCTCCATTGGCAACATGGAAGTCATAGAGAGGAGTCTTCTTCAAGTCAGAAGAACTCCCCGAAGCGCATCGTACGCTTTGTTGAGAGAGTCTGAGAGCGCCGAATGATGTGGGCCGTGTAACGGCGGCAGATGATAGGATTCGGGGACCAGCCCTCGCGGCCAAGCTGAGGCTCTTCTTCATGATGGAAACCAATTGTCAATATTAGGAGTAATTGAGGAGAGTCAATTGACCAGAAACAAAGAAAATTAATAAAGAGGAAAAGAGTTTGTACAAGAAGATAAGAAGCCGAGGGGGGCGCTTAAGACTGGTACATGGCATGCACAGTACATATCATGCAAGTCACAAGTCACCCAATTTGACAATTGGCGCTGGTGGGGTTGTCACCGAGTCTGAAGTCACTGAGTCTGAACTTCACCGAGTCACAATCAAAAGCGTCGTTTCTAATTCGCTTCTCCACGGTCTCTGCCTCCGAAAACCGACCCCGGACCCCGCAGTCCCCGGAGCGCCCTCCGAGGGCCGAAGCCAGAGGGCATACATAGGTAGGTAGGTACCTAGAAGGAAGAGAAGCGCGGCAAATGCTGATAAGAATAAATTATCGATAAGGCCGCGTGAGGGCATAACTCACGGCATGGGATCCAATTGTTCAACACTCACTTCATTCTCACGCATAATCGTAGTCAAGGTGATGCTGCTCAAACTACCAATAACTAAAAAGTATGCCATTACAAGCTGATGCTTTCTCTTGTCCCTGCTCCTCAGCTCAGCTCAGCTCGTCTACTGTGATTCTCTAAGCTTTGCGAACTCGGACCTGCCAGAACTGACGACATCAAGACGCCCGCGTAATAAACAAGACACTACACTCCTCTAGGACTGATCTCTGCCAGTTCACTGTTGCTCAAAACTGTACTTCAACCAGCCTCCGAGAGCTCGGAGACTCTCCCATCGCACGTTCTCGTCATCCGACTGCATCAGTTCCATGATCCTTCTCTTGAGACCAACTTTCTCTAGTTGATATCTCTTCTCGGGAACCTCCTTCACCAGACATCCAACGTCGTTGCAGGCAATGGCAAGCACTTGCTTGTCGTTATCCCAGGGCTGTCGCATGATCTCGGCCAGCTTCCGAGGAATCTCTCCGTTCTCAAACTCGAGAATCTTGCGGGCATTCTCAGCCCAGAAGACTGTGTTTCGATGAGGGGGCGACCATCGGAGGTGACCAGACTGCACCTCGGCAACATACTCGTCGAATGTGGTCTTGGTCTTGGTGTACTCTTCCAGCATTTCCTTGAGCTTTGAAAGATCCTCCAGCAAGTCGGGATCAGTCAGATGGCGACCACTGATGTTCTCGAGAAGAGCGGGAAGGCGAGCAAGAACCGCGGTAGGTAGAAGTGATTTCTGGTTTTTCTCAAGAAGGTTGTAGAGTGTAGAAAGGATCAAACGAGTTGTCTTTTCCTTGGGTGATAATCGTAGAAGGTGAGTGTAAAGAAGGACAATATCGTACTCGCTGCGGTTCAGTATTAGTTGTAGTCCAGCGTTGTCCATTCTCCTAACCCCCGCCTTGTAAATTCACTTACTCGTTGAGTTCATCACCAATCTCCTCAGCCTCAAAACTTATCTGCCAGATAACAAGGAGAGCATGGTAGAGAAGCTGGAGACCAACCCCTCCACCCAGAGAACCCCCAAAGCCAGTAGATCCGGTACCTGTGTTGCCGCTCCAGAGACTAGCAGATGAGCTGCCTCCATTTCCGATCCCAGCTGCAGTTTGAAGAATCTTGATCAGGGGCGCAATCGTCTCGCTTCGCTGGTTCCAGAATTGCTCTCTTGCGACATGCGCAAAGAGCAGAGATGAATACTCCTGTACAGCAATATCTTGTAGACCGGCATCGTTGCTCTTGGCCAAGCCGGAGAGATAGGTGAGAATCACAGGCAGAGCCTGGAGGGTAGAGCGGGACTCGTCTCGAGCAAGAGCCATGAGTGTGGTAAGAGCATGTGCAGTAAGCAATGGAATAGGATCCTCGGCATTAGTCGAGTTAAGCAGAGGCAAAAAATGTCGATAAGGCTCCTTTGTCTTGAAGAGAGCCTTGGCTAGAGGTGGAACAGCTGAAGATGTTATGTTAGCTATGGTGATTGGAGATTATGGCGGAAGTCGCTCTATTAGTAGATAGGTAAGTAGTAGACATGGACTACTCAATGGCACTTCCCAATGTCGCATAAAGATAAAAGGGACGCTCTTACCCTCGAGAAGGTCGCCAAGCAACACTAGGATGTACTGGATCACATTCGCATGCTTTCCCGCCGTCTCAAGAACGCTCGTCTTTCCATCGTCGCCAACAAACAAGACGCGATATCCATCAATATCCCCTGACACAATCTCCTTTCTTTGCTCAGGCTTCTTGGCCTTATCTACAGCTCGAATCTTGGCATACTGCTCCTCGGTGAGGGTGCCGGCCCTGACAGCACCGTCCCAGGGAATGGGTCGCTGACGGATGTTGCTCTGGAGAGAGGCCAGGTACGTTGGCGGGTCGAGGGACATGATTAGCTATGATTACAGCGTCGCGGCTGCTAGCAGCGAGCGGTTATTTGTGGGATGAGCCAAAGGATATATCTAGGTGACGAGAACGGGGGGAGGAGAGCGGAGAAGGAGATGGAGGAGGATGGAGAAGCTGGTAGTATGAAGTTTGAAGTCGCTGGTGATGCAACCAACTTGATCTTGAACCGCGCGGAGCGTCACAGGTCAAGCTTGGGGCACCTAATGGAACCTTGAACTTGGTTGGAGCTTAGGTAGCCACAGCTGCCACGCCTAGCGCCACACGTTAAGAGTTTGCCAGATAAATGTGGCTGTTGATAAAGTGTGGCTTGATCTGGCCTGTGGCTGTAGCCCTGGCTGGTTCTGCCATCCCTCCCATCTTCTCCTCTGCCAAGCTGATGACACGATTGAGCCAAAAGCCCAGACCAACCTGGGAACAATCCCTGAAAAATGCCCTCCCAGCCTCCGAGTTTCGTTTCCCTGCCTTAAACGCTTTACTCCTTCCAACACCGCCAATGGGAAGAGCCAAACACAGGTCTCGGCTTGCAAGGACGTTGCGATTGCCCCTGACAGTTTAATTAAAATATGCAGCATGCAAACGGCTTTCACTCTCATGATACGTGATCTGCTATTCCGGGGTGCCCCGGGCGTCGTGTAAGTGGTGATGACATTTACCCGCTGTACGAGGCCTAGCTCCAGGGCCGCAGACACGGGCCTACAGGGGGTGAGGTAAGCACCTCACTGCTTCGGGGCTCCGGGCAGCTATCGATAGTTGTCCAGTGAGCAAGCACAGGCGTAGTAGTTGGAGGTATCATGAGCTGGCACCCCACCATTGACGTGCATCGTATTCCAAGTCTCACCGACAAGACGAGAGATCGAGAGTTCACAAGAAAAAAGAAGACTGAGTGTTCCCCCTTAAAACGTTGCACCGATTTAAAGAGACTGATTTGTTGGCGTGTGGACCAGGTCCCCTTATTTCGGATGAGCGCGTGCGTGTGTCAAAGTGCCCTTCTAGGTAAATCGGAGAGGCTGGTATAGACTATAGTTGTAAGTGGGAGGTTGGGACTCAAGAGGAAGCCTTTCGTTGCAGCCCACCACCAGCCGCTTAAAACTCTTGGTGCAGCGCCTAGAATTCATCGTTGCCGTTTCTCGTCTCTTTTTTTCCTGCTTGTAATTGACCTCTTACTAACTCTTGGAAGTTTCTTTTTCCCTGGAAACTTCACCACCAAACCTTACTTAGCCTCTCACTCACCCGCATCTCACGGCGACACTCACCTCCAGACTCCAGTTCCATCTCGGGCACCAACAATACTTCCCCGCGATAACGCAGCCGCTTCTCCCGCATTCCAGAAGCTAAGCTAAGCTGAACTGTTTCACAAGGGACTCAGATAAAATCTCGCAACCAGTCTCGGTTCTTACCCAGATCAAATTCCTCACCTTGTGCGCTCAGCTCAATTCGAAACTGGCACAAGCTCTGACTGGAATTCGCCTCAAACAGTATCATTCCGACCTCGGCTTTGCGCCAATATCCACCAACCTTTGAACAAAAGTGACGATCACAACCAATATATATCTAAATTCGCTACAATGCGCTCCGTGACGAGGCCGCTACTGCTCCTCGCCGCGGCAGCTCTCTGCTCTGCCAAGCCGCTCCCCAGAGATGGTCTTCATGATCGCGGTTACTCATATCTCTTACAACGAGCATGCGACTCACCCTGTGGCTCCGACAATCAATACTGCTGCGGCTCTAGCGAGACCTGCCAAACATCAAATGGAGTCGCAAGCTGTGTCGCTGCAAAGGGAGGCTGGGTCGGCGATTATACGACTACCTGGACAGAGACCAGAACTTATACCAGCACAATCATGACCCGCTGGGAGCCTGCTCCGGAGCCTACAAAGGGCGTTGACTGTGTGCCCAAGAACGACGAGCAAGAAGCGTGTGGTGAGATCTGCTGTGCTGGCTGGCAGACTTGCGCGTTTATGGGTCAATGCTCTGCAAAGCCTGGTTACGAGGAGCCCACCGCTGTTGTCATTACCACTGATGGAAAGATCACCACCCAATACTCGGCTCCTTATCGAGTCACTGGTACCACCACTATCACCAACAGCGGTGCGGCCACCGAGTCCGAGACTGCAACTGAGACTGAGTCCGAGGCTTCTGCAACGGCCACCGAGACTAGCGAGGGTGCTTCAGCTGGCGAGACCGGAACTGGTGGTGGAGGCCTGAGTGCCGGTGCCATTGCTGGTATCGTCATCGGCGTCATCGCTGGTGTTGCGCTTCTCCTTCTTCTGTGCTTCTGCTGTATTGCCCGTGGTCTCTGGGTTGCCCTCTTTGGCAAGAAGGACAAGGAGAAGAGCGAGCGTGTCGATATCTACGAGGAGCGATACTCCCGCCACGGTAGCCGACCACCTCCTTCGGCCTCGGCCCACTCCCGTCGTCCTCGACACAAGGGCTGGTTCGGCATGGGTCGCCGTGGTTCCCCTTCTTCGGCCGGCGATCGTCGTGAGAAGAAGTCGGATGGCAAGAAGTGGCTCGGTATTGCTGGTCTCGCGGCCACGCTCCTTGCTCTCCTCAATCTCAAGAAGGATAAGCGACCTGCAAGCACCAAGCCCGCGCGCTCATCTCGAGGATCGTCACGATCGCGGTATAGCGACTCCTATTACTCATACAGCGACTACACCAGCCCCAGTAAGTCTCGCTGACGACCCCAGATACATCACTTTGTCGTACTAACAGTCACAGCAGGCAGCTCAAGCTCAGGTGGACGAACGAACCGCACTCGTCGCACAAGAGACAGCCGAGCGAGGTCGTACTACTCCCGCGACAGCAGGCGATGAAGCCTTTAAATCCCCGCTCCTCAACTTTTTATCCCCATTCGTCACACATATACTCCCCGTCCTGTACATGTCTCTGCATTTGACATAAGGATTCGAGCCCACATTGTACACACTCGACTTGTCGTTTCACACGTCAAGGCCACTGGCGTTCATGGTTGTTCACATATTATGGTATTCTGCTGATATTTTTGCGGCCTCTGGCTTTTATTTCCTCCTATTCACCCCATTCACCCCATTTCATCATTGATGTTGTTATTTTACCCACGCATTCATGGATGGTTAATGCTGCTGCTTTTTGTTACTCAAGAGATCACGTCACGAAAGGAATTGAAAGGAAGACTAGATGAAATGACTCACAATGAAAGTCAAGAAGTAAAATTACGAGTTTGATATAAAAGATGAATATACTGACGAGGCACGTTTTAATGTAAATGCGAGCCTCATACTTCACATGCAACTTTTGATCATAATCGCCCACGTCAATCAAAAGACAGCCATTGATGTGCGTGGACCAAAGTTCTGAAATCATTATGCATTGACTCGTTTTACCACTGAGCGAATTGGATAGTATAGATCTTGCCGGACAGACTTCACGATAAACAAAAAACGCTGTGGGAGTTCCCAAGCACAGATAGTGCGCATTGGAAAATGATTAAACGCCTTTTTTTTCTTCTTATCGCAAAACACCCGAAACGATTCCTCGTCTAAAAGCCGGCCCTTTTTTTGCTCCTAAAATGGTCACATGCACGAATGAACAGATGCGATTCGATTCGTTGGCGAGATTCAAGTGTTTGTCGGCACCAGAGTCATCATCTCTTTGCTTTTTTGAAATTTGTTTTGTAGCCCTTTTTTTGCTACATGACATGCAACGATGAACCTTCGCCACTCCTGAGACCCAGAAACGCAAAAGAAACAAGATCCGTGTCAGTACCCGCGCTTATTCGTCCTGGACAATGTTGCCCTTCTCGGAGACGTACAGACCGTCAAGGAACTAGGCCAATCAGTAAGAGTCGGGAAAAGAGACAGTGTGATGCTATGTCCTACCTTTCGGATATCCTTGTTTCGCACCCGGCAGATCTGCTGGATATCGGCGGCACTTTGCGACACGTTCTCCAGAGAGTTACCAGAGAGGACGAGCTCATCCTTCTGGGTGGTGGAAGCCTCAACATCGACACCAGGCTGCATGACAATTCGGCGGACGAGCTTCTCGCCGATGAAGTTTCGGATCTCAACCTCGTACAGGTCGGTCTCGGCGTTCTTGGAGACGTTGACGTTGATGGGGAAATGGGCGTAGACGTATCGCATCTTGTACTTGAAGCCCTTGGTGACACCAATGATCAGGTTGTTGATGAGGGTTCGTACAGTTCGGAGGGTAGCGACATTCTTGCGGACACCGTGGTGAATCTCGATGGAGATCTGGTTCTTCTTGGGGACGGTGAAGTTGACAGCCAGGTGGCTGAGATCCTTGACCAGCTTGCCGCGGGGGCCCTCAACGGTGACAATTCGCGACTTAATGCTGACCTTGACTATATAGAGAAAACGAGTCAGCTTTTCTGTCTTGTGAGTTGGATATTCTCGTTTCGACGCTCGTGGATAATCCCCTCGGGAATTGCCAGAGTTCCCATTGTGAGCGCAGTTTATTGTTGGTGTTGATGTGCAGCCCCCATTTGCGAATAGCTCTAGCAATTTTTCGAGGGGACTGATACCCAAATTATTCGAGCGACGGCGAGGATATCAGACTTGAAAATGAAACAGGGCGCAACGTACCCCCCTCGGGGATCTCAAGGAGCTCCTGGGAATGAATGTACTTCATCCTGCCGGCTGTGAGTTGATATCGGTGTTGAGGGATACAGGCGAAACAAATTCTGAGTTCTTGTGCGGGAAGAACATGGAAAGTGCGTAGGGCTTTCTCTTTCCACGTGAGCGAATCTGGTGGAGAATCCACGTGACCAATGTGGAAGCTGTGAGCCAATTAGATCTATTAGCAATGAAGAACACCAGTTTTATAAACAGAACATCGGTAATTATGGTAGGAAAATATACGAACTGTTTACTGTAAGAGAAGCAATAATTAACAGTCTCGGTGAATTATCTGTTCTTTTCTTGTCTATATTCATGTTTGAATTCTGATCACATTCATATGTTATCAAGTCGTTCGGCCTTGTTAAGGTAACTGCGGCAAGCTCGGTGGGTCTTCATCGGTCCCCTGTCTCCCCGGCCGACGTCAGCGCCGACTCTCCTCAACAGCTCGGTCCAGCTCAGCCCAGTGCAGCCCAGCCATCCCACTATCCATAAAGCTTGCGCCATACATAGCCTCATCTCACTTATCAACAGAGCACTTGGGGCAAGAGGCAGACGACATACAAAATCGCCCGCCATGTCGTACTTTTTTGCGACTCCCGTCGATATCGACGTCGTCCTCGATGATACAGATGAGCGTTCGATGGTCGATGTCAAGCTCGACAAGAACCGTCGCGAGAAGGCGCCTCTCTTTATGGATGGCGAGTCTGTCAAGGGCGCTGTCACTGTTCGTCCAAAGGATGGCAAGAGACTCGAGCATACTGGCATCAAGGTCCAATTCATCGGCACGATAGGTTCGCGACCCCTATATCTCGCAATGCCCTACCTAACGCTTTTACATGTACGTTTGGCAAGCTACTTCAGTTACTGACCTGTCGCAAAGAAATGTTCTTCGATCGCGGCAACCACTATGAATTTCTGTCCCTCAACCAGGAACTCGCTGCGCCTGGCGAGCTTCAACACCCACAAACATTCGACTTCAACTTCAAAAACGTCGAGAAGCAGTACGAATCATACAATGGCATCAACGTTAAGCTGCGCTACTTCGTCCGCGTCACCGTTTCACGCCGCATGGCCGATGTCATCCGGGAAAAGGATATCTGGGTCTACAGCTATCGCATCCCCCCTGAAATGAACAGCAGCATTAAGATGGATGTTGGTATCGAGGACTGTCTACACATTGAGTTCGAGTATAGCAAGAGCAAATACCATCTCAAGGATGTCATTGTTGGGCGCATCTACTTCTTGCTTGTGCGCCTGAAGATCAAGCACATGGAGCTGTCCATCATCAGAAGAGAGACGACGGGCGCTGCTCCCAACCAGTATAATGAAAGTGAAACCTTGGTGCGCTTCGAGATCATGGACGGTTCCCCGTCGCGAGGAGAGACAATTCCCATTCGACTATTCCTCGGCGGCTTTGATCTAACACCTACATTCCGCGACGTTAACAAGAAGTTCTCCACGCGTTACTACCTCAGCTTAGTTCTCATCGACGAAGGTCAGCCAAGCCCCCACCCAATCTCATGTCTCAAACACCCAACTAACAACGTTCACAGATGCTCGACGATACTTCAAGCAATCTGAGATTATCCTTTACCGCCAAGCTCCTGACGCCGCACCTGTTCTAAATGCCGGTACCTCATCACTACCTGCGCCCCCAGAGAACAAGTTGGCTGCTGCACAGGCATAAAGATAGATTAGAAGAGCCTGGCTGTTGGTCTGATGTACATACCATGTCAACTTCATGCGCGTCCTTTAAGCATCGGGTCCTGGCGTTTCGGGTTTCAAGGCTGGAAGAGCAAGATGATGCAAGAGTAGTTTCTGTTTCCTCTGCAAATCAAATTAATACATATACCGTAAACAGTCCCGATAATATGTCCTGAGTATTTCGCCCATCCGAGTTTTGAAACAATACACCTCTAGTCTACACAAAGTAACCTGTCCTAATTCTGCATTCATGCAATTTCCATAACGTCATCCGCCTCGAAGCCAAATTGGTTGTTGTGAATCGCTGCAATCCGGTCCAGCTCATCCTGATACTGCTTGCGAATATCGGCCAATGATACCACCTTGCGCTTTCCTGCATCTTTCTGTCCAAAGCCAGCCGAGGTCTCATCATAAATCCAAGCCTGCTTGGGTTCTACACAGCTGAGGGCATTAATAAGCAGTAGGTATTGCCTTGTCACCGGCGTATCGAGGATATCTTCTCCCGTAGCCTCATCCCCCTCTCCGGCGCTTTGCAGCTTGTGGATTCGGTCTAATACAACCGACGCGGCGCCACGGTAGTTATCATGCTTAATACGCCACGAGTAGAGGACCTGGTGGTAGGGAAATCCTTCTATAACATCCAATGATGATTTTGTCTTCTGTGCCAGGATATCGTCGACCTCCTGTTGGAGACCGGGGAAAGGGAGAGCAACGAGCTCATTGTTGTGATAAGTTGCACACATTCTGTCGATCAACTTGCGCAGATTTGAGATCTTCATGGCCTGATCCTTAATCGAGACCAAGGTTGTGTGTGCGAGCTCGAATTGCGAGGTTGCTACTGCAGCATTGAACAAGCGGCTTTGCATGTCAGTCTTGGTGAACATAGCGTCCTGCTTAGTACCCAGGAACTGCATGGCCAGGCGGGCGAAATCGACCACATAAGAGTAGGCCTTCTGCTTCTCGAACAAAGCAACAATATGCGAATAGTACTTTGCAAGGCCTTGGTAAAGGAGGTTCCACTCTGTGTCATCAAGCAAGCCGCTACTATGGTGGTCGCTTCCAGCATCCCCAGCGCCTGGCTATCTGTTAGTGAGGGATCCGTAGCAAAATTGCAAGGACTTACTCATTCCAATGGCTGCTTTTCTGAAGAAAATCGCAGCGGTATTGAAATCCTTCAAAGCCAGCTGCAAACGGCCCTGGACATATGTGGAGAAGGGGTTCTGGTCGCAGAAAGGCGCAAGATCCAACGCCAAATCAGCCCTCTCTCGTTTGATGAGAGAGCACTGGACAAGCGGCGGTGAAATCTCAATATCACTGTCCGGAGCGCACAAGTTGGTGACAAGATCTGTGACACTGGTAGCCAGTGGCTCACTCTGGTTCGCAAAACCAAGCAGGTGACCAACATGCGCCTCCAGTGCAGTTACGAGTTGAGCATCCTCAGAGCTCTTCTTCACAGCTCCGCTCTCATTTTTTTCTCGGGTGCTTGGCACTGAGATTTCTGTCTGGGCGAGCCATTTCAATAGCTCCAAACGTCGCAGGGCCACGACGAGCTGTCTGAATACGTTGCCAATATCAACACGATTGTGAAGAGCCTCTGCCTCGTTGTCGTGCTCATACTCCATGTGGACGAGGAGAATCAACTGGCTCAAGTAGACCTTCCGCTGCAACTCAATACTGTCTTGAACGGCTTTGACGACGAGTTTCCTGCCAAAGTCGGTAAGTGGGTGACGTAAGTTCCGTGACTTGGCTTCCTCTGGTGCAGAGATTAGATTCATCACATCGGTGTAAAGCTCGTCTGTCACTATGTTAAAGTTTGGGCCAAGAACATCGACAACTTGGCTACAGTCATCTTCAGTGATGCCTTGCCAAGATCCAGACTTGTCGTAGAAACATGAGATGCGCTCGAAGTCTGTCTTGGAAGAGTCCTCAAACAGCTCAGGTCGTAGTGCAGCATGGCAGAGCGGCACCAGGTGATCAGGCAACCCGGCAACCAAGTTCAAAGCCGCATTGACTAGAGCCGTTTGCGCAACGTGGTCTTCCTCAGGAGAAGTGAGGTTATGGTACAGTCGCTCCAGGCTACTGCACTCACGAATGGCTGAGAGGAAGTCGGCGCAGACAACCCAAGTCATTCCTGTAGAGGGGTCAAGTGTCAACCCGAGCGCTTCTCCTCGTTGCTTGTCCAATTCGAGCAACAGGCGGTAGAACCTCAACCACTGGGCCTCACTGGATGCGCGGAAGGATTCGTACTCCATAGCGCCCGAAGAGCCTCGATCTAGCGTTGCAGCAGCCCCTAATATCGAACAAATCGACTCTGCCAGCCCTCGAGCCTTGGCAGCGGTCTCTGATTTTCCGTAGCCTCTCTCATAAATCGATAATGCTGCTTCTAAGGTCGATTTCGTAAACTGACCAGGCTTCAGGATAAGCTGGAGCCACTTCTCTGTAACGTCAGTAGGATCCCAAGGGCCAGAACTCTCTGCGGCCTGTATGAGATTATCTGCATAGACGCTGTCCCAGTTCTCCTCCCAGCTCTGCGAGATATTCTTACGGTCCACTTCGAGCCTTTGCACCCTATACGTCATGTTGTTCTTCCACAGAGTCCAGAGTTGGATAGCGCTCTCTACAGGACAAGAGAGAGCGAAATCAGCGAGTGTCCACACATCAGAGGATGATGGTGTCAGTGGAACCAAAGCGTTATTGGGGAAGATGTCTTCGACGACGACGGTATGCGCATCCTTTGCGACGATCTTCCAGAACTTGAACTCTCCAGCGCCGATGGGCGAGAAGGTTGCGCATATCCTACTAGTTCGGCCCCTTCCAACAATCTGTACTAGGTTCGTCTGTGATGGATCAATAGCCCACTTTCCAATCTCCTGGGGGTTCCTCTCAGCATTGAGAATATCGCCTGTATAAAGAATTTGGCCATCGTTGATGTTCCAAATTCGCATTCTGTGATCGAGACAGACTGTGATCGCAAAGAGACTATCATCCATTCCGAAACTTGTGATCTGAATCGACGTGGCTGAGCTGTATTCCATATTGATCTTGCCGTTCTTGATTGTGTGTTTTCCCTGGAAAGGAAGAAGACTTCGGAGATTCTGTGCCCATCCCTGGACGTTAAAGAACGATTCCTTCCAGACAAGTGAGGATGCTGCAAGAATTAGCATTAGCATATTTCGACATCACTAGCCCGCTAGCACTCACGCTCATGCGCTTTGTTCTTGTCAAGCCTGATCATTCCTCCATCATTGACCGTAATCAACAGTGTCTCCGCGTTCACAGCAATCATGCGATGAGGATGCTTGAAACCCAATCCTGCCGGCGCTTGGACCTTGCCGAGGTCAGAAAGTCCAGCATCGACGGCCGATCTTTTCCTGAATAAATCTGGCCGGAGCGTGAAGCTATACAGCTGATATGCTTGGTCGAGAACAAAAACACATAAGGAATCGTGCTCTTCGGGGTCCGAAAATGTGACGCATCCTGGCTGAATAGGTACTGAAAAGTGGAAGTTCAAGACAAGCGGAGAATCGGCCGCCTGTGTCTTCTTGCAAACATCAACAGCCCGAATGCTGAGGAGGGTGCCGTCCTCCAAGATCCTCCAAAGGAAGCTACGTGGTGTGTCATGCCAAATTCGGTGGTAGACAGAAGAGGCAGTGGCTAGGTTCTTCGTTCGAAATGTCGTTTCATCTTCTGCTGTGTTCTCGCGCGCCGGTTTTCGAAAATTGCGGCTCTGTATTGAATTCGAGGGTACTCGGATCGTGACAACAGAAGAAGAAGTAGGGGGGTCGAGGTTCACTCTTGTCTCTTTGAAGAGATATTGGGTATCAACTTGATCCATTTTCGCCCCATGAATCAAGTCGAGCGTGACGAGATGAGTTCAAGTACTAGGCGTTGAGTTGGATGTGATGATGGATACCTAAGGTTGTTAACAAAGCGGAATCGCGTTGTAGAATTTCTGGCAGAGTCGCGACCCACGCTAACCTAAAAAGGCAATCAGCTAGGTACTGGTCACTGCAACACTGCCGACATAGGTGGTAGGTAGGTACCTAGGTAAGTACATAGGTAGGATAAACGATTGGATGCATCAAAGTTACGCACTGTTAATCATGTATCAATTTCATTTCTTTCTTTGAGAGGATTGGCACCAAAGAAACTTGTTTTCATTGGTGAAAATTCCAGCTATTCATCCCAACCACCCTATCCTCTAACATTTAGGTAACATCCATCGCAAGAACAACACATGAAACAACCATTAAGATATGCGCCAGCAATCATACCAGGAATCATCACCATATACTCCAGTGATCGTACAAACATGCAAGGTCATCCGCTATCGTCTAATCCTTCTCCATGTCCTTTGGGGCCGGGTCACCGATACCCTCTTCGCCAATGGCAAACAGAGTATCACTTTCTGGCAGGCATGGGCTGTCGTAAATTTTGGCAATACGTGTTTCCGCACGACCCTTCTTGAGACTGATTCTTGTTGTACTGGCATGAGCGATAATGTTGCCACCAATGGGCTTCTTTGGATCAGGGTTGAACATGGCACTTGGGCCACCATCGACCTGAGCCACGACTTGATTTGTAATGACAACTGCGATGCCAAATTCATCCGCCAGACGCTGAAGGGTCCTCATGAATTTGGCCAAGTGAGTCTGTCGATTCGAGAGCTCACCACGACCGCAAAAGTCTGTTCGGTAGAGCGATGTCGCACTATCGACGATGAGCAGAGAAAATCGGGTCTCACACATCATAGCTGCAGCCTGGTTGAGTAATTGAAGCTGGTGATCAGAGTTGTAAGCGCGTGCGTACGCAACATTGTCCAAGACCTCTTCGCCAGAAAGGCCAAATCGGTTGGCAACGCCCAGTAGACGAACTGGTCGAAATGTACCCTCGGTATCGATGTACATGCATTTTCCTTCGCCACCGCCCATATCAAAGGGTAGTTGACAGGTCACGGCGAGTGTGTGGCAGATCTGACTCTTTCCGGTTCTGAATTCACCAAACAGTTCAGTAACTGAACCTGTTTCAATGCCACCAGCAAGAAGAGTATCGAGGTTCTTGGATCCAGTGGTAATAGAAATAAGCTCGCTGCGACGCTGGTGCATCTCCGTGGCTGTAGTGAAGCCCATGGGGACGAGCTTGGAGGCTGCAATACTGTCAGTGATTTTCCCCGATATATTCGATCCGATAGACACTTACCCTCTCCCAGGATCTTGGTCGCCTTCTGTTCTGAGATACCCTTGATCTGTTCCAGCACTCGACGCGGCGTGTAGGCCACGGACTCGACTGTGTTGTAGCCTCCATCAATGACAAGCTGAATATCTCGCTTCGTCAAACCAGAAATTCCCTGCATGAATCAATCAGCGTCAGCCTTTATCACAATTGCGTTTCGACAGAAGTTTACCTCGAGCGCGGAGAGTGGCGTTGGAGCACCAGGGCCAGGCATGCCGCCCTCTTCGCCCATCTGAGCCTCATCATACTCCTCACTCATTGTGATTCTTGAATCCTTCTCCTGAATTGTATCAGTCAAAGACGATGATTCACAGACTGTACTGTGAACTAGAAATTTGCAAGAAATGGACGAGGGGGGGAAGGAGGAAATCGCGGTCGCGTCTACCTACCTTAGCGTGGAGGCAACAGCGCCACCATTCTACGCCAAATCACGTGTCGCCAGTTGACAAATTCTATGACAGCCCACTCTTTAATTGGTCAATGGAAAAGGTGGGTTTCAATCTGTCAGCGGACAACCATTGTCTTTCAATCGAAGCCAACGCTTCTGAGAATTATTTACACATGATGTAGAGTTTCTTAAATGGATTGATATAGGATCATGAACTTGTCATATAATCAAAAACTGAATTTCTGATGATTTCAAGATTTTATTCGTTTGCTGGCCCTGGGCCCCCTGTCTATTTGCCTATCTTGATCAATATACTAGTAGGAGCATTTAATAGCATGTGCATGCCTGAGGGCGCAAGAAACTTCTGACACTTCATGAAATTGCCCAATACTACAATTCTAAATCCCATTGGTTTACTAAGCCTACCAGGATCATTCTGTCACTTGCGATATAGACCCTTAGGAGGTAGTCTAGGTGTAACTAATACTATGGCAGTGTTAAGGAGTGAACAACGCCGTAGATATCGCATTACATATGTTGTCACGGACAAATGGATGAGGCGGAATATGTCACTTGAATTTTAATGGATATCTGGGAAGTTGTTTGTAAAAGCAGTTGAATTATTAGTTGCTGTGGTACAAGGAGTGAATGGCCGAGTTAGGCCTACAATGCTATTTCATGCTAAGAAACTTCCAAACACCGATCCATGCAATGCTAAGGTCGTAAAAGATGAGTCATTACTGATCTTGACTTGTCGTCAAATCTGGGAGCTGGATAACAACGTCATCAAGATTCCGGGTTGTGGTGTGTTGTCGCGTTTACTCGACGTTAATGCGGCGAGACTCGTGCTTCTTGGCCTTGGGAACAACAATGCTCAAGATACCATCCTTGAACTTGGCAGAGACGTTGTCCTGGTCGACACGAGTGGGGAAGTTGAAACTGCGAGAGAACTCGCCGAAGGTGCGCTCGGTGAGCCAGTACTTGGATTGATCACCAGGCTTCTTCTCGACCTCCTTGGACTGTTGGTGGTGGGTAACTTCGGTGCTCTCGTGAGCCTTGGCCTCGGCCTCATCCTCAACCTTGGCGTGGTGAGAGTTCTTGTTCTCGTCGTTACTCTCGCCCTCGCCAATAGCGCCTTGGGACTGGGAGCCCTCGACGAGGCCAGCGGGAGGAGTGCCGGCAGTGTATGTGCGCTCAGTCTTGCCGCGGATGGTCATGGTCTGAGGCTCAGTGAATTCAATGTTGACGTTTTCCTTGGTCATGCCAGGGAGCTCTCCATGAAGCTCGTAGGCCTCGCCAGTCTCGCGAACATCGAACTTGGGCTGCCAGTGGGTGAGGCCGCTTCGACGGGTACCACCGTTCTGTTGTCCCTGACGAGAGTAGCTATCGAAGTCGTCGAGGAGACGGAAGAGGGGAGTAAAGGAAGCATCGGAGTTGTAGAAGTTGCGGGGGAAGAAAGCCATTGTGTTTGCGTTGATGTTTGTGTGTGTGTGTGGAAGAGAGATTATTGTAGTGTGCAGAGAGTTGTAGTGTGTTGTGGATATTGTTGTCGCTTGTGTGTGTTCTGATGATGAATGAAGTCCAGCTTTTGGGGGGAGAAAAGCCTTGCTTTATACCTATTGATGAGGAAGATGTGATCGAGATAGGAGTTTCCTTACCTTTCGCGAAAGGTTGATGGAACCTACCACTTGGAGGTTCTGGAAATCGCACGACTGCGAAAGAGGCCTATAGAAGCATTGGCAAACCTTAAGCGAGGACTACTACGTGATTTTGGCATCAAAATCATACGAAATTAGGTGCCATCGCGAGTCTGTTGGCTGCTCGTGGTTGCATGAAGGTGCTGGACAGTGGTGGATCATGGTGGAAGCTTCCAACCAATTCGGGAACGTTAGCACGAGATAGCAGCAGCAACACAAGCCTTGACTTCTGACAGCCACGGAAACTTCTGGTCATATTAGGTACCATGAATATTACCTGACCTTAAGCAAGCCAATGAACCCGTTGAGGCTTTACACTGATCAGTTATCGGTTCCATGGACAATCGAAGAATGTTAAGGATAGGTACACTGCAATGGAATGCCTGGGGAAGATGGTCCAAGCGTTCAGGATGCTGACATAATATGCTTGACTACAGTTCTGGTCACCCTATACCAAGCTATGTCATGCTTGAATAAGTATAGTCGCTATAGTCCAGCATCCTCTCTGTTACATATTCTAGGTTAATAGCTTTAATCCATTTATTTTTCTGGTCGGGGACTTGTCTTCGTCTTGTTTAGGGCTCAAGACTGATCACTTTGTTGTTTAATGCTTTCGTAACTTACAATGCCTTAAAACATTAATAACAGTTATGTTCAACTCCACACTTGGAAGCACATCCAGCTAAGTAAAAATTCAAGGCAGCCACCACCTCTAAATAAAAATCATGACGTTCTCAGGAGTGATAAAAAAAATGTAGTTTTTACTCAATTTATCTGATTTTGACCGTATTGCTCAAGAGCTACCACGATGTACCCGAGTTAAGTCATATCTCCTCTGAAAAGACCGCTTATTTCAAACCTGGATGACCTCAACCCCGAGCTAATGAATCTCATGTAGTAAGTACCACGCAGCAATTGCAGTATATGCTGATATAATTACCCAAGTAGCGAACTTGCGATGCATATGGAGGCCTGGGAATTCAGAATC
Organism: Fusarium proliferatum ET1; assembly: GCF_900067095.1. Lineage (NCBI taxonomy): Eukaryota > Fungi > Ascomycota > Sordariomycetes > Hypocreales > Nectriaceae > Fusarium > Fusarium proliferatum. The sequence goes on from NW_022194790.1 coordinate 3,917,062, forward strand.
ATTTGGGTCGACAATGGGTGGATATTGAGAAGCTACCCTGAGTCGAAATAATACCGATATGGAGGGATAAAGCATTTATAAATGAAATACGCTGCATCAGGCCAACTACTACTAACTTCGTACCTTAAGAATATATTGAAAATTCTCAGCACTTGGTACCTTGTATAAAATAGACGACAGAAGCCAAGAGGTGTTGTTGAAGCAGGAAAGAAGGATACTCCCGCTTTATGACCACACCTTCACTGGAATATTCGGAGACATATGATGATGCAAAATAATTTCCTTCTAAAAGAACAGACCTAGGATGAGTGTCTAAGCTCATGAGGCACAAGCCTATGAGCTGTAATGTGTCGATGATGAGTACTGATCAGTGGTTGAGAACCCAACCACACTGTGCCTAACTGAACATGAGCTGCTTTCAATCAGTTAGTGTTCCTGTGCTGGAAAGTCCCAGAAGAATTTGAACTGAGAATGTAACTAGATCAAGAAATATTTGCTGAAAACACAAACATCAAGATTCAACCAAGTGGTATCAACATTGGTCACCTGGAGCCAGAAGACACTATCCTCAATACGGTGACCATATCCCACATCGATGTACTGGAGATAATGGGACATAATATGAGACACTAGTCCCAGCTCAAGAAGTGAGAGGATGGCGACCTCAGTGGAGGAGCCAGTGGTGAACAACGTTTAAGAGTGACCACTAAAGACAGGGGATATAGAGAAGATCATGGAGATATCGAAGTGGACATCTGAACTGGACTCTATATATGCACCGTGGCTAATGGACATAGGCATGATTTTGTAGACCAGAGAGGGAGGTCTGGATATTGTAGGTGCACTGCATCGAAAGATGTAAGGCTCAGCGAGGGAAGGCCAACGTTCGGTGACAGATTGTTACATCAAAGGCTCAGACGTTCGTGAAGTTCGGCCGCAGTCGAAACGCTCTTATCTTAAGTGGGCAAAGGGCTTGTGAGCCGGAGGCCTATTGTAGTAATGTAAGTAGAATGCCGTGGTAACAAGGGGGTGGTGAAAAGGAAAGAATGGGGAGAGGCAAAGAGATACATTTAGACGCACTCAGATGTATAGACTTACTTACAACATGACCAAGTTAACTGTAAAATAAGAATAATATTTCAAGTCAAACTCCCATCGATCTGGAATTCGTCAAGAAGGACAACTAACAAGAAAAGATGCCATACTTGCTGGATATCATGGGCAAATCCAGGGACCATATCCTAAGCTCTGGTGATATGACAAATGACGTAATTTAGCGATAAAGTGAACAGGGGCACATGGGATCAATTGTTCGGGAGCTCTTAATGAATGATTCATTGTGGCTTAGCCTTGCTTGATTTGTTCTGTAGAACTGCGATCATGATTTATTAGTACATTGGTAGGTAGCTAAGGTTGATTGATTTGAAGCCATCAACTTCTCGCCACTTGATACATCTAGGTGGCCAAGGTGTGATTGGGATTCAATGCACATCATGATCACCACCAATTCCATCATCAAAACTCCATGGATCGATCCAAATATCAATGTGGGTTCCGGCATTGGAGAAAAAGAAAACGGGACGGGAGATAGTTAGAAATAGTCAGACGAATGGGGCGATGAGTTCCTGACAAAGTGATCAAGTATTTATGTCGTACAACTCTCTTGGTGTTTAATGAATCTCTTTTGTTACACACTTGGAAGGGTCTAGACCATCTAGCATCATGACGTAGTCCATGACGTTCTGGACCACATCCATGTGCAGCTAAGGTACCCCAGAAACCTCAGCTGCTTTGGGTCAGAAAAGGCCAAACCTCCAGTGGCTGAAAGTTCCTTGCGCGTGCGTTAGCGCTATATTTGAGGTACCAGGTACTCCAAAGGTGCTCGGGCAGTTTTATCAGATTACCTACCGTTCTAATC
>NW_022194790.1:4519112-4701866 GCF_900067095.1 Fusarium proliferatum ET1
CGTGCCATTTGGTTGGGTTGCTGGGAACACCTCCGCCGAGGATCAAGTTTGGAGTCTATTCGTGAATGGTGCCAAGAACGAACCGAAATGTGGCGGGCTATTTCGACCTCTGCGATACTTCTTTCGGCCGACGACAGCCAGGGAGTGGCCGACACTAAACCAGCATCACTTGCTCTGTGGCGACGAATGTGCTTCAGCTTGTCTCGATCTGGTGGTTGTGATGACTACGAGCGTGCGGTATATGGTGTTCTATCGGGAGACATCCCGAGCGTCGAGAAAGTTGCCCTGAACTGGGATGATTTTCTTTTCGCGAACTACAATGCATTGCTACGCACACAGCTTGACAACTACATACTTGGACAATGCCCAGCCGACGTTGCTTCAAACCTCACACAATCCTTTCCTTCATTTGACGCCATTCAATTTCACGGTGAGCCAAGTACAGTTGACATGCGCCTAATCCGAGCTCTGGAAGCCAACCCTCAGATCAAAGACGAAGCCAACGAACCCAATAAGGCGTTGCAGGCATCACTAATTTCCAAGGAAATTGGCCAACATCTTTATGAGCAGGGCTTCATCATTTCTTCTGGCGCAAATCACAACGAGTCAGCACTCTACAGATCAGAGTCTAGTAAGCTTGAGGTAAACAAGGAGAGGTTCTTTCAGTCTACGCAGCACTACGGCCTGCGGATCGTCGCACATATCTATCTCCTCATCAACCTCTTGGATAAGCTGAACTCGAAGGACGACTCTCTCGCCCCTGCCTATTCCCCCCCTGAAATGAGACGTTCCCAACAGAACCTCATTGCCGGGTACGCGAATTATCTTCGCCTTGCCGAGTTTCATGAGTTAATACCTCTTTACTGTTCGATTTTGGAACCCCCTCGGTCATATGAGGTGCTTAGCTACAACCTCATTCCCGAAAATGAGGCGAGCCGACGTTTACTACAACTGAGACTTATTAGGAAAGCCGGCATCGACGTGCTGGAGTTTGTCAAGACTCAGGCATGGCTTCTGTTCGATGATCTGGGCCCGGCGCAGCATGGATGTCCTGCCAAGGAAGGGTTTAGCATCATTGAGCCTGGCCCACCTACTTCACGCAGCGGTCGTCCTGTGAGGCCCGATTTCTTTGGTGATGATGAAAGATTCGTTGATCAGGCACATGAGAACCTCATCCGATCACTAGAGTGGCTGGTACTGGTGCAAGAAACATGGCCCAACGTGTTGTCTATGGGAACCAAGATCTACAAATTCTTTTTGCGTGAGTTATTTTGCTGTAATCAATCGGTCGAAAACTGACAACGCCGTAGGCAACATGCACCTCAGCGCTGCTCGTCAGCTGATGAAGCGAGTTCCATTTTCAGAGGTCCTTCATGCAGCTACGGAAGAAAACGGTGATGAGATAGAGTTATACGAAGACATTCCCGAGTTTTGGGCCAGGCAACTTGATCGGAGAGGTATTCGGGACGTGACACCGCAACAAGCACTTTCAGATGCCCGAAATTTCCGCGAGCTGGAGAATCTAGTGCGAGCCCTGGATAGCTTGGAGACAGTCGCGTCGCTAGCCGAGCTTACAAATGAGTACGCCAAAATAGAAAACCCTGGAGCAGGCACGGCCAACATATTAACGAGAGACAGGGACCAAAAGAAAAACCGAGAGTTCTGGAATGCTATTGGTGACGAAGTCAAGAACACAAAAGAAAACATGCAGCCTCTTCTCAAGAACTGGCTCCTGGTGGGCATCGAGGGTAAGTGAGCCCCTATCACCAGGCCACATCTCAGTGCTGACACACAAATTAGAAGGTGATCAAGAACTACAAGATCTCCGTCAAGCCTATCTACCCGAAACAGTTCTAGCATACGTTGGCACGCTGCACTTTGCTGGCACTGGCTTGTCTCGAGACAACCTCCTGGAGTGTATGGAGCTTGCTTCCATCGTTGCAGAGCGCGATTCGGATCTGTCGGTTGCATTCTTAGAAGCTGGAAGAATGAAGGAGCTGGTGGAAGTATTTGCTGCTAGCAGCAAGGCATTAGCCATCAGCACTGGCGAAAAGAGAACCGCGAGCACTGGCAGCAAGAAGCTGCGAGAGATGGGTTGGTCCCGGGATCTGTGGTCTGTCAGGCCATGAAAGGTTTCAAGTACGCATGGATCTATCATTCTCAGTTGGTGAAGACGGGCATGAATTGTAAAACAATAGGGGTGTTGGTCGGAATCAGTACATGAGAGGAATCGAGTCAATGAAGAAACATGCTAAATCTCAATAAGTTAATCGAGGCAATGAGAATAGAAAGCCCAGATGATAAGACGACCTATTTGGCTTGTAATATTCCACTTTCTTTACTCCGTAATGTTCTGATTATTCTGAGATTGATAATACCTGAAACGTAGGGACTAGACCTATGACATAATCTGTCAGAAGCTCCCCACTTTAGACCTGCGTCTTCCAACTCCAATTCAATGGGAATGGAAGTTTACCTACCTATCTTACCTACCTAAGGTAACTAACTCCTTATCGCATTTACTCCTAACCAAGGTACTTCCCAATTGCAAAGAGCACAGCGGAGTGATACCTGCAATGGCAAGCTTCGCAGCTGAAATGCAGGGCGCAACTCCTCCTGTTCTTCCCCCCAAGCCTGGCAGCCATGAGACGAGTCGCATTGCGACACCGACCTCATCAGGCGTGCCTCCACCATCCGAAGGCCGCATCCCTTCCAACACTGTAAACCACGCACCAGCATCAATTCCCGACCCAGGCGAGCAATGGCTTCCTCAGATTCTACAGGACAAGTCGTATGTGATAACCCAATCGCAAGAGTGCACTACTAAATTCTGTGGCAAGAAAACAAGACCTGGCTGAACTGCTTGGTAACCCAACTCTCCTCAACGCATTAACGCACTCTCCTGAATCCATTCACCCTTCCCTGCTTGTGTCGCATCAAGCTCTATCCGCCGCCCTCAACGAAAACATCGACCTAGCTGGCCAACTCACGGACATGGAAGCTCGGCTATCCCATCAGCGCGCATCGACACAGGCACAACTTCTCTCAACACACACACTCGAGCGACAATGGCGCCAGAAGCAGTCTGACATGGATCACGCGCTGGCGCCTTTCTCACCAGCAGCGTTATACCAGCAGCTGGGACAGGGCGTCCAGGAGCAGGCATCGGTGTGCGAGGCTATGGAGGAGAGTTTCCTCGACGGAGAGGGAGAAGGGGTATCGGCGACGGAGAGGGAGGTTACTGATTGGGTGCGTAAATACAGAGAGGCTAAAGTCCAGTACTACTTGAGACAAGAGCGGAAAGAGAGATGGGACGAGGGACGTGTCGGTGGATGGAGATGAAGAGTTGACATTGTATTTTTGAACTTTCAGGTATTCGATCTTACCTGGTATAGATCACCAGCGCTTACGAATCACGACACAGAATCATACGCTGAACATTTTCTTCAGCCCTGTAGACGATTACCCCAGATCCGTCTCCTTTGAGCTTATACATCGATTTATAGCACGGCAAACTGTTACATGCGATATAGCTGGGACGGATATGCTGTTGAATGCTTCCCACTATAACCAACGCTCGCTTATCCAACACGGGTATCTATGTTACTGACTTTGAAAGCCGTACAAACTTGCTGATCCTCTTCAATGGCGCTATGAGTATCAAAAGAAGAAAAAAGAAGAAAAAAAGGTCGCATCTCACGGTCATAGCGCGCTGAAAGGACTCTTCTTCATATCTGGGCTGCGTGGACTCATGGGCAGAGCAAACAGCTCATCGTCGTCATCTCGCCGTAGAGGTCTGGCAGGGGCTGAGGCAGCTGTAGTAATGTCGCCATGTAATGCAGCATTGAGCGATATGGGCCCTGTAGATGCGTTGCTGGCCATGGCCTCATGGGACGACACAGCGATATCACGCCCTCTGGGTTGAAACGGATGAGATTGGCTAATGGGGCTCATAAAGGTGTTCGCTTTTGAGAGAAGTCAGCTTGTGCACAGGGACTGGAGCGATGAATCTCAAATACCTGTCGTGCTCGGTGTTAGATCAGCAGGTGATGTGGCCAGCTTGAGACCTTTGAGCTTGTCCCCCAAGCGGCCTGTAGGTGAACGAGTGGCTACAGGACGAGGCATGGAATCACTGGGAAGTTGCGGCGCGTTGATAAATGTGTCGAGAATCCATTGCCTCTCAGCGAGGGCCATCTCAACACCCACTCCCTCAGAATTATTGCGAAGCTCGTCGGCTACCTCCCGATCTATGGCTGCCAGGCGCTGGCGAGCCCATAGCGTGTGCAGAACTCCCCGATTGCCGGGATCAGCGGCAAGGCCTGGTGGGAAGATGGCCGGAAGCGGTTTGAGGGTCAAACTGGGTGAGCCAGGAGGCGTGATAGTGATCGTCGAGGGGACCGTAGCATCAGCGGGGAGCAGGAAGAATACACGGCGACGACGTTGACGAGATGAAGACGCAGGAGCAGTGCCCGCACCGTTGTCTGGCTCAAGATCAGCAGCAGGGAGGTTAGTAGACTTCCCCGGCCACGACACCTGCCAACATGTTCTGTTGATGCTGTCCACCGGAGCAGAAGCCGGAGCCGGCTCCGTTGCGGAGATGCGATCGGCAGCCGGAGCGGATTGTGCACCGGGGGTGTCGGCAGGACAATTGGCAGATGCAGCGGGGCCCGGAACGGCATCGGGATACCACTCCACCATCAGAACCTTTGTGCCAGCATCGCTGAACTCGAAGCGGGCTAGGTGCTGAGCCTCCACAGAAGGGACGATAGGGGCTTCACCGACAACGGCAGATGCAGATGGGGTTCTAGGCCGAGAAGAGCCCGAAAACGGGCCAGTCGTCATGGCTTAGGGCTACTTGCTCGTTATAGGGAAAGCGAGAAGGTAACAGAGAAGAATTGATATTAAGTTCCAGGATGAACGCTGCTGAACAGCGGCTCTGAATTCGAGCGGAAGAGTATGGAGATGGAGACGGAGACGTGGATTGGGATGGGGGTTGAGAAGGCGGAGACGGGGTCGAAATCTGGGCACTTTCGATACTAGCCCGATGGCTTTGTTTCGATTTCGTTCTAGGTAGGCTCGCTGTGTGCGCTGTTTCTCTCTCAGCAACTGTTACTGGCTTCGGCTGGGTAACTGCTGTCTTCTCGGCGACTTGGGCCTTTGCGTTTTTCAGGGTCCCGCTCCTTCTCGGACCGAGCGAGACGAGGCTATTTCGGTGAATAAGGTATCAGAGAATTTAGCCAGGTAAGGTACTGGGTATATTGGTTTAGTGAGGTATGAGCAGGAGGCACCGGACACATTCCGCAATGCAGCCGGAACTGTGTCGGGTGCTATGTCAAAATGAGTTGACTCTGAACGTCTCTGATGAGGGTAGGCGACGAGTCAGAGGGGAGGAGACGGCGGTGGCGGTAGGTAGTGGCGGGGGAGTTTCCAGTTTCAGGACATTGACAGAAGACGGAACATTAGGTAGGTTGTGTTGAACACGAGATGAGATGGAACATGACATGACATGGTTGTCAGCTTCTAGTTTTTGAGCGTTTATTACATTACCTATTAGAGAGGAGAAGTTTGAGGGGGGAAAGAAGTGGACTGAATGCGGGATGGGACGGAATGGATTGGGGAAATGCTATGGACGCATCTACCTTCCTCCCTTTAACATTTAGGTAGGGCAGTAAGGTAGTGTAAGGTAGGTACTAAGTGATAGCCATACATAAGGTAGGTAGGTAGTACCTATTATCTACAACACTGTAATAGAGGCCGATTGCACGGAAAGGGAAGCTGTAGCAGAGACGATCCAATCATTCAGATGAAGTACTTGATAAGAACATGTTTATTGGAAATGGAAGCAAGAAAGAACACGCAGAGAAGCGCCATCTATAAGGTAGGTATCTACCTTGGGTACCTTCCAAGGTACCTAAGATAGGTACCGCACCTTCCAGCTTATGGAACTCCTCAACAACCTTACCTTAGGGTGCTAGCCAAGGTAGTAGAGTTTTCCTTTATCACCTTGACACTGGGAGTGATTCGCAGCGTCTAAGAGCTAGGGTGTAGAAAAAAAAACATGGAGATTGGCTTTTACCCAGCCTCAAACTAAAGACAGTCTCGCATTTTCGACTCCCAACTCAAGATACCGTCTACAACAGGCTATCGAGTATTCTAGTAGGTTGGTACATTAATGTGTACTGACTGAGGCAGTGCTGACTGCCCGGGCCTGTTCCCTTGTCTAGGTAGGCTCCCCTGGTGACTTAGTCCCTTAGGTACTTGCTAGGCTGGGCTGGACTCTATCGGTATATCGGGACGAAAGCCATTCTTATCGGCCGATTGCGTGACAGAAATTGAGACCAGAGTGATGTAGAGTCATAAACATATCTATGTCGTCAATAATCACAGCATCTACTGTACAGCCTGAGAATCAAGCTTTATTAGCATGTGCTGCTGATCTCCATTAGAGACTCTGAGCAGGTGCCTTTGTAAATATGAGATAGGCGATCTTAAGCTAGTATCCCTTGACTCTACAAGTATTTGTGCACATTACGTACCTTATATTTAAATTCTTTTTTATTCTAATTTTTCTTTCAAACAAAATCTCGAGTTAACGTAAAGTTATATTGGAAGAGAAGTGTTCTGGGATGCCGGTCGAGTAGAGGAAACGTTACAGGATCTCATGCCAATGCCGCGTCGCCCCAAAAACAAGGCTCTTCTACCATATTGACGTCTCTGTCTATTCCACGAACTGCCGTAGGCTCTACTCCGAGTCATTTTACTAGCAGCATAGGTATTGATCCCCTATAATGTCTTGCTTTTCTCTGAAGTCACCAGCCAACCAGAACCCAGCTGATTCTCAAGATCGGCGTCAACGAGACACTGGATGTCGAGCTTGTAACGGATGGGGCCAGTCCTTCTGCCCAGAACCACCGCAGTAAGGCCGCGACTAATAGGAACACCCCCCCTCAAACCCAACATAGGTTGTGTGTCTCGGGTCCGTTCAGCTGGTCCTCGCATCCACAACCATATTCAGACAACCCCAATTATCTAACTCTCCATTACTCGTGAGATTACTGAGATTCAAATCTAGGATTTTGACGTCGTGTAAGTGATTAAACCGTGTCGATAACCTCACTGATAAGATATATGATAATAAATGCCGTTCGTATGATCTTCATTGGCACGTAAAAGCTCACTCATGACAATAGCTCAATGGCTTTCAACTGACTTGACCGGAAGTCTCCACGTGGAGAAATGAATCACACATTCACTGACTCCATCATCATCAATAGCCATATATGTCTTTTATATCTATCAAGCGAACCCCTCAGGCCACGCGATTCGCACGGGAAAAGCACTCGCCCGTTCGGTCTCGAGTTCTTCCATAAAACTCATATCACTGGGCCCTTTATTAACTACCGTACATATGCAGCTCTCGGTCGGAGAGAGGGTCCTCGGCTTGACTGTTACAGACGAATCCACGCAATTCCGGGGGCAGATATAGTTTTATGGTCCAAGCTTTTCGGTGCCATTGCTCTCGTTCTGGGGATCAAATGAGGTGAGGTGAGGTAACTGTAGTCCCCTGGGGTGGTGTTCTCCATGAAATCGTAAAACCATTCTAGGTCTCGTGAGTCGATATCTCCTCACCTAGTGCATCTCACACAAAAGTTGTTAATGACAAGCCAGCAGAAGGAGTTTGCATAAGCTTTGAAGATAGCTCAAACAGCACACTACGGAAAACCTAAGACAAGGGCTTCGATCTCAGATTTGAGATGTAAATACATCAGCTAGGACGATCCATCATTACTGTCACCACTGTGTAGCTTCAGGATAGTTATTTGGTATCTCATCCAGCTCATTGGAGGTTTCGACCATCCATCTGAAAGTTTCAGTTACTGGACCCCCTCCTCCCTAGCTGGCACTTTGATAAGCAGGTTCTGGATGCCATCCAATTCGCTCCGACCCGGGCAGTCTCATTGCTTGATTATTTGACGGAATGTTAATAAAGATAACGCTATGTACATATGTAACAGAAGACCAGGAAGGATAAAAAACAAGATGGTAAACGCATTTCGAAAAAGTCTCCTGAAGCCTGCAAGTCCCAGTCGATTTGGCCGGCTAAATGCAATCCCTGAAGAATAGACCGAGATATCTACGGGTGGCGGATCCGGTGAAGACCCGGAGAAAAGCCAGTTTTAAGGAACCTACCTACTAACCTAAGTTGTTAGTAGAAGCCAAGGGCCAAGACAAACCTAGGCACCAAATGAGAGCGCTCAAACCCAAGCCTCAAAAAGAAAAAAAGAAAAAGAGAGAGGGAGTTCCATAGGAGGAGAACAATCTTACCAGGGGTAATTTAGTAAGCTGCCATCTCTGTTTCTCAACAGATCTGTTAGGCCAAGCAATAAGGTATTTCCCGTGCTGCTGGCCAGTTGATGGGATTGCGAGTAGCTTTTAGCTAAAACTCAAAAACAGCCAAAACAGGGCGCTGTAACGTTGTTTTGATAGACCTTCGGGAACAATCAACGGGAAAGCCATAACTATACGCAACACATCTGAACCGCAATGAACCACACAGGAGGCACATGTCCCAGACGCTGCATGGCATGGAACGGATGGGAAGATAGAGTAGGGCCGGCCAATTGGGCCGAGTCGGGAATTTCATTGACGATCATGGGGGATCAGGCAAGTAATCTCACACTGTGCGTCACTCGCAAAAGTGAGGATAAGCACTCGTAGAAGCACCTCCCGCATACCGTGCACTAACTGTCCACTGCTGTGCACCGGCGTTTTTCTGGAGCGTTGCGGTGGAGGGCAGATGCATCAACAACGTCAGCTGGTCGCTAAAAGTACCTGAGGACCACAGGCAATCCAGGGCCAGAGGAATGCTAATGCTAATGGAAACTGCTGTTGTTTAGGTTGTGGGGAGATTTGCGCAAGGCAGTGGAGAGCTTTCCACGGGCTCCATCGTCATTCTGGGTCTGGGGCTTTTCTTCTCTGCTGCCCAGATTTCCTCTCCAGGAAGTCTAAAGCACCGGGGAGATTCGCTCACGCGGTTTCTCCAGACTGGAGTACACCCACGCGCTATGGTAAAAAAAGGGGCCCCAATGTGCCCCCACAGCTGCCATGGAGTGTCCTCTCCACAGTTTGGCCGGCCAAACGCCGCTTGAGGCGAACCAAACGCTTGCTTTTTTGGCACCTTGGGCGGCCATGAGGTGCGCTAGATGTCACAATTGTCACTGTGATGTGCTGTATTGACCTAAACTGATGAGCCGTCAATCAAAAGAACACCCCACCATATTAAACGGTCGGTCCGTTCCCCCTCACCAGTCAATTACATTTTCAATGGGATGGTCTCGTGCTGGCCAAATTCTTCATTTCGTTCTATGGTGTCTTTGGGGGTGATAAGATCTTCAATTCAATTCCATTTTGGCTCTTTTTTTTCATATCAGTCCAGCCCATCGGTACACTCTTGGTGATATGGGATGTACCTTATCAGTCAATCATCTAAACCTTCCCAAACCAATCTAGGAGAACCCACGTAATACCCAGAACTGGAAGTATCCAGATATTTGGGACATTCACACTAAACCCAGCTTTTCTTTTTGAATAGTCGCCTGGACATGAGAAAACATAGTGCAGTTCTTAACACGAACCACTAGGTCTTTGGCTTGAAAGCTTCGTTTTCATCTAGTAAACATCTATCATATGCAGTGGTCACTTTTGCCATTCATCCCAATTCAAGATCGCACCTGTCTCTACAGTGAGAATCATTATCGTCCCGTCTGTGGAGTCACGGCCCATTTAAATTCACACCTCTTGCTGCGAAAGGGAAAAATAAAACGCTCCACCTCACACCCCCTCCACGTCGTTCCATTCTCCCCCGGATTTGTACCGTATGTACCCAAGTATCCTCGTACCTGGAAGTCCCCTTCCTTCTACAGCCCAGCTAGTAGTCATCACTACGCTCTCTCGCTCTTTCCTTGTACCATTTACCCTTCCCACTTTCCCGTTTATCCCGCGCAGTTCATTCTGTCCAAACCAACACGAAACACCACAAACTCGCCTTTCACGATATCGATCGACTGCTTGCCCTTCGTTTTTCTTATTATCAGACTTTTCTTTTGACGTCTGGCCATCGAACTCGATTTACCTGTGCCCCCGGATCTCCGGTCCGTAGTTTTCGGCGTTCCCGATCCCTCCGTCTCGCCAAATCGCTCTTACTCTCGCCATGTCGAGTATATTCTCATTCAGTGCGCAATAGAGACGGACGTCTGTAGCCATTTAGGCCTGCTCAGCAAAGGCGGAACCGTCCTTTCTAACACGTCGCGGGCCTCGCGGCCTCTCGTCGATAGCGTAGAACGTCGAACGTCGAACGTCACTCGTTTTCTCTTCGACGCCCATCACAATGGCTCATCATCAAGCGCGGACGGTGGCTATGGATCCGCCACATATCACTGAATTTGCTTCCGAGCGTTACTTCGAAAAGTTAAGCCAGCTCAATGCACACCAACATCAGCACCAACATCCTCCGACTCGAGACAATCTTGATGCCTCCACGTCGCCCTCGAGATTTATTCTTCCTCTACGAGAAACGAAAACCGCCGATGTTGAACCTTTAAGGCCTCTTGACCAGAAGCGTGATAAGTCAAGGTTTTTCGGCCTTCGCTCAAAGGTTTCGATCCTCCACTCTAAATCGAACGTATCGTCTGGTCATGCGCCTCGAGTTTCTGTTGAGACGCCGCAAAAAAGGTAATGCTCTTTTGGCATAGTATTCATTCTTTCACTTTGCTGACCAGTGAGATTAGTGCTAGCTTTGATCAGCTCTTCCTAGGACTTCCCAACGAATTACAGATTCAAATCATTTCTGCCCTCCCACTAACCGACGTCTTGAACCTCCGACTTGCCTCCAAATCGTGGCATGCTCTCGTCACTTTCAACGAAAACACTATCGCTCGATATCATCTTGAACATCATATTCCCGCTTACGCCTCCCGCCTCTACCCCATCACAGACCCGAGCGAGATCAACTTCCAACATCTATGCGGTATATGGCATCGATTACACGTCGCTGCCAAGCTAGCCTTTCTGATGTGTGAATGGATCACAAAAGATATCTTTCTTCGCCAAACTGAAGCTCAACGACTTGCATTTGCACCTCAGAACGAGCGCATGCGACGACGCCTAATACCTCTTCTATTTACCATATTTCACTTCTTCGAGACGTACAGGAAATTGTACCTAAAGCGTATGGATGAGAACGGAGGAAAAGGATTGAGACGGGAACCTTATACTTTGAACCCCATTGAAGCCGAAATCATGAGCATGTACGACGACCAAACCTTATTAAGGGTTCACGAAGTCTTTCCCCTTGTAATATCATCCTTCTGTCGGAGACTCCGACCACCGACATATGTTGGTAGAGTCGAGCGATCACTTCGTGGCTATATTCGAGAGAAACCGTCCGACGATATGCATGTTGCCATTTTGTGCATTGGTGGACTCCGACAAGTCGAAAGGTTATGGGAAATCAAGGGCTACAACAGCAGGCGTGGTGCTGTCGACACATGGTTTAATGCTCTCACGAAAGAGGCGCCACCTACTGAACAGTCAACTTCGAAACCGAAACGAGGTCTTTTTGGACGCAAAAAATCCACTAGTGAAGCTCGATCGTCTGCTACTGGATTGAACAAGGTCCGGAGTTCTGGCTCAATAGATGGGAATATGGATTGGGAGACCAATCTTGTCTTCAATACGAGTTTATCTGCTGGGGCTCCCATGTCACCTCTGACCTTGCAACAGGCTCAGGCATTACTCAGCGACCTTCCCGTACTGCAACAAATATGGCTCACAACAGCCGAAGCCTTGATTCTTCAGCGTCGGGTTGTCGAGCGTCCACAGGATATCAAACGCAACCAACAAGTCATGCTGGATTTGATCAGTGAAGATGGACTGGTAGAAGAGGACGAATGGTGGTACGGCCGCAGCATTCCCGATTCTGTGCGGCCTCCCGTCGGTGTCACTGATGACGATACGGATTAAACGGCATCGGTTTCACTATATCTTAAGCATTCTTCGTTTGTTATGTTGCTGTTGGCGAGCGTGTTGAGAAGTTATACTATTACTTCTGCTTGTCGTTTTACCTAGGTACATGCATGTGTCAAAGGAACAGGGTTTTGAGCATTTAAACGGCGTTTTTTTATTGGTTGCGGAGAAAAGGGCTACTGCGTTGCCGAAGGTGGTACTGGATGGGAGCACTGGCTATACATATTGATACCGATTGTCTACGACATTATATTTTCTTTTATACTTCACTACTTTGTTCTCAACCTGAGACCGAAGCCATGTGTCTCGAAGCCTCAAATGGCTCTCGTTTCTCAACATAATGAAATGGACTTCCCCATTCCTCTGTGCACTGGCCTCAGAGCGTCAAGTTGGCGCGGCTTTTTATTCATTTAGATAGCAGTGTATTTATCATCCAAGAAGCCTCTACTTTGATAGGAGGCGGGAAGGTTATTACTGAACATGCCAGAAAGAGAAACGATACGATGATCTAAGCATCAGACAAACCACCAACCTGTTTAGCTCGGTTTTGCTTTCCGGGTGATCTTGCCTATAAGTGGTATACAAATCCACGAACACAAACACAAATATAACGACTTAGCCAAACCGGAAACACAGCCTTTCCTCCAATGATGCCTCCGGTACTTCAAGATTTAGTTTTCTTTGCTTAGTATCCACACAAGTGATACTCACCTTACGTTCGCCCTCCTGTGCAAACATTTCGATGGCCGTGTCATGATGTGTAGGACGTGTATACTTGAGCCGTCCTGCCGCCCAAGAGTAGAAGAGGTCCAACCACATGGAATTAGTCGACTTGCGCCCTCTGCTCCTTGATATCTTTTGATATTCTCACACTCTCTTCATAGTGTAAAATACTTGGCTACGTATGTAAATTTCGACAAGTGTATTGCCAAAGCATGGATCGCTTCTGAGTTGATTCGCTGTGCCAGAGTTGCTGTGATAGTACGTTTGGACCTAGCTCTACCTCTCAAAGCTGGGAACTCAAGACATGTCTGCTACAGGTGCTGATGCAGTTTTAGGAGGCCTAGAGGGTGTTTCGTCCATACTTGCAATTTGTGCTGGCTTTTCCAAGCGGTGACGCGACTCAAAATGGTCCATGCTTGCCAAGGGTGTTGTCGCAGTTGAACGACGGAGGCCTTGTTGCCTGTGTTGAGAAACTAGGGGTCGGCTGTCAAGCCTTTGACCTTGCTGATGAGAGCTTGAGCTTGCTGTCAGGGGAAAGCCTGTAGCGGAATGGCCTAATTGATCCGACAACTGTCGTTACTGTCGTTGGTACAGATCCACTACGGTTACTTTTGGGAGAACATCCTCCGGAGCCACGAGGTCACAGCTACGTGACTGAGTATGCGTTGGAGAAGATAGACTCGTTGGTCGGATCGACTGTTCGAATCTCAAATCCTGTGGCGAATGATGCTTGCGTTGAACGTGGACGCCTTGATCTGCTTGGGTCTGATAAAACTCATCAAATTGTTTGAGCCCTTGATCTTGCTGGGACAAATGAGATAGGCTGTGTGACACTTGCTGGCTCAAACTATCCTCGATCCCGATTGCCTGTACCCCTGAGGCGAATGTGCCCGATATAGAAGATGAATGTCCGGTAGTGGCACTTGAACGAAAACCTAAAGCCTCTGGATCGGCTGATTGCGAATATCTTTCGCTAGTGCCAAGGTGTCCTGGATTTGTCTCCTGAGACACACGAAGACGCTTGACTTGTTTCTCGTGAGGTGGATTGGTAACTAATTTCGCGGCCCCGGGGGATATTTGAGGGATGTAGATCACTTGAGTGTTGGTACAAGGACCCTGTTGTGAATTCTTTCTCTTTTTTGAAGAAACTAGGTCAGCGTCCTGGCGGTGTCTGGGTGGCCCCTGAGGTCCCTGTATGATAACAGAGCTGCCAGCGGCTGTTCGTGTTCTGTTCTCTTCCGTGCAACCAGGCGAGCCAGTTGCGCCACCTTGCATTGGGTTGGCCGTTTCTTCAGCAGGATCGGGCAACTCTGGGAGAGAAAAGGTGTTTCGAAGAGCACTGGCTGTCTCAGTTATATAGCTTGAACCGGGCGTGGATATTAGGGAGTTATACATGTTTTCCCTCGTGGTTGGCTCATGAGATTGAGGCCTTGACTCCCCAAGATGAGAGTCTGGCGAGTTGAATGAGGAAGAAGCACGCTTGGCAGGCAGTAGCCTGGGCTTGTTCCTTGATCCTTTAGGCCGACCACGAGGCCTGCCTGTACTCTTCGTGCGTCTTGACGCTGTAACCGAAGAATTTGGCACGACAAGTGTAGATTCGCTAGTTGACTCGGCGGGTGTCATCGATGGGCCTGAGATGCTTCTTTGGTCTTCCCCTGAAACATTTATCAATCTCGGGGTAACTGAGGGAGCGGCTGCTATAGAAATCTGGCACTTCCTAACATGGGGAAGTAGCTTACTCGAGCTTTGGTTTTTAGAAGCGTATGGTAGAGGCATATCTAAGCGTGGATTATTTGCAACAGACTCTGGTGGTGCATTCGAGCATTCGACAAGTTTCGAACGCTGCGTACCATCCGTTTCATTGGGCCTCATAGCCAGGGGAACGAAGGCAGTACGCTTAAGATGTAAATCTGCGTCTACTATCCTTTTCGTACTCCCCTTTGGTCTACCTCGTGGTCTCCCTGTTGAGGGTTTCGATGGCCTTTTGGTAGCGCTGTTTTCAGCAAAGTTTGGAGGGAAGATTTCCGAAATCCACGCAATGAGGAGATCGCCAGAGCTTTTCTTCGAGCCACTCTCAGAGGACTCCCCATCAGGAGATGGGAGCCGCCGAGTGACACCGCCCAAACGAGTAAGGGCACTGCAAAGCGTTTCTACGACTGTGCTTGGGTGCAGCTTTCGTAAGAGTTCAAGAAGTCGATATTGCTCTGCTCTGACCTCTTCCGGTTGAAGAGTTGTTGTCAACAGCTTCGTAATGGTAGGCTGTTCTCTGTTAGCCTCCTGTCTGGGATCTACTGGCGTGGCAATTTCGTTCGACGGGTTCATGCTGACGTCCCGTGCCGAGTTCGCATCTACAAATGGAGCGTTCTCTTGTTCATGGTTGAACCCGGGTGCGACGTCTCCCTTAGTTGATTCTGCTAGAATTTCTGTTTCAAAGTTTTCCATACTACTTGCTTCCGTCAATGGATTCTCTACAAGTCTTGTGCTGGCTTGTGCAAGTCCCCTCTCTGCTCGCCGCTCTTCATATGGCATAACAGTTCCGAGGGGTGGAGACTGAGCAACTGGCCCGTGAATGCCTTCAGTTACGGAAGGGTGATTTGAGAGAGCGTGTGGAGGATTCCGAGCAGCCGCTGTATGTGGTGGCCGCGGCCTCCTTGGATAGCGATAACCTTGAGCACTTGCAAGTTTGGCAGCAGCAGCAGTTCGTTCACTTGTAAGCTTGGCCGCAAGGTCGCGCTCCGTTATTTGCGGCTTCTGTATGTGCATATGCATAACACTGAAATTACCTTGCTTCATGTTCGTCCTGCCCTTAAGCTTGCTTGGCACCGCGGTCCTGATACGACCATCGCGATAAGGGTTGAGGCTAGCAGCCAGCACTTTATCCTCTTGCGGTGGACCAGGGCTAGATGAAACAGTTGTTCCATGATCTGGAGCATGGAATGGCTTCATCTGGAGATCAAATAAGGCATTGCCTACTTGCCAATCTAACCTGGTGGCTCTTCGTCCAGGTGTCATGGCGTCTGTCGACGCTGTACTGGACGAGGCACCTGGGCTTGGACCTAAGGCATGAGCAGTGTCGGGAGCGAGGGTAGTCGAATCGAGCACAATGGCTTGTCGAGGCGCTGTGCATTGCCTGTGAGCCTATGCATTCACTACATCCGACGAATTGTTTCAAACAACACGTACGTCCTTCTGAGACCATGACGTCTGGATGAGGCTGGGTCATAATAAGCTATTGACCTCAGTAGCGATCTTACAGTGAACTTTTCGGGCAAAAGTCATCTGTGCAGGGCTCATGCGACTTCGATGATGCGCAAGTCGATGGTTCTTATATCGAGGTTTGTGGTGCTGTCGCAGCTCGAATTCCGTGTTAGTGACTGGATTCACTTGCCCTGGTTTGCGTTGTGCTTGTAGGTAGTCTACAACCCCGTGATCAAAGGTCGTCCAGTAGGTAGTGGGGTCCTCCATGGATAACAGATGCGGCGGCAGTTACACTCAATAATTCGCGACCAGATTGTCGTCGTCTTAAGCTAGACCCAGGTACTCTTTAGTGCGATATACGCTGGGTGCTGTTGATAGTGACCTTCGGGTCTTATACATAAGTGATGCAATGTATTAACTACGTACCTAGGTAATGATCGTGAAGGTAGACATTACCTAGTATTAAGTTAGTACTATGTACCTTAGTACCTAGTAGTAAGGTAAGGTAGTGTGTCAGAGACATACTTTCGATGGGGGTATGAGGATATCGAGGCGGGCAGCCACAGGCAGTCGTCATACCTAACCTCACCAGCCACAGATCCACAACTGACTCCCAAAGGGCAACTGCTACGGAGTAAGATGTTCATGGAAGCTCACACTGCCTTGTATTAGGTAGTGTAGTGCTAGCAACTCCAGCAACACTCTCGCCCTATAAACGCAACGTAACGCGATACGACTCAACCTCGCCCTAACAGCAAGCCTTCAACGGAGAGCCATTTATTGATCGATGAACCCGTGAGCTTGACTCGCGATCAAAGCCATAGCTTTCACCCCGTGGAGCTGCCCGCGTTCTTTGCTGGTGTCACACTCATCAAACCGACAGCCTATCTTGCAGATATTCTCGACATAATTCATACATCGAACATCTTGTAGCTCGAGCTTGCTATAATGTCGACGAAATACGCATTCCTATCTTTGCCCCAGGGCGTTTTTGACTCGAGCGATCGCGATGATGCCATATCATCATTGCGCGGGACCATCTCTTCCGACAATGGGTCCGTTCTGCCTTTCAACATCCCCGATTTCAAGATCGGCACTCTGGATGCCCTGGTGCAACAGGCAGATGAGCTTACCAAGCTCGAGGCGTCATGCCAGGCTGTTGTGTCCAAGGTCGCCGATTCTCTGAAGAATGTGCTTGAGGGTGACGAAGATCGTATCGCCCAGTATAAGATGGTCAACGACAGTCAGTCGCGTACACTTGTTTTGAGACCGGATAGTCGCTAATCACTCACATCAGAACCCACTGATCAATACGTGAGCACCTTCAGCTGGAACAAAATCCGATATCGAGCCGACAAGTCCCTTGCAGAGCTTATTAGCACTTTGCAAAAGGCGCGTTCATCCACCAACCGCAGTCCTAAGCTCCAACTAACATGCCATCAGGAATTAGCTAACGTTGACACCGACGTTAAGACAAAGTTCAATCAGTATAACTCTGTCAGGACAAATCTTGCGGCTCTGCAGCGCCGCCAAACGTGAGTATTTCCCGCTGATCAAAATACCATCCTCAGATCATTGACAGTCTCAATCAGCGGCAACCTTTCTACCAAGTCCTTGACCCCCATTGTCGACCCGAAACTTCTTGTGCAGGATTCTGAGTACATTGAGACACACCTCATTGTTGTTCCTGGCAATGCAAAGAAGGATTTCATTAAGGAGTATGAGACAATATCACCCATGGTTGTGCCTCGCTCGGCTATCGAGGTGGCCAAGGACGACGAGTTTGTTCTCTTTGCTGTGGCGACATTTAAGAAGCATAGCGCCGAATTCCTCGCTAAGTGCCGAGAACAGAAGTGGACGCCCCGTCAGTACAAGTACGTTGAAGGCGGTCGACAAGAAGAGCAAAGGGAGCTCGATCGAGTCACCAATGAAGAGCGCAAGGTTTGCGGCGAGGCTCTGCGTATGGGACGCACGGGATGGAGTGAAAGTGTCATGATCTGGATACATGTTATGACATTAAGGGTCTTTGTTGAGGCAGTTCTTCGTTATGGTCTGCCTCTAGATTACGTATCGGTCCTAGTCAAGGTGAGCCTATCGCATGCGTCCAAATTCACATCACTGATCACATTCACAGACTACATCCAAGCTGGCGCCCAAGGTCAAGGCTGCTCTGGACTCAAACTACTCGTTCCTTGGCGGTAATGCCTTTGGACGGGACAAGCGAGGCAAGATTACCAAGGACGACGCTGCGCTGAGCTCGGAGATGGCAGCCGCTGGTTTCCAGACTGGCGAGGGACATGAATACACGGCATACGTATATTACGAGATCGAGTTTCCTTAGCGATTGTTGCTGCTGAAAGGTTGGCGAAAGGAAGACAAGCCGAGAAAGAAGAACGATAGAACAAGTCGCCTGCATGCAAGAAACGCCTATATTCTACTCTATCATTATGCCTCTGAGTGACGACGGCCGGTGTCACATGGCAGTAATATCCGATCTATCTCTTTTAAGTGCGAAACACAATCTTGAATTTTGTGCCTATTTCTTGTTGAGATAGCCCTTCTCATTGAGCCACTGAACAATCTGAGCAACACACTCCTCGACTGAGTTCTCGTGAGTCTTGATAGTGATCTCGGCGTTCTCAGGCTCCTCGTACGGAGCGGAAATGCCGGTGAAATCCTTGATCTCACCAGCGCGAGCCTTCTTGTAAAGACCCTTGGGATCACGCTGCTCGGCAACTTCGAGGGGCACATCAACGTAGACTTCGACGAAGGGGATTGGCTCTTCGCCACCCTGTGTGGCCTGCTCGTGTAGATCACGGGCGACCTTGCGATCTGCTCGGTAGGGAGAGATAAAAGAGGTAATGGCGATGGTCGACGAGTCAGCGAAGAGCTTGGCGACTTCGGAGATACGGCGGATGTTCTCGTTTCGATCAGCCTCGGAGAAGCCAAGGTCCTTGTTCAGACCGAAGCGGACATTGTCGCCGTCGAGGCGATAGGCAGCGACGCCGAGGTGAAGGAGATGCTGCTCAAGCGCAGTGGCGACAGTGGACTTGCCAGAAGCAGAGAGACCGGTCAG
Source organism: Fusarium proliferatum ET1 (assembly GCF_900067095.1). Taxonomy (NCBI): domain Eukaryota; kingdom Fungi; phylum Ascomycota; class Sordariomycetes; order Hypocreales; family Nectriaceae; genus Fusarium; species Fusarium proliferatum. Next base: position 4,538,134 of record NW_022194790.1, read on the forward strand.
CCAGATGGTGAGACCGCGCTGGCCACGCGTCTCGTTACGCTCCTTGCGCGATAAGGAAGGGTGCCAGGTGATGTTGCTGTGAAGCGCGTCATTAGTTAGCGATACGATACCTGTGGTGTTGAGGTGGGATGGAGGTGTAGCGAAGTATGGATGGCGGGGTAATGGATTTGGAGACTTGGAGAGAAGATTCAGAAGCCATGTAGGCACAGTGAGGGCAAGTAGTATACGAGATGAGCGGTTTGTTTTTGACTTACGTAGCCATTGTGCAAGCAAGATATGTTGAGATGGGTACTAGACAGTGAAGAAAGGAAGGGGGAAAAAGAGCATTCAATGGGTGGAGGGTGAGAATGACAGTCAAGTTAGGTAGAGTACCAATCGACTTGAACCTAAGTACTAACCTAATAATAGTGATTTCTGACGCCAATTGCGACCTCACGACCTAAATGATAAAAATTTTATACCATCTTTCTAGCTATACGCCTACATGATTCGCTATAGGAGCTTCCCTCAGTGATGTAGTGATTGCCCGCAACTTGCCCTCACGATGTCGTGATCGGGTCATCGGGCGGCAGAAGCCACTGCTACAGACTCCCCGGAGATCCACCTTTATAAGACTACAATCAGCCTATGAGAACTCATATTGAGGATGGCGACATCAGAGGCCTTTTCCCGTCCCATACAAGCCCTTTCGTTAAGTGGCCGGCGCGGACCCAGCGACTCCACGGCGTCTGCCCGATGCGCCGGAAGTCGGCCCCGCAAGAAGGGGAAAAGAGAAGGAAAAAAGAACCCAAACTTTCAACGGAAGATGTTATGTTACTTCTATGTATAATACATGGCAGAGAAGTCGATAGGCCGCGTTCTATCGAGTTTCCTAAAGGAAACGCTCTATGTGTAATTAGAATGTGCTCTTGTTAAATGCTCTGTCGTCCATCATTTCACCTGCTGACTGTGAGGTTCCTCATTCGTCTACCACAACACAACCCGTATAAAATGCACCTGTCACTCCCGTCGCTCGCTCAAAGAAAAGTTGTCATAACACGTGTCATCTAGTCGTTTAACCGATTTTGGGCATCATCTATAAGGCGCATTAGAACGTCACCAGAATATCTGTATCGCACGATGTATGACTTACCGCAGCATACTTGGGCGAGATGAATAGTGCTTGCGCTTCGGCCACTATCGTCGGCTTCTCGCCGGGCTCGGCCAGTAATTCAATATGGCCCCTAACCCAGGCCTTGCGGCCTTCCACCTTGTATGTCTCAGCTCGAAGAACCAGAAAGCTTCCCGCCGGTGTGGGTTTGCGATAGTCTACATTGAGGTTTGCTGTAACTGCAATGTTATGGGGCAGCGCACCGAAGGAGCAACGTCCAAGACCCTCATCCAGCATAGTCGCCAGAAAACCACCATGTACAATGCCAGGGTGGCCGCACAGGTCGTCACCGACATATGCTATAGACACAAGCTGTTTGCCCTTGGGCGCCATCCAGGCGTATGGCGGTACTGGCATTTTCCCCTCGCCGATGAGCGCTCCTCCTGTCAGGCTCCGACTTCGGTACGAGCCGGGCATTTTCATGTGCGGCCGCGATTCGGTGAGTTCGGGGTTGGCGCGGAGCTCTGCAACGAGCGGGTGCTTGTTGATCGTCTCTTCCACCATCTTCGCCTCTTCGTGGTTTGCGACGAATCGCCGCAGGCTCTCTTCGTCCGAGTGAAAGCCCATGCCGTTCGAATGCATCGTGTACCATGTTCCAAAACCGCCGGCTGTACTTGCGCCTACGCCAGCGAGCAACATACCTGCTGCTCTCTTGAAAGCACCACCAGCGGCTGCTGTGGCCGCTATAAGTTAGATTTGTCAGTATATCTTGCGGGTATAAGTGCTTTGAGGGGCGCAGACACACCTCCAGTCGCATAACTGCGGGACTGCGTAGGACGAGCAAACTGTTTGCAAGCTTGCGCTGCAAGACGTCCATTGTGACCGACTTGTTTAGAAAACATAGCGGATTTGTTGTTCTAGAGAGTGAACTCTGTTAACGAAACAAAGGCGAAATTAAAGACAAAAAACCCATCAAGATAATTAAAAAAAAATAGAGCTTGGGAAATGCGCCGCCTCGGCTTTTGATTTAGATTTAAGGTTGTCTTCATTATCGGCGTTTCCGCTTTGCCTCGGATAGGAGGGTTGGCCTCGGCGTTTATGCACTTAAACGGTAGCTAACGTTGTTCCCGGGTACCCACCTAACGTGGAACAGTGGAACAGTGGAAAGCTGTTGTGAGATAGCTGTTAGTCTGCTGAAATGCGCCAAGTTGGCACGACCCTGATAATCATGGGAAGATGCCCAACTGCCAGCCATTTGCTGGGACCCCTAGCACCTGTGACGTGAGTCTCATCCAACCAGAATAGCCCGACGAGCTTGTGAGACATGATTTGTAGGAGACGATCAAAGGCCGCTGACGACATGCGTGCTTGCTTGTGCGTTTTATTCCTTGTACATGTATCCGTAACCTGGCCAGATACTCTTCTCTTGATACCTACCGTAGCCAGTATTTAATGTCTGTGCATTTCCGTTTACCGTTGTGATCGAGCTCCTCACTCACTATCCATTTCCAAATCACTTAGAACTCACGACGCACCTTGCTTACAATGGTGAGACTGCCGGGCTTGGTTGGCAAACTTGATATTAACTCTTTGACCCAGGCGACCGCTGAAACTGTCGATCTGGGCCCTGTTCACCCTCCCAAGGAGGACTCCATTACAGCCTTTGAACAGATCCTCCCTGAGCTCAAGAAGACTCTTGTTCATCTCCGTCACGACTACAATAGTGAGTCGATATGAGCCTACCTCTGATTGAATCTAAAGCTAACGCCCCCCTTCTTAGAGCACGAACCAGAGTACTTTGCAGCAGCTGTAAGTTCAATCGAATATTTCTCGGTTTACCGTGGCTTAGAATATATAGGAACACCTCTCGGACCAAGACCTTGTCGGTTTCAGCGCTGACGACTTCGAAGCTGTTCGTGTCGCTACATCAGCCTACGGTATTCATTTGTTCGGCAAGCTTCGCATTCCCGCTTTGCCAGACCCTTCAGGCCCATCTTATATTCACTTCCGTGTCTTCATTGGCGGTGGTGATGAGCCTCCCAAGCTCCATAGCATTCACACCGAGGAGCGCGAGGATTCAAGTGGCGGAAAGACCTACAGAGCAATTTTCAACAAGAATGACGAGCTTGAGTGGTTTGATACCTGATTGAGATAAACAACGAGAGATGTATTTTATGTGGCATGTTGTCTCACATGCCTGTGTGCGTATTTTCATATGTGCCTTTTTGACTCCTGCACCAACATGTGTATTGTACCGCCAAAATATTAAAACATGGGTTCAGCTTCATCATGTCCTCACAACTGACAAGCTCTCCTACATATCCTCCTCTCCGGCCAAGAGCTCGGCATAATCGTCCACCGAGGCGAACATGGGAAGATCCTTGAGCTTTCTGCGTTTCGACTTCGGCTTCTCGCTTGCTGCCTCTTTGACCTCGAATCCCTCCTCATCCTCGCTTATCAAAGCACCACCCATCTCCTCATCGGACCCCTCGATATCCACACTCATGTCGTCGTCGTCATCCTCGCCCAGCTCGCCATCCAAGGACAATGCTTGCAAGTCATCGTCCGATGCCATTTCTGAGTCGTCGAGGTCGAAGCCCACATCAGAGCCGTCGTCATCAGGGTCAACGCCAGGTTGTGTAGACACCAGTGCCTTCCAAACTTCGTCTTCTTGCTCGTCGTCAGATTCAACGTTTCCTGCAGCATTCTTCTTAGTCTCCTTGCCCTCCTTGTCAACCTGCTGGAAGTACTGGTGGAAGAAGATGTCCTCCGCAGGAACGTCTTCCACTTTCTTCTTCCAGAATGCGGATGAGTTGACAGACGGCACGGCACCTCCAGCTCCACGGCTGCCGAGCCAGATGTCGTCAACGTCCTTGGTAGCCCGTAGAGGCTGCATGATGGAAACGCCCTTGGCTGAGTCAGTGACCTTCGCGTTTCGGTAGACGAATTTGTCCAAGAAGCGAATGAGTGAATGACTATCAAGGTCCGGCTTCAATGACTTCTTATTGCGCTCCAATATCGACATCGCATAGACTGTAACCGACGGATGGTAGTGGCACTGGAGAGGAATCTGAAAATAGTCAGTATGGTGGCACTGAGTTGAGACAACAAACTGCAACATACCATCTCCCACAAGCAGCTACGGTTGGCGTTGCTGTACTCGGGATCTCTCTTCCGACCATCGTATCGTTGCTTCTCATTTGCGGGCTCATCGTCAAAGATAGACTCCTCAGGCTCTTCCAATAAAGTCGAAAGATCAGGGAAACTCTCACGTAGGTGCCCGACAAGATAGAGAAGTCCACATGTAAATGAGGGTTGATGAAGACCAGAAATCTGGAGCATACGCTTGGCAAAGGCCTTGACTCGGCGACTATCAACATCGTTTTTGAGCGCGCGCAGGAGAAGGTTCAAGTAAAGTGCCTGCTTTGAGGAGTTCACCAGTCGAGGATCAAGTAGGGACTCGTACAAGGTCCTGTAAAATCTGTCGTTTGCAAGACTTCTTGACGAAGATATTTGTTGGATCAAGAGAAGTGCCTGGATTCCAGTGTTGAAGTTGCCTGAATGAGCAATCTTGAAGAGTGTGTCTAGGTGAGATTCCATGCTTTTGTAGCGTCAGCGTTACGTGTACGACAAGATATTCTGAAAGAAACAGAAGCACACATACATAGCATCGTTGCCAACCATGAATGGAGCTGCGCGGTTGACTCCAGTCAAGATGGCAGATACAAGCTTATCAGCAGCCTCAGTCTCAGGCTCAGAAGCGGAGGGCTTTGCTGGCTTACCGCCTCGCGGCCTTTGAGGTCGTCGTCCAGTATTCCGTTTAACGTTACCTTTCTTATCGTCATCTTTGCCTGGCTTCGAGTCCGTTGGCGCAGTGATGCCTAGACTTCCAGTCTTCAAAATGATAGTGAAAAGGTCAAAGTAAATTCGCATCAGGGCCTCGGCTAAGGAAGGCTCCTTGTTGCTAAGTATTGTCTGGTTCAGGGTGTTGATGGCATAATACTTTGATCGGTGGTCCTGAGATGGATGCAGGAGGATATCCTGTTCGATGGTCCGGACAATGATAGGTTTCATTCCAGGATGTGAATTCTGCAGCTGGAGAATGAGGTACGACGCTCGAGAAGAGATTTTACGATCTCGGTCACCCAACTTGTTGACAAGCAATCTGAGGAGGTTGGATTCTTGCTCGGGCTTCTCCTTGAGGAGACCATAGACAAAATCGAGTGCTCGGGTACGTGAATACTCAATCTCGTCTGAGCACCAGGATTCGAGCAGTTGAATGAGTCGAAAGTAAGTCGCCTTAAGCCAATCCTCGTATATCCAAGCAATCAAGTGGGCGGGCGTGATCTTACCAGGCAACGCGTTTCCAGGGGCCCAAGGCTTTCCAGGATTTCGCTGCAAAGTACCAACAAGCCCTGGCTGATCGTGGAAAGCTCGGAGACGGCGGTCAGCAGGGAGCAATGTGCCGGGGCCAAGTAAATCAACCAGCGCGCCAATGGCACCAAGGGCCTGTCCTCGACTTTTCTTGGAGGCCAGGCTCATAAGAGCGTCAAAAGCCCTGATGTTGTGAACCGGAGACTCTTGAACGGCAAGAGTGAGAGCAGACACCTTATCGCTAAGTGTACCTGAAGTCATGATTGTTGACAAGAACTTGTGAGATGATTGAGCAAAGACGCTAGTTCTGTATTTTGTTGCGTCCTCCTCCAGAAGTGCCTGAGCGTGCTGTTTCAGAGCATCCAGAGCGGCTCTGGGCGGAGTTGGCTCATCAGTAGTCGGTGCAGGAAGTTTGCGTAGCTCAGAATCATGCCAGTCTGCTCGAGGCTCGAAGGCCTATCTTACTGTTAGCGGTCAGAAAACCCACCCTAGAAATCGTTCAACCTACCATATTGCTTTTCTTTTGGGTGGGTTCCTTGGGTGCCACGGCCTGTTCTTCTTCACTGTCGTCGTCATCAACCCCCTCAACTTCGTTATCTTCAGCATCGTCGTCGTCCTCTTCCGCTTCCTCTTGATCGCTGGCTTCGCTCATCTCAACTTCTGCAAATCCAAGTTGTTTGGAGAAAGCGGCCAGCTCATCCTTAAGGCTCTTGTCGACAGCTCTAGAATCCTTGGGGCCCTGAGTGTACTCTTCGTCGTCAGAATCAACATCTTGAATAAGCGCCAGGTCGCTCTCGTCGCCACCAAGAGCCTTGATCTCTTCTAATAGAGTCTTTTCGTCGATTTTCCCGCTCTTCTCACCAGGTGAGCCCTCGGAATTCCGCTGTCTCTTTTGGTGTTGTTCGCCGTTAGACTTGGTTGGAGGTTGCTTTCGTTTGCCAAGCTGTTTGTCGATTGTAGACGTCAGATTATCCAGTGCACTATTGTCGAAGTTTGGGCCCTTGGAAGAGCTGCGAGGGCCTTTGCCTTTCGGTTTCTTAGAAGGCTTCGCCATGTTGTCAAAGCCGATTTGCTGATTGAAACTCTCAGATGGAAACTCTCAAATAGAAATGGATCTCAAGAGACCTCCAACTTTTTTTTTTTTGGGCATGACATTTTTCCGAGTGCCCCACCTCCACCTTCCGGGCGTCTAGCGCGCCTACGGGCGCTAATGCAGGATGACTAACATGATAGCAATTAGACGGAGGGTCTTCCGATTGTTGAATTACTCAAAAGAGGACCTGGTTTCATACAAGTGGTATGTGTTGAAACCTCTTGTCGTCTCGGTTTTTAAAGTCATGATTGGAAAAAGAATTACTTGTTTAGGTGGTCCTCTTATCCAAGGGGGCCCATGGGGTATCCAGCTGCGCGCCTTGTCAGTCACAAGTCTAGCAAAAGCCGACTCGCAACGGTCTACCCTGTCGACAATATGGGTGCCAACTGGGGGTATAACTGCTAATGAAGATGAGTGTGGGTTAACTATGTTCCCATTGAATCTCTTATGAGCTAATCAAATTTCAGTTGGTCACGGAAAACTCGTTCGCGGTGGTTTCCTCCGCCAGGTCGGTCGCTTAGCCCGAGTGGCCAAATGATGACTTGGGTGTTAATGCATCAGCAGGCTCACTCTGGTATTTTTCAGCTTCTTCCTCTAGGTCTCCGTGTTCAGGACAAGATAGAAAAGTTGATTGATAAACATATGCACTCAGTTGGTCAGTACGATGCCAGCAACTTAGCACATGTCATTAAAACGTTATCCATAGGCGCATCAAGGTTATCTCTGTCAACTATTTCATCAGAAGAACTGTGGCGAAAGAGTGATCGTCTTGAATCTGTTGCACCGGAGGTAAGAGCCTGAAGTTTTGATGAAAGCGGTATAGGCTGACTCGTTCAGCTTTTTCGACTCAAAGATCGTAAAGATACTCCGCTGATATTGTCGCCCACGCATGAGGAGGAAATCACAGTACTTGTCGCCGGAATCGTCAATTCATACAAGGACCTCCCTATTCGACTTTACCAGATCAGTTCGCATTTCTATCTTCAACATTGATGCTAAACCTACTGACATTTCCCAGCCCGAAAATACCGCGATGAGCGTCGCCCTCGCCACGGTCTTCTGCGCTCACGGGAGTTCCTCATGAAGGATCTCTACACTTTCGACCTCACAACACTTGAGGCTGTGGAGACATATCGTCAGGTGTCTGCAGCATACCGCGCCTTCTTTGATGAGCTAAAACTCCCATATCTTGTGGCCGAGGCAAGCTCTGGTGATATGGGCGGTGACTTGAGCCATGAATATCACTTGCCAAGTTCTGTCGGAGAAGATACCGTGGTAAATTGTGACTCTTGTGGATATACTGCTAACGACGAAGTCGCTGCTCTCCGACCCCGCTCTCCGTCATATGATGGTTCGGAGAGCCCTCCGGCGTCTCACTTTCGTGTTTGGCGAGGTATCTCCAAGGACCGAAAAACCTTGATCAATGCTTGGTATCCTAGACCATCAGGGACCTCTGCAGAAAGTGGTCTCAATCTTCATGCCGTCAAATCAGCTGTCCCTGAGCTGGACGCCACCATTGAGGATCCTTTGCCACTTTGGGGAGTATCATTGGAGAGCGGAACGACAAAAGTCATCAATGTTGTTGATGGAAGACTTGAACCGGTGTTTGAAAGGGTTCGCGATCAGCTACCGTTGTTACCCAAAGATCTTCAACCATACCAAGTTGAGTATTCAACAATTGGCAGTACAGCCTCTGGTGGCGGGCTGAATTTGGCACGTATCACTGATGGCGATGCCTGCCCTCGATGTGAAGATGGCGCATTAAAAATCCATCGTGCTTTAGAGTGCGGCCACACATTCCAACTTGGAACTCGATATTCAGTACCACTCGATGCCTGTGTCACTTTACCACGCTCGGGGATTCCGGCGACAGCTGCGGAAGAGGGGCTGGTCCAAGGGAGTCGTATTCCTCTTCAAATGGGCTGTCATGGCGTTGGCGTTTCGAGAATCTTTGGTGCTGTTGCTGAGATTCTCGCGGACGAGCAAGGACTAAATTGGCCCCGAGCCATTGCGCCGTTTGAGGTTGCGATCATACCTACACCAGACTTAGCCGAAGACTCTCTGAGAATTTACGACTTGCTTGCCGCTGGCGACAATTCGCGTAATAGCTTGGATGTTGTTCTCGATGATCGCCAGCGATCATTTGTCTGGAAGATGAAAGATGCCGATATAGTAGGGTTTCCTGTCTTGGTTATCCTGGGAAGATCTTACAAAGAGAATGGAACTTGCGAGGTTCAATGCAGACGACTTTCGATCAAGGAAACTGTAAAGCTTGACGCTCTGCCAGCATTCATCTCAAACTTATTAGATCAGCTGTGAGGGATGGACTGGGTTAGTATCACATGACTATTGCATTCAAGACGAATGTACAATAAGCAAAGCACAGTTCCTAGCAACACAGATCGACAAAATCAAACACGTTCAGAGAGAAAATAATCAACTAAAATGTTGCATCTGGGGCCAACACAAGATAAGGCCACTAATCAAGTCAGTACCTACCTGCCTAAGGTCATAATGCAGCTACCTACCTAGTACTACCTTACTAACTTAGGTGCCTCACTAGCAAGGAGGTGTCCAGGCAAAATCAATGGCAGTGCTTATAGCACCCCCGTTAGTAGAATTCAACAACCCCACGTCATTTTATTACTCAAGCGAGACCCTGGAGGGGCATTCAAGGCACCTAGAAGTAATTCACGACAACTACTACCTGTCCGCCGCCACTTCAGTATACACCAAAAAGATGGCTGGAAGACAAGAAACCAGTAAATCTACTCAGCGATTCATTCTGAATATCCATTTGCTGACTCTACTTGCGCTATAGTCAACCTCGATACGCTAGAGCCTCAGCAGCTTGCCCAAGTCAAGAAGCAGCTTGATGAAGAGCTCGAGCACTTGACGACGTCGTTTGCACAACTCCATGCCGCCCAGAACAAGTTTAAAGACTGCCTCCAATGCGTTAAAAGCCGCGCTGCCGCTCCCGACGGTATATAATCCACCTGCTTAGCCGCTTCCTACTCAGCGCACAGTCCCGCTTTCTGAACAGCCTCTGACATGCTCCAGGTTCCAACTCTGTACTGGTTCCTCTCACCAACTCACTCTACGTTCGTGGTGAGCTCACAGACGCCGAAACTGTGTTGGTGGATGTAGGCACTGGATTCTTGGTTGAAAAGGTATTTGTGATCCTGGCAAGCTCGGAACTGTTCACTGATTGACCACCATGCAGAAACTCAAGTCGGCCGAAAAGTTCTACGAGAGCAAGGTTGAGGAGCTGGGAAATAACCTGAAAGATCTCGAGGTTATTGTCCAACGGAAGCAGACAAATGCACGAACGATTGAAGAAGGTATGCTTTTCTCGGGCACGCAGCCTCTACTAGGAACAAGGCTAACATGACCCCTAACAGTTTTGAGGCAAAAGATCATGGCTGGCCAAGGGCAAGCGGATCAACAGGCGTGAAAGGAATAATAGAAAGCTTCTCATTATTCTAGGTACGATTAAGACTAGCCAGACGCCAGTTTAGTAGGTATCATCCGGTGATCCCCCAAGCGGCACAGCATCGCATTTGCGTACCTGCTATGGCGAGGCAGTATCAGCATGCACTCTGTTCAGGAGGGCTTGGACCTCCATAATGGTCCGCAAGAAGCATCCGAGCCTCGACTGGAGATTATCGCCCTCCTCCCAAACATTCTCGAGCCCTTCCCCCCAGTCCTTTCGGCCACCACTGGAGTAGTTCAGACTTTCTTCCCAGTGGGGGGCGTATAATTCAACCCCCCAAGTAACATTTTGCTCTCCAATCGTGCGAGACCCCTTTAGAAGCTCGGTGATGTTGATCTTGAGGACATAGGGAGATTCTTTGAATGGAATTATTGCCCAAGATCTTGCCTGAATTTCAGTGAATTGCTCATCGGGGATCGAAAGTTTACTTATGTCGACATTTGGCAAAGGGAGAATGGTGCCCTCATCAGGGTTGAAGACAACCGATATTCTCTTTGCAAGATCCTTAAACTCTGTTGGAACGTCCACTTTGTCCCACGCATCCATTCGAATGTTCCAATCGTGTTCCCTGTAAGTGCAAGACATGAGTAAGTGGGATTTTTCCTTCGAATAATTGACGTACATGTCAGGAGCAGCAGTCGTCCAACTCCAACGTGCCCGGGTCTCTGGCCTCGTAGCGCGGACCATTGCTAGCTGCATAAGTTGAGGATTGTAGTCGGCCTCGGTCTTGATTTGCAGACCATTGGCCACTACAACCACTTCACAGCCTCGCCTCATGTCCTTCATGTTCTTGCAGATGCCTGCCTCTGGACGTGAGATATACTGCAAGAGTTGCTCCGCCTCGTGAGCGTCTTCAAGTCTATTGCGTGTCAGATATAGTGATCCGATTTGAGTATGTTGCCCCGCTCACCTGGTTACAATAGAGGCTCCTCCACGACTGGGATACATGTTCATAAGTGTGGTGAATTGGTCGAATGCGATCTCATCTTCAGTACCTTTCGGTCTCTTGGCAATGATAACGTGCCCGAAACTGACTCGCAAGCCCATGGTCTTGTTGAGTGCCATGAGGCCTTCTGCTGAAGATGCCAGGTCCGACGCCAGTCTTGGCAAATGTTCATCCATTGAAGAAGCGTTACTGATAGGATTCGGGTTTTTAGAAGAAAAGCATGGGCGTGCTCCAAGTTTCAACTGAATCATGTCAGTGATGGCTGCTTTAGTTGGCCTCTGTACGAGAAAGCGCGCGGGAGAACTGTCGTTAGATAAACGCATATCCCGAATTCTCCAGTTGACAGCTCCAAACGCCCGCTGAAGGCGATAGATGGAATCGCAGTGAATTCCAAGAATGTTTGGCACATCCCGCGTGATATAGACACGGTACTTTCTGCGTATATCGTCGAGTGCAGCTGGTTCATCCAATGCAACAGGTAGCAAGTGTTGCCCTGGAAGTACAAGGCTCGCCTTCAAGTCCCGTCAGATACTGTCACAGAAACTTATAAGCGAGTTCGAGAGAATCCTTACCTGTACTAGATATTTTCCCGGTGGTGGACGGCCAAGGTGTTCAGCATCCTCGGCTTGCCGGATCTTGTCTTCTCTACCTTGGTAAATGTTTTTCGCTGTCTTCAACCTCTCATTTTTCGTCGACGCAAACTTGAGCGCCTTTGAGAGAGAAGTTGGAGGCATGAGGTCACCTCTACCCGAAGCGACTCCTCCCCTGCCCTGATACATAAGGTCGCGCAGCACCTTTACTCGAGGGAGAAGGGAGAAGAATGAGCTGGTAACGAGCAGACAATATTTATCTTGATTCAAGATTCAGGCCGGAGCTATTGAAAGAACTGATAAGGACAAAGAATTCTTGTGTTGGGGAGAGTCGAAAAGGCGGAAGGGGGGAAAGGAGAAGAGGTGCATTGGAAATAGCCCAGTGAATCACTGCCGGGCGGCTGCCTAGGCAGGCAGGTCCTTCGGGATGAAGCAAACAATTTTATCCCACTTCCATTGTGAGTGCAAAGCTGATGCTGCCCACCTCATTGAAAAAGCATGATTGCTCTTTCCCGTTTGCTATCCTGCATACTGAATGGCACTTCAGCTTTCAGCTCACAGGTGTTTGCCCACCTTACGTCGTAGGTAGTGGTATATATATAGGATACATCAAGTCTAATTAATGTACCTTAGTTGAGGAGATGCATACCTGTGTGTACCTACCTTACATAGGTGCCTTAGTAGTCTAAAGCTTCTCTTTAATTCCATGAGGTGTCTGAGTTAGTATAGGGTATAGATAAGGCAACCAAGAATAGCCTTATATATATATCTATTAAAGTTAGAATAAATTATTTATCTAAAAAACACTATCAATTATTTATATAAAAGGGCAACTTTAAAGTTCTAGTAGTATTATCAAGGTGGAAGAGTAAGATATAGATTACATCTCTCTATGTATAGTAACTCTTTTCAAACTTAACTATTATGAGGTACGATTTTGTTGCCGTAAATGCACGACCATGTAAAGGCACAGTATCAATACGCATCATAGGGTGCCTGGTAGCTGTTGGAGATTCCCCACTAGTCCACTAAATGCTCAAGATAGGTACCTATCTATACTCCGTAGTAGACTACAGCACCCCGATATATGCATAGCCCATAGCAACCAAGTATTTGTTCCTTACTTTCAGTCGCGTCTCCTGGACGCGTGGACCGCCGTGGCAGCACATGGCACCGGATAACGACAAAATAATGGCCCCCATCAACTCAGAAGAAAATACAAAACGTCAACTATCCAAAATTCCCCAAGATCTATCTGACGATGAGCTTGCAGACGTAGAACCATCATGGCAATGGATCTACAACTCTACCCTAACGACCGAACGAGGTGATGGAACACAGAGCGACAGAAAACGAAGAAAAGTGACAGGCGACAGGATTGTCGGGGCAAGGATTGGCCAATTTGAATGCAGAATTGGAGACGCTGTCATGCTCAAAGCCGATGGCTCTAATGAGGCCTGGATCGCCTTGATCTGCGAATTTGTTGAAGACGATGGCGAGGGAGAGAAAGCAGCGAACTTTATGTGGTTTTCGAGTGAAAAGGAGATCAGAAGTAGGGATAAGAAACGATCCGATTACTACCCAGTCAGCCCTGAAACTTCTTGACGCTGTTGGATGTAGACTAATCAAAAGTTATAGAATGAACTCTATATCTCTCCATCATGGGATATCAACCCCCTGGCATCAATCAACGGCAAAGCTAAGATCATGTCTCAAGATGGTTTTCTTGCGAGATACCCCCAGGGTAAGGTTCCTCGAAATGATCCAGACTTCGGTAAGGTCTTTGTCTGTCGACGAGGCTGCAATACCCGCACTGCTACATACACAGACGAGTTTATATGGGAGGAAATATATGGGGGTGAGCATGATTTGTTTGCCTTGATGGATAGGGTCAAGACTGGGACAAAAGTCACACGACGTCGTCGAAAGGCCCGGAGTCCATCACCTTCTGATGATACTTATCATCCTGCTCAAATCCCCCAGACGCCAACCAAAACAGGACGGGGCTCAGTAGCTGCTACGCCAACTTCACGAAGGAGCCAAGCCACACCAGGCTCTCGTGTCAAAAGGTTTGCGATGAAAGCCCCTCTCCCTGGCGTTAGTTATTAACAATTACTTATAGGAGTGCAAGCAAGAGACTTGAGTTTACGCCTTTGGCCACACGCAAACTGTCGCCCAGTCAAGTTGAATCTTCACCTTTCCAGATAGCACGATCTCGCCTGCATGTCTCCTCGGTCCCAACTAGTCTTCCTTGTCGGGAAGGAGAATTTTCTTTGGTTTATTCTCATCTCGAAGCAGCTATTTCGGACGGCGCAGGTAACTGTATTTACATTTCTGGAACACCCGGAACAGGAAAAACAGCGACGGTCCGCGAGGTCGTCTCCAGGCTCGAAGACGCTGTAGGCTCTGATGAGCTGGACGATTTCATATTCGTGGAGATCAATGGTATGAAGATTACGGACCCTCACCAATCCTATACTCTTCTCTGGGAAGCCCTTAAAGGGGAGAGAGCTAGTCCAGCGCAGGCTCTTGATCACCTGGAACGAGAGTTCAGCAACCCCAGCCCTCGCCGAATTCCTTGTGTTGTGCTCATGGATGAGCTTGACCAACTAGTCACCAAGAATCAAGCCGTCATGTACAACTTCTTCAACTGGCCCACTTTGCGACATAGCCGTCTTATTGTACTTGCAGTTGCCAACACTATGGATCTTCCTGAGAGAACCCTCAGCAATAAGATCAGCAGTCGACTAGGTATTATCTCAATCTGACACATTGCTGTGATATTGACTAAAAACTTAGGTCTAACACGTATCACGTTCCCTGGTTACAATCACGAACAACTGATGAAGATCATTCAGTCACGACTAGAAGGAGTCCCTGGGAGCATCGTAGATCCTGACGCTATACAGTTCGCCAGCCGAAAGGTAGCCGCAGTCAGTGGTGACGCCCGGAGAGCCCTTGACATCTGCCGCCGAGCTGTAGAGCTCGCCGAGGCCGACGCTCCTAGTGATCCTGCAACTCCAAGCAAGCGAGACAATCAAACGCAACCCAAAGGTTCAGGTCGTGTTACTATTGCGACAATCAAGAAAGCCATCAACGAGGCAACCACTAATCCCATTCAACAACACCTTCGAAGCTTGCCTTTGATGTCCAAGCTTGTCATGGCAGCTCTTTTGCTGCGTATTCGAAGAACAGGTCTTGCCGAGACAACCTTCGGGGATACCCTTGATGAGATACACCGTGCCTGCCTTCGAGCCCCAGCAGCACTTCCAGGTGTAGCAGCAGTTCTCAATAATGGCCTGAAAGGAACGCAGATGGGAAGTCAGCGCCCAATGACCAGACCCGGTCACATTCACACAGCGGCGCTCGAATTAGTAGCAGCCGGCCTGGTTAACCTTGAAGCTCAGCGCGCAGAGAGGTCCAGTAAGCTCCGTCTTTCTATTGCAGACGATGAAGTAAAAATGGCACTCCGTGATGACGGAGACCTTAAGGCGTTGGGTATCGGTGTATAATAGTTGTAGTGTAGTACAGAACCCAAACGGCGTCCTGCGACAATTCATCCTTAATATAAAAAACATACTACCTCTAATTGCTCCTTTAAAACTTTCGTCGGGCCAGTGTGGGCTTCCATTCGAGGGGGTGTGATTCTTCTGTTGCTGTTTCGTCTTGCTTCCAGATTTTGACTGGGGATAGATGCATTAGCAAGGCAAAGACGAGCATGTCAAGGCAAGATAGAGACTTACTTGTTTTATCGGCTTCTCCACAGATCAGTCGTAGGCCAGAGCGATCGAACGTTGAGCTCATGATACCTGCCTCGGCATCGAGAGAGCCGGGTTGAGCTGTGGTATCAAGAGATTGGAATCGATGGCCAGTCTTCCAATCCCAAAAGCTCATGGAGCCATTATCGCCTACAAGTCAGATTAGACACATGTGGTGAGTAAGATCGAATCGTATCACTTACCTCCTGTAAAGAAGACATTTTGCTCGTTCACACTCATCGTGTTAATAATAGCATTGTGGCCCTCGAAGTTCTGCATGAAAGCGCCTTCAGGGCACTTCCATTGCTTGACACTCCCTGTGCTGCCACTAGCAAATGTGAACTCTGACGGATGTGTTGCTAGAGCACGAACACCTTTCTTGTGATGAGTTAGTACACCCATGGTCTTGCCAGCTGCGAGATCCCAGAGTCGGACTGTCGAATCTAAGGATCCGGTGATGACTTGAGGGTCAGCCTCTTGACAAACAAGATCGGAAACCGTCTGGGTGTGGCCAGACAGGACGTGAATGTTACTTCTGGTCCGCATATCCCAGACACGGGCAACGCCATCGCGACCACCAGTGACCAGAACATCGAGGGTTGGATGTAGGGCAAGAGTATAGACACCACTGAGATGTCCGTGGTAATGACGAATGACTTTGTTAGTCTCGAGATCCCAGCACTTAACCATCTTGTCTTCGCCACAAGAGAAGAGATAAGGATGACGAGGGGACACTGCGAGGCCGCGCACAGTACTGATATGTCCAGTAAGAGTCAACCTCAGCGAGCCCGTGGCTAAGTCCCAAATCTTGATAGTTCGATCCCCTGCGCCGCTTGCAAACCATTTGTTGCCGGGTTCAACAGCCAGACTACGCACCCAGCCGAGATGACCAGAAATGACCCTCATTAACTTCCACGGCGCGTGCCATTCTGGCTTCTGCTGCTGAAGGCCTTGCACTCCTCTCGACGTAAGACTCATGTTCTGTGGCGTACTTCCGTCCCTGGCAGTAGGAGCAGATGCCTTGCCCGAGCTAGGCGCACCCTCGAGGAGTTTCATCGCTGGGCGAGCAGGCACACCGGCCTTAGAAGTCTTCTTCCCAGGCTGTTTCGTTGGAAGCTTCGCAGTAATTGATGGCGGTAAAGTCTCGACATCTGAGTATTCGTTGCGGAACCGTCTCTTGATGACGGGGTCCTCGGACGCGTCGTCTAGCTTCTGGCGCTTTGTGGCCGATCGCTCGGATGCATGGGCGTATACTGTTCTCGAGACGTTCGCATTTTGTGCGGCGAGGGCATTGAGTCGAAGAGCATCTTGAGGCGCTTCTGGTGTCTCCATGATGTATGTGTGCGTATGTTTGCGACTCAAAAGTACCTGAATGACCGCTGGGGATGTTGATGATAATTGAACTGCTTTGTGATGGAAGCGTGTAAAGGCTGGCAGCCGCGTGTGGCGCTGGATTTTTCTACACAATAGCGCCACAGATGTGTGGCTATGAGGTTTGGGTACCTATTATCTTGCTCTCCACCCACTTGACTTCCTACTAGCTCTCTTCTGCGCTAACAGGGATCTACGTATGATCAGCTACCTACGGCCGGTCGTCACACTAACAAGCAGCAACTGTTTAATATCTTCAACGCGACGGGAGTTTGTTAACAGTGTTTATTTTGTTATCAGCTTTTGTTGCTTCGTAGGCAGTATGGATACGGATGATAAGTTCCCTCTTCATGCTGCTGCTCGGGAGGGCCGAGGTATGCTTAATGAATTTTACAACTCCATGACTGGGATCACCACTAATCGGTAAATATAGTAACTGCTTTTGAAGGGCTTCTCAAGGTCAGCACTCCCCTTTATAATTGTATAGGTCAGACATTGATGTCTTTGGACAGTCAGACCCAAAATTGTCGCAACGAAAGGATAATGATGGTCGATATCCAATACACTGGGCAGCTTCTTCTAACAACTTGGATATCGTCCAGTTGTTGGCCAACCAACGCAGTTTCGATGCTGATGTCCAGGTGAGTAACGACTTCTCGTTGAAAGTCTTCTCCCATCCCCAGGAAAATAACCGACACATTCTAGGATGAAAGCGGGTGGTCTCCTTTGATGATCTCAGCCAGTGTTCCAGAGGGTGAAGCTGTTGTCAAACTTATCATGTCCAAAGACGCGGACGTGAACCTCAAGAGTAAGTCTCGCCCTCCGTCTATCAACTCAAATATACTCACCGGACCTTGAAGACTCTGCTGGACAGGTAACGCTTCAATCACGAAATCTAAATTGAGAGCCATCTAAACTCACCATATAGACTGCCCTTCACTTTGTCGCCTCCAAGAAGAATCTTGATATTGCCCGTGTTCTTATCGACAACGGCGCGTCGACCCGAGTACGCGATCGCAGGGGCCAGTATCCCATACATCGCGCTGCTGCTGTCGGTTCCGTGCCAATGGTGACTCTACTTCTCAAGAATAGAAGTCCGCTAAACCCTGCTGATAATGAGGGATTCACTCCCCTTCACCACGCAATTGCAGAGGGACACGGTAAAAAGACTCTCTTTGCCACCGGCGTCAAAAAGCCACTAACCTCTGTTCTCCAGGAGACACTGCTGTTGCTCTCCTCAAAGAAGGCGCTGATTTCACCCTAAAGAACAGCGCGGATGAGCTAGCACTTGATCTGGCACCAGATAAAGAAGTATGTATATCTCTACAACACAACAAACACGGAGTTCTTGGCTCTATTCTCTTCGCACCACACTATAAACCCCCATCTAACTCTGTCTCTTTGTCAACAGGTACGCCGATATGTCTTACAAGGCGCAGAGCGTGAGGGTATCGAGTTGCCAGGGTAGCTAGGAATACATGCTGGAAGAAAGTGAAAAAAGGTGCTACACATCACGACTTTTCCCGGGTTTAAGATGCGAACACGAGAAAGAAACGAAAACAAGGCAGAAGATAACGAAGTAAAATAGAAAAATATTCTCCCCTTTTCTTACTTCATCACGGTCCGTTCCACCAACTCGCGATACATGTCCTTGACGTCCTGAACGTCAGCCTTGAGCTCCTCAACGAGCTCGCTCTTCTCACCCAGCATCTCTAATGTTGTCTGGTATCGCGAGTTGATGTTCTCTACTTCCGCTTCTAACTCTGTTACCCGCGCTGAAGCAACTTTTTGTGTTTCCAGCTCTGTCATCAGGTTCACAATATCAGATCGCGCCTCGTCTCGCTGGCTGCATACACGAGCCATCTCTTCTTTTGCAGCCACCTTCTCGGCTTCCAGTCGTCGAATTGCCGCGCTCATTCTCTCGACGAGTTGGACGGAAGGACCAGCCCCGACTGTTGATACCGAAATCATGTCTTGCGCAACGTTGCGGGGAGACGAAGGGTCACCGTCATCTAGGCCATCATCACGATCTGGTGGCGGTGATACGGCGCGTGGTGACTCAGTAGGTGGCTCAAAGGGCGAGAAAGGGGGTGGAGGAGGTATCACATGACCGGCCGTGGACAACGCACTAGGGCGAGGAGGTTGACTGGACATTCTTCGTCCAAAGAAGAAGCCATCGCCGGCGCTTTCGGTTTGGCTTCCCGGTGTGGGTACTCGACGAGGCTGTCTTGCTGGTACAGGAAGCCCGATGAAGTCCGAGCTAAAGGTCCGGGCAACAGAGAGCAATGGGGAATCGGGTCGGCTCTGAGACCGGGGTGTGCTTAAAGCAATATCGTCTGCCCATTGCCTTCGTTCGGCCTCGGCCGAAACCTCCCTGCTCGCCGCTCGCTGTTGCTTCTCGAGCTCGTTGCGTGCCTGTTCAAGGGCCGTCTCCACGCTCTTGTGTTGGACTCTGAGGGCAGCAAGCTCTTCACGACATGTCTCGAGCTCCTGCCGAGCGACTGTGAGAGCTGGACTGACGTCCTGAAGCTCATCCTCGAGTCGCTTATAACGAGTTGCCTGTTGAAGGTGTCAGCCATCTTCCCCCCTTTTTACTGTCGAGAATATATAATTTACCGCGTCACGAGCTTTCTTCCGCATTTCTGACTCTCGCCGTTGTGCTTCGTCCCTCTCCTTTTCAAGGCTGGCAGCCTTAGTCAGGAGTGAGGTCTCTATACCTTGCCAGTTCTCGCTGGCCGATGCATACTGCGATTGGAGGGTTTCGATATGTCGTATCAACTTGATGTCACCACCAGATCCTGCAGAGGCCTCCTCGGCCGTCGCCCTCATTGCCTCGAGTTTGCCCTCAGTCGCTCTCAGCTCAAGTTTCAGCTCTTCTTCAATATTCCGACCACGTTCTAATGCTCGGTCTAACTTCTCTTGCCACTCAACCTCAGTCAGGCGCAATTTCTCAATCAATGCCTCCTTTTCTGACCGTAGTGATGCGATAAAACGGTCAAGTTCCTGCTGTTTGTTCTTCTCAACATCTAGCGCCTTTTTCAATGCCTCAGCGTGGGCGGCTTGTATTTGCTCAGCCTTGGCTTTAGATTCTTGCTCCAGACGTCGATAGGCCTCCTCCATGACAGCTTTGTCTTTCTTCAGGGCGTCGATTTCCTTCTGAAACGTAGCGCTCGCTTTTCGCACTTCCTCATTTCTCTTCTCTTGCTCTTCCTTGTTGTTGATTCGACTACGTAAGGATTCCACCTCGGCTAGAGCTTTTTCTTTACCTTTTTTGAGTTCATTGGCCTGTTTCTCGTTGTCTATAATCTGGGTGCGCAGCTTGCGAACCGTTGTTCGGAACTTTTGCTCTGAAGTTGAAAGCTTTCGTCCTTCCTCCATTAGCAGCGCGATCTTCTCATCCTTTTCGGCCAATTTGCGGTCTACACTACCCGCTTCAGCAGAACCTGCAGTCTGCCTAGCTGCATCCGCGGCATTTTTAGATAGGAACTGCAGTTTAGCTTGTAGTGAGTCGATTTGCTCAATGTAGTCTTGAATCTCCTCTGAACGAGGCGCGTGAGCTTGAGTGGCGTCCTGGTCTTTCTGTGACTCTTCAACTGGAGCATCTACGATCTGTGGTGCCTCTACAGGATGCCTGGTATCTGGTATTGGACTATTCGATTTTTGCGGGATGCCGGATTCGTCCGTAACTTGTTCTGGTGCACTTCGAGGTTCGGCCTCAGAAGGCGGCTCAACGATAATCGGGGTAGGGAAATCATGCTTGAAGTTTTGTTCACTAATCTCCCTGCTATTGCTTCCCTCAGATGTCGCTGGCTGCTCAGCTGAGGATCGGGAAGCTGGGCTGTCAGAAGATGTTGGCTTGTCCACTTGGTTGGCAGGTTCAGTTGGCTTGATTTCCGAAACTTCGATGCTTTGTCTCATCATTACGGGCTCAGTGCTAGCAGGGCGCTCCTTGTCAACCGAACTACGAGAAGTATCGATGGAGCTGCGAGGAGACGATTGTGAGGTTCGCGAGGCCATAGCCTTGGCCAACCTGGCTTGTAGACGATCATTGGCACGGTTAGGCTTCGGGGCGACAGCTATAAAGAACAAGAAGTCAGCATGCGATAGTTCTACCAGTACCAGAACACGGCCGAGGAGAAAAGAGAGGTATACCAGATGCAGTCGGTTTGGGGCTTGGTGATGGCGAGGGCGCGGGCGCGGGCGCGGGCGCGGGCGCCGCCTTCATTCCCTGCTGCTGCTCATATCCTTGTGCTGCCTGTTGGTCTTCGTCAAGTAAGTTGTCGAGACGATTCTCGACGCCTTCGAAGGCCGAAGAGAGGAACGCTCCCCATCGCGACCCTTTGCCCGGCGCAGTCATGGTCGAATGACGAGAGCGCCCGAGGTGTTGGGTCACAGCTCGTCGTTGTCGGTCGTCAACTGATTGACGTGATCGCTGGTGGTCTCCTCATCGATGTGCTGCAGAAGAAGTAGATGTAGCGCTTGGGAGGGCGGCGCTTGAGTTGACTAGGTTGCACTGCAGCTGCAATGTATTAAGGTAGATGTGCAAGGTAGTCGTAGTTCGGTGGTGGTGGTTTGCAGGGGAACGTTGGCTTGAAGGTTGAGGTGTCGTCAGCGCAACTTGGGAGTGGCATGTACTAAGGTTAGTGTGTGGTAAGTGGAGTGAGACATGGACCTCGAGGCCAGGGAGGATACTCCAGGATGATTAGGACAAGGGATAGGCTATCTTGGAATTACCTCTGTCATTGCGTGAAGAAGTCATCCAAGGATTCAATTTAATTATCATGTGAATTGGATTGAATTAGGCAACCCCCAACTCGTGTACTTCCACAAGTTAGAAGTGGCGTTAGTCTAGCAAGGAAGATGGCCAAAATTGACAAACAAAGTGGAAAATGCCCTTTGCCTTGGGGTAGTGGACAGTAATTAATGTGCTTGTTAGAACCGACACAAAGAAACCTCCAACAATCTAGGTTAAATGGCCATGCATCGAAATATTCGGCTTTGATAACGAGCAAATTTTAAACAAAAAAAATACATTTATTGAGTTTACATCGTGCCTTGCGGGTACATGTAGGATAACAGTTCGCTATATCCAGCATACCTATACAGTCCAAGTACATACTTATCCAGACTTCAAATACCGTACCAGTCAAGATCAACATCCAATGCTAGAATATCCTCAAAGCACCAATCCCAGATATGCCATGAGTTGATAATGCCAAGCCAAACCTAGACACCGACCATATCTATGTTGGTGTCATGTTGACATAGAACGTGGTTACCAAAAACAAGAGCACCACAACGAAATGCATGAAGTAGTGACAAACATTCAAATAGCATTGGCAAACACGCTCGCTTGAAATAGACTCTCATGTATCGTTCGTTCGTTCGCTCATCCATCATCCGATCACTCCTCATCCAGCGATCTTCTTCCACCAACTTGTGCGAGGTGTTGTTGCTGCCTCCATAAAGGTTGACGCTCGACGGCTGTGATGTCGCTCGTCGCTACCTTCCGAGCGCCTATCTCGGTGACGTTCTCTATCTCGACCACCGCGCTCACGATCGTCTCGCCTTGCTCGTCGCCTTCGCCGATCTTCGGTCTCTTCTGTGGGCTCTTCCTCGTATTTCGATCGATGAGCTCGACGAGCTTCACGTCTTGCCATCTCGTCCTCGGTCTGTCCACCATTTGCTTCACCCCCGTCACCGAGGTCAGGAGGAGGGGGTGCGTCAGAGTGTTCCTTGACCCATGATGAAGTCCCAGAATGAGGCCAAGCTGGAGCCTGCGGTCTCTCTTCGCGACGATGGGATCTCCGCTGGTTATATTCGTCTGCAGATTGCTGACTTCGTCGCTGACGACCTTCCTCCTCTTCTGCACCTCGAGCAGCCCGCTTTGTGTCGCGCCGACGGCGTTCGCGTTTGGCAGCTCGACGAGCCTCTTCATCTTCGACTTGTTCTGCGGCAGCGACTGCTTCCTGTTCTCTACGCAAGCGCCTACGTTCGGCTCTTTGTGCCTCCTTTTCCTCTTGCAGTCGTTGTTGTTCTTCTTGCGCCTGTCGCTCCTCCTGGGCTCGTCGTGCATCTTCATCACGCTGTCGTCTGCGTTCAGCACGGCGGGCCTCTTTGTCTTGCCTTGTAGGATCGGCTTCTTCCTCGCGCTGTCGACGTCGTTCACGGCGTATCTCATCTCGAGCTCGACGCGCTGCTTCCTCAGGATCAGGACCGCTTTCAGCAGCCCTCTTGGCCCTGCGTGCAGCTCTCCTTGCTTTCCGGTCAGCATCTACTAATACTGCGTCACCATCCATTTTGGCGCTGCGCAAGGCTTCGTCATCAGTTGTCGCATAGGTGCTGCGACGTCGCAGAGGGTCAGGTCGTTCAGTCTTCGGCGTTCGCAAACCACTGAAGAGGCCAGCGAAACCTGAGGACCTCTTGGAACTTCGTGGAGGTGCGTCAAAAGGGACGTCAGGCTCCACCATCACGGGCTCTTCATCCCTCGATCTCTTGGCTCGCCGACGACGTTCGGTATCGACCACGGCGACTTCTTCCTCTTCGCGAGATCGTGGTTTGTGAGACCGTCGGCGCTCGCGTCTATCGGGCGCGAGTTCAGGATCTACCATAACCAAATCATCGTCCTCATGCGACCGTGGTTTATTTGAACGACGACGTTCATATTTATCAGGCACAGGAGCAGCGCCAGACATCATTGCATCTTCATCTTCGCGTGATCGAGGTTTACGCGACTTGCGGCGATTGCTTAATTCATCCTCGCCCATGAGCACATCTTCAGGAGGAGGCGATACAAGTCCGCGAGCATTGGTAGAGTGGCGACGTTTGCTGCCGATGCCGTCTTTCTTCTCGCGCATGGTAGCGGAACGAGTGAGTGGTGGTTTACTAAACAAAGCAGTGCCACGAGATCGTGATGGAGTCTTCTCGACTTTGTCGGATGAGGAACCCTTGGACGACGTCTTTTCCTCTCGCCGTCTATGTCTAGTTGACTTCTCTTGAGGCTCAACCCTCTCTTCATGTGGTGTCGCGGCCCACCGACCAAATGAAGTTCCTTCGCGATGAATTTTGGGCCTTCGAGACTGCTTCGACTCAGGTGGTGGCGTCAACGGAGGATCTGGAACTGGAGGAGGCGGAGGAGCATCGCGACGGGATTTGCTCTTCCTACTCTTCCTTTCTTTCTTTGGCGATAAGTCGATGACCTCGACGATCTCATCATCTGCAGGGGCTTCGGGAACTTGGTCCTTTGGCAGTACCTCAGCTTCCTTTTCTTCGTCTTCGCCGAAAATAGCTTCATTTTCGACGTCACTCGATTCTTTATTCGCAGTGTCTTCAGCGTCCGCTTCTTGATCCTCATCATTGTCCTCGGCTTCAATGTCCGACTCCTCTTCTTCAGGAGGGTTGCCGAATTCGACTACATCCGCTTCTTCCCCTTCTGCTGCTGCGGCAGCCTCTTCTTTGGCGGCTAGCTCTGCAGCACGCTGGGTAGCGTTCTCCTCTAGAACTCTGAGTCGTTCGGTATCCTTTCTGCCAAGCCTACCTTTCCTTGCTTTCTTGAACTGGAGGAAGTCAAGCTCCTCAAGTTCTTTCGTGACCAACTCACGAGCTGCGGCTTCTGTCGCCTCTTTAGCTGCTGCCTCCTCGGCTTCTCTCGCTGCTGCTGCTGCTGCCTCCTCAGCATCAGCATCATCTCTCCCCTTGCCCACTTCACCGTTATCGATATCCTCGTCCTCTGCGTCTTTGTCCTCGTCCTCTTCCTCGTCCTTGTTTTCTTCTTCTTCTTCTTCTTCTTCTTCCTCGTCGTCGTCCTCCTGCTCCTCTTCTTCAGCATCTTCAGCTCCAAGGTCTGCTTCGACGGCTGCTGCTTCCTTAGCGGCGCGTTCCTCGGCGCGTTTTGCTGCATTATCTTCTAAGATTCGAAGCCTCTCGGTGTCTTTTCTGCCCAATCTGCCCTTTCTTGACTTCTTAGCTTGAAGGACCTCGAGCTCATCCTCCTCCTCCTTAGCGATAGCTGCCTCCTCTGCTTCCCGAGCTGCTGCCTCCTCTGCTTCCCGCGCTGCTGCCTCCTCTGCTTCTTGGGTCGCCAATTCTTCCTCGTCTGCCTCAGGCTCCTCCTCCCCCCCCTCCTCTTCCTCTTCTTCCTCCTCCTCCTCCTCCTCTTCACCTTCACCCTCACCGTCTTCCTCAGGTTGATTAACTATAGCAGCCTCAGCCGCAGCACGTTCTTCTGCGCGCCTTGCTACATTCTCCTCTAATATGGCAAAGCGTTCAGTATCTTTTCTGCCTAACCTGCCCTTTCTTACTTTCTTGGCTTGAAGGGCCTCGAGCTCGTCTTCCTCTTCTTTCGCAATAGCTGCCTCTTCAGCTTCTCGAGCTGCAGCTTCCTCCTCTTGTGTTTCTAAAGGCTCCTGCTCCTGCTCCTGCTCCTCTCCTCCAGTCTCTCCCACACCTTCGATATCAGGCTCCTCCTGAACGGCTTCAGTCTGAGCCTCAACAGCAGCTCGCTCCTGTTCGCGGCGGGTAGCATTTTCTGACAAGATGATAAATCTCTCAGTGTCCTTCCGACCAAGTTTTCCCTTCTTTGCCTTCTTTTTCATTAAAGCTGCCAGTTCTGCTTTTTCCTCAGCGATTACCACTTGTTCAGCCTCCTCCAGGCCATTATCTTCAGGCTTGGGTTCAGCAGCTTCAGATGCTGGTTCTGGTTCACCAAGCTCTACTTCGACCTCTGCAACTGCGTCTTCTGTATCTCGGATTGCCGCCTCCTCAGCGCGTTTAGCAGAATTCTCTGCTAACGCTTGGAATCTTTCAGTATCTTTGCGGCCTAGTTTTCCTTTCTTATGCTTCTTCTTCATCAACGCAGCCAACTCGGCCTCTTCTTCTGCGATGAGGGCAGCTTGTGCCGCTGCCTCAGCTACCATAGCTTCGGCTATGGCCGGTTCATCTTCCTGAAGATCAGGCTCAGCAAGTTCTTCGCCTTCAGGTTCTAGCTCCTCAGCCAACTCGTCTTCCTCGCCGTCTTCAGCATCAACAAATTCATCGTCCTCCTCTTCCTCAGCTCGGGGTATGTCTCCCAAACCCTCTCCCGCTTCCTTGGCTGCCTCAGCTTCGGCACGCTTTGCAGCATTGTCGACAAGGATATTAAATCGCTCAGTATCAGAACGACCCAGTTTACCCTTCTTTGCCTTCTTCTTGTTAAGCGCTGCAAGTTCAATGGCTTCGGCGTCGGCTGCCTCCTGGGCAGCTACTTCTTCTGCATCATGATTCTCCTCGGGCTCCGGCTCAGGAATATCATCAACCTCTTCGGGTACCAATTCTTCGGCCTGGCCGTCAGATTCGGCTTCCTTAATGGCACGTTCTTCCGCGCGTATAGCTGCATTTTGCATTAACAAATCAAAGCGTTCTGTATCCTTTCTGCCAAGTTTGCCCTTTCGCGTCTTTTTAAGAGTAAGGGCAGCAAGCTCCTCCTCTTCTTCAGCAGCAATAGTAGCAGCTATAGCGGCGGCTTCAGCCTCGATAGCGGCAGTTTCAGCATCTTCTTGGTCGGGAATATCTTCTTCTTCTTCTTCAGCAACATCTTCGGGAGTCGTCTGGGCCAGAGCTTGAGCGGCGGCGTCCTTTGCTGCCTGCTCTTCAGCGCGTCTTGAAACAATTCCGGTTAAAAACGTGAACCTCTGGGTGTCCTTGTTCCCAAGCCTTCCTTTCCGTGCCTTCTTGGCTTCAAGAGAAGCAAGCTCCGCTTCTTCTTCTGCGGCTATGGCAGCGGCCTCGGCAACGCCGTCGTCGTCAATATCGGGAACCGGGGCATCAGGGGCTTCTTCTACAGTCTCCTCAGGTTCCGGGGTTGGTTCCTCAAGCTCTTCCACAAGTAGCTCTTCCACGGCCGGAGCTTCGTCAGTAGCAGCCTCAACCTCACGGGCCGCTTGTTCCTCGGCTCGTTTCTCAGCATTCGAAGACAACTGCTCAAAACGCTCTGTATCCTTGCGTCCTAGTTTACCCTTCTTGGCCTTCTTGGCTGCTAAGATGGCCAGTTCTTCGTCCTCCGCGTTAGCAACAGCTGCAGCTTCGGCTTCGGCAGCCTCTCTTGCGGCTGTCTCTTCAGCCTCGGCAGCGGCGGCAGCTTCGTGAAGTGCTTGCTCTTCGGCTTCCTCTTCGGCTACCTTTGCAGCTCGTTCCTCAGCAACCTGTGCTTCCCTTGCGACCTTGTTTCCCAGAAGATATTCAAATCGATCTGTATCTTTGCGTCCCAGCTTTCCTTTTCGATGCTTTTTTGCTTCTAGGGCAGCAAGCTCTTCTTCCTCTTGGGCGATTACTGCCGCAGCCTCAATTTCAGCGGTCTCTCTCGCCACCGCCTCTTCCTCAGCAGCAGCAGCAGCCTTAGCGTCAGCAGACTCGATAGCAGCGAGCTCAGCAGCAGCAGCGAGCTCGGCTTCCTTAGTTGCTCGCTCTTCAGCTCTCTGAGCAGCATTTTCAATAAGAAGGTTATATCGTTCCATATCTCTCTTGCCCAGCTTGCCTTTCCTTGCCTTCTTGGCCTCTAGGTCTGCAATTTCTTGTTCCTCAGCGGCAACTAAGGCCATAGTCTCTGCAGCAGCACCATCATCATCAGGGGGTGCCTCCTCTTCAACAACTGGTGGCTCCGGGGCATTCTCAAATAGTGAGTTCTCGATATCATCTGGGCGATCATTGGTATCTGCAGAATCGGCGATAGCGGCTTCTTGGTCTTCCTCGGCGGCTACTTCGTGTGCTGCATTTCTGGCTCTTTGGGCGGCGTTCTCAGTGAGGAAAGCAAATCGATCGCTATCCTTTTTGCCTAGTTTACCCTTTTTCTCTTTCTTGGCAATTAAGGCAGTTAGTTCTTCTTCCTCTTCGGCAGCAATAGTAGCAGCAATGGCAGCTGCCTCTGCCTCGATAGCGGCGGCCTCGGCTGCTTCAGCATCGACTTCGGCATCTGCTTCAGCATCGGCAGGAATTTCAGCAGGGAGGTCTTCAACTTCAAGAACAGCCTCTTTCATTACTTCTGCCTCAGCAGCTTTCTCAGCTCGTTGAGTTGCATTCTCTGTCAGGATAGCAAATCGGTCACTATCCTTTTTCCCAAGTTTGCCCTTCCTATTCTTCTTTGCAGTCAGGGCAGCTAGCTCCTCCTCCTCTTCGGCAATAAGCAGAGCTTCTGCCTCTGCAGCCTCTCTGGCAGCAGCCTCTTCAAGAGCAGCAGCCTCGGCTGCTGCTGCCTGCTCTGCTTCAGCTTGTGCGGCTGCTTCAGCATCAGCAGTAGCTTGAGCAGCTGCCTCTTCTTGAGCGGCTTTCTCTGCCCGTGCTGTGCTATTGGTAGTAAGAAGGTTATAACGATCGGTATCTTTCTTCCCAAGCTTGCCCTTTCGCTCCTTCTTAGCAATCAAAGCAGCAAGTTCCGTTTCTTCGTCGGCAATAGCAGCGGCTTCTGCTTCAGCAGCTGCAATAGCATCAGGGTCATTAACCTCGGCAGAAAGCTCATCTGTGGCTGGTTCAGGAGAAGGTTCGTTAACTTCTGTCTCAGGTTCTGGTGTAGGATCTTCAGGTTGCTCGGTAGTCTGGGCTATTTCTTGGGCTCGCCTTTCTGCATTTTCCGATAAAACAGTAAATCGATCAGCATCTTTCTTGACAAGCTTACCCTTCTTAGCTTTCTTGGCAGTTAGTACAGCCAGCTCGGCTTCTTCCTCAGCAATAGCTGCATCCTCTGCTTCGCGGGCTGCTGCTGCCTCTGCTTCAGCTGCTGCTGCGGCTTCTGCTTCCTTTGCAGCCTGCTCCTCAGCCTCCGCTGCTGCTGCTGCTGCTGCGGCAGCTGCTTCTTCTGCCTCCTTAGCGGTTTGTCGCTGCGCAGCATTTTCTGTCAGAATATTAAAACGGTCGGCGTCCTTTTTGACAAGCTTCCCTCTTTTGGCTTTCTTGGCAGCAAGAGTGGCAAGCTCTGCCTCTTCATCAGCAATCAGGATAGCTTCAGCTTCGCTTGCAGTTATAGCTTCCGCTTCGGCTGCGGCTGCTTCTGCTGCGGCTGCTTCTGCTGCAGCTTCCTCTGCTTCTTTTGCAGCCTTGGCCTCAGCCGCGGCAGCGCCAGCCACTTCGTCTGCTTCTTTAGCAGCTAGTCGTTGCGCAGCATTTTCTGTGAGGATATTATGCCGCTCTGTATCCTTTTTGCCAAGCTTGCCTTTCCTTATCTTCTTTGCATCTAGACTGGCTAACTCTGCTTCTTCCTCCGCAACAATAGCTGCATCAGGAGCAGGATCAGGATCAGGATCAACAGATGCTGCGTCCATGTCTACAAGCGGTTGCTCAGGCTCTGGTCCGGGTTGAGCTTCCGCCACCACCTCTACATTTCCCTGGGTGGCTTCTGTAAGCTCTCCTTGAGCTTCAACAGCACCGATCGCTTCAGCTTGCTTAGCTACTCGTTCGGCTCGTTCGGCAGCCCTTTGAGTGAGGACATTAAAACGCTCCACATCCTTCTTCTTGATCAGATTGCCGCCACGCTTGATCTTCTTAGCTGTGAGATCTGCAAGTTCCTTCTCTTCTTCGGCAGCAATGACAGCTTCCGCTTCACGGGCAGCGGTCGCTTCAGCCTCATGTGCTGCGAGCGCATCTGCTTCACGGGCTGCAGCCTCCTCGGCTTCTTTAGCAGCCTGCGCCGCGGCTGCTTCCTCGGCCTCTTTGACGGATTTTTCCTGAGCTCGCTTTACAGAGTTGCCAACCAAGGTCATTAGTCGAGCCGTTTCGTTCTTTGTGAGCTTGACCTTCTTGGCTTTCTTGGCTTTCAGCACTGCCATTTCCTCCTCTTCCTTGGCAGCTACCTCAGCTTCAGCATCTGCGGCGGCTTGAACTGCAGCCTCGGCGTCTGCAGCAGCTTGGGCAGCGGCTTCGGCTTCGGCTGCTGCTGCTGCCGCCGCCTGTTCTTCTGCTTCTTTCGCTGCTTGTTCCTCGGCTCGTTTCGCTGCATTGTTGATTAAGAGATTCAGCCGTTCCTGCTCTTTTTTGAGAAGTTTTCCTTTCTTCGCCTTCTTTGACTGCAGGTTCTCCATTTCCGCCTCTTCCTGCGCAATTTCAGTGGCAAGTGCAGCGTCAGCTTCTGCAGCTGCTTCCGTGGCCAGACCATCCTGGTCTGTCTCTTGAGAAAGAAATTCATTAGAAGGTGCCGCTGGAGCAGCTGCAGCAGCGGCAATGGCCTCAGCTTCCCGGGCTGCTTGAGCTTCGGCCCTCCTTGAGACATTCCCTTCGAGCAGAGCAAGGCGTTCTTGATCCTTTTTCAACAACTTTCCATTGCGTTTCTGCTTCTTCGCCAATAGTGCCGCAAGCTCCTCGTTCTCCTTTGCGGCTTCGGCGTCTTCTGCAGCCTGTAAAGCGGCAGCTTCGGCGTCGGCGGCGGCTTGAGCGTCAGCGGCGGCTTGTGCAGCTTCAGCGGCAGCTGCCATCTCGGCCTCGCGGGTAGCTCGAGCTTCAGCTCTTCGGGTGGCATTCCCTTCAAGAAGAGCAAGACGTTCTCGATCTGACTTAAGGAGCCGTCCTCCTCTTTTAGATTTCTTGTCCAAAAGATTGGCAATCTCTTCGTCTTCACGAGCGGCCTCGGCTTCCTCAGCTTCGCGAGCGGCTTGCTCTTCAGCTTCTCTGGCGGCTTGCTCTGGGTCTCCTATTAATCCATCCATTCAGCTAGTTCTACAAGTGTGAGGGTTGATATTGGGAGAGGGCAGTCAGACAAGGCGAGTTCTCGATGTTCTCTAACTTCTCTGCCCCAGGGAATGAAGTCCAACCCCAGTTGATTTTTGCACATGACATCATCTCGAGCCTTGCTTCTCAACCCCTCCTCAATAACATCATGATATGGCTCACCAGTAGTATCGATAAGAAACTCATGTGCATTAGGCTTCTTGTTGTCTATTGAGCCCCAAAAAGCATCGTTAGGATCATCGGCGCCGGAAGTTTTAAAATCGAACGGGTCAGCGGCCGGTTTCTTGGGCTTCTTGCCAAAACCCCAAGAATCGAGGAAGTCGTCGGTGCCAACAGCCTCGACGGGATCGGGGGCGGGAGGAGGAATATCATCCTCTATTTGAATCAAGTCGCCAGCTTTCTTCTTTTTCTTACCTGTTCCCCATAGATCCCAACCGTCGTCTTGTTTCTTAGGCGGCTCTGGGATTTGATGAGCTTTAAAGAAATTTGACTCACTTGTTTCATCCTCACCTTTCTTTCCTATACCAAATGGTCCCCAACCACTCGTTTCCTCTGGCGGAGGTTTTGCCTTTCCAGTTCCAAAAGTACTCCAAAAGTCGTCACCATCCTTGTCTTCAAACGAAGGGGGGTCAGGTGCAGGTGCAGGTATTGAATCTTGAGCCCCCCAAAGTGAACTTTGTGAATGCTCCTTTTTCCCAGACCAGCCACCCCACTGATCTTCCATTGAAGGGGGTTCGGGTGCAGCTGCCAAAGCAACTTCCTCCATGATTCCCTTCTTCTTGGCCCGGTCTTTTTTGGATATTCCCCAAGTATCCCAAATATCCTTCTTTCCGTTCGGAGGTGCAGTATCGGAATCAAGGGCAAGCTCTTCCAGGATGCCACCAGCTTTGCCCTTCTTTTTTTGACCACTCCAACCCCAAGGATCATCACCATCTTTTGGTCCCTCGTCGGGTTCGGCGCCCCAGAGCGTGGAGCCCTTCTTCTTCTCTTTCTTGGCACCAAAGCCCCAACCGTCGTCGTCGTCTTCAATTCCTCCTGTTCTATCATGAGGTTTGTCCCAGGGGTTCTCTTCAGCCTTGGTTTCTTGTGGAGGCGGCGGTGGTGCCGGTGCCGGTGCCGGTGCCGTTTCGCTTTTCCCTCCTACGCCCCAGCCCCATCCTCCTCCACCAAAGCCCAATTTCGCGCCCCATGAACTAGAAATGCCCTTGGATTCTGGTGGGCTTAAACCAAGATCTAGTTTATTGTCTCCAAGATTGATATTCTCAAAGGTTGTGGGAGGCTTCGGGGGCGAGTTGCTGTTGTCATCACCATTTCCGTCACCGGCGCCGCCTGCAGCGTCTCCTCCACTGGCTCCTCTATCTCCTCCGGTATTGTCATCCTTTTGACCGTCGTCTGCTGGTGGAGCCGCAGGCGGCGGTGGCGGCGGTGGGGGAGCAGAAGGTGTTTTTGCTTTCTTCTTCTTTGCCGCTTCGTAGAAACCTTGACGCGAGTTGAAGTCGATGAGGATATCGGAATTAGGATCGTTAAGAAGCGCATCATTCGGTTGGCGGCGTTCTTTCTGGGTATCTGATGGTGGTTGAGGGGATGGATTGAGCCATGCTGGGGCTCGCATACGGGCGTAACGGCTGGTCCCATTCAGGGGCATTGTGGTGTTGGTAAGATCAGAAGAGTCGCAAGATTGAGGGAGGCGACAATACCATCGTGGAGAATGATCTGGTATAATTAGCGGCCTGTCGGCCACTTTGCGATGTGATGGTGGAGAAGAGACCTGGATAAATTGTATGACGTTAGACAAGACAGACTTTCAAACGTGTTCCAATTCCGGAACTAGATCGCATGACAAGACAGGAATGGGTGGCGGTGGGTTCCCCTCAGGAGAGTTCGGGCCGCTGATCGAGGGGTTGGCCGTTGAGCGCCACCCATTTAAAGTCTGTTAAGCTTTTGCTGGGAAACATCATGATTCAAGCAAAAAAGTGACAATATTTAAATTGCAACTACGCAAGCTGGGCAGAGAATGAAACGAACATACATTTTCATGTAATCTGTGAACAACCCAGGCACGGGCAATGAGACTCAGTCGGTGGCGCAAGGAGCTATCAACCGGCGCACTTGACAAACACTGAATAACCGGCAGGCCACGCGCCCTTCTTGTCCAATTGTCTGTGAATGCCAGAACATCGACCGCGGCCATTGTGAAGAATGGAGCTCGTGCGAAGACTGAGCGACGTCACACACATGGAAGCTATAAGTATGAAGAAGGATGGAAGGGCGACGAGGTATCGACAACTGAGCCAAGTCGCCAGAACAGAGACAGTGTGGGATGTCAAGTTCGTGACAAAGCGAATTTGTAGCTTCGTAGGAGTTTTCGTGTAAGTCGTAGACGATTGCAATATCAAACAGCAGAGTTGCGGGGTCTGGCCCTGTTCGAGGCTGCCGAAAGCGACGCCGTGACAAAGCCGGATGTATTGTCAGGGTTGAGGACAGGTAGGTAATTCTCAAATTACGCTGCGCTGGTGATGGGAGAAAAGAGTCGGATCGTCGAAGAAAACAAAATTGAGGCGTTGTCAGGTCGAAGGAGCGTGATGAGCGTACTGAGTGACTGCCGAGTTGATTGACAAAACAAACCCTGGGCGACCAACTGTCACTTTTCACCAGCCACCCCCAGTCGTCAGATCGTCGTCTGGCCTGGACTACTTTTTTCGGGGGTCTTGCGTTGCGCGCTGTGTGAATAAATGAGCTCCCACACAAGAAGATGACGCTCGACCACTCGAGGCAAGGCCAAATAATGAGTACGGTCTCCTCAGGATAGATAAGGTTGATAGAAAGGATTTATTGAAGAGGGAGGTTGAGGAAGAGGAGGGGGGAGAATTCACTGCAACGAGGAGCAAATGATTTGCAGACAGTGCATGGTAAGAGAAGCAAGGGAAGAAGGAAAGGTCGAATCGGCAAAAGGTCCCATACAATACCCTTTGGGCGCTTCAGTCCAAGACAAATTGGTTGAGCTAAGAGCCAATGACGCCAGTTCTGGCTGTTCAGATCGTCGGCAGGCGAATTGCTCAGATGTTGTACTTGTCAAGGCTACTGTTTAATGGGTAGAATCAATGCAAAGGACAGGGTTCAGTGTCCAATGTTGATGTGCAGCCAGGCGAAAAGGCGGGCAAACGCGGGAACAGGACAGGGAAATCAACGCGACAATGACAGCAAGAGACGTTAAATGATTAAGGCCCCGTAGGTGCTCAAAGCAGGGGACGGGCCCTTCAGGTTCTTTCGTCTCTAGGTAGGTACTAACCTTTAACTGGAGAGTGCGCAACAAACACGCCGCCACGATGCATAGGCTGCGAGACCTAGAAAGAATTTGAAGATGATGAGAATTTTGATAGTATTCGTTATCTAGATGCGATGAGCTAAGAGACAGATCCCGGTTCCTCTCAGCTCACACAGTGGTACATATGTTCGCTACCTTAGTAGCTTAGTAGGTACTAGGTATTTAGCATACTGTGTCGACATCAAAACACTCAAGTGCTTTTTTATCTCTGAAGAGGACTTAGACTCACTGTCTATAGGTAAGTAGGTGTCTACCTACGTGCGCAGCTACTACTTACTACCCCGATCAATATTGTTGGCCGCACCTCACCATCACAATCACCAGACCAGCAACCCCATAACAACCTGCACCCTCAGTCTCAAGCCCAACACACCCTCTCATTGCTCCCTTCAGAACCCGTATCATTTGGAAGAAGAACATTTTCCAGACATGATTCAATCCTCATCAGTTCTCACATCAAGCACCTCAACCCACGCATTCATTCAAAAAGACAGCCTCTACCACCGTCATAGGTAAACATCATATGTCGTGTTATTGCACATGCACGTACGATCCACTCGATCCAGGTCAACCAACCACTGATGAGTCCGTTGATGCTGATGCAGGTCTGCAAGGTCAGGCCGCAGCACAACGCGTGGTTGGATCAGATCCTTCGAGGTACATGTTGGCGAAGCCCAATGACTTGCCAGCTTCTCATCGACCCAGCCACCCGAATCTCACATGTGCATTCCACTAATGAGAGAAGCAGGAAATCTGAAAGGAAGGGTCGCAATGCCTGAAACCCATCCATTACAAGGCACATGTGTGCCCAACATTGGATTGGATATCTGGCGACTAGGATCTGACTTCCATCTTGTCACCAGATGTAAAACTCTCATGAGATAACTGTACTTAGTTCTCTAACTTGCTTTCCCAGCAAGACTGAGGGAGAGGATGGTTCATTTGCTGCAATGTGCTACTCCAAGGACACTTATAATCCACCTGGACTATCTACCAGATGGTGGTACACCGTATGTACAGCGCAGCTCACGGGACGGCGATGGTTTTGTCGTTCGATCTTTGTGACATCACGCGGGCTTGGTTGTTCCACTGGGGGCCAATATGCATATACATGTTGAGACATGTGTGACATTTCTCGTTACTTCGAGGGGCACTGTCTCACCACCACAAACCTGAGTTCCTTTGACAATCCTCTTGGGAATGCGGAATAGGGTCAATTCCGTGAAGTGCATAGTGCATACACGCCTTTCCCTCCAGAAGGGTAAGGTGAGGCTATCAGCTCCTTGAGACTGGTTGACGTCCCGTTCCCTTCCCGTTCCCCGCGTCTTCCAGGTTCATTGTGCTTAATAACATCGGGCAAGTTTTGTGGGACTTGCTGTTACTTTTGGTTCACACGACGACCGCTAATTAGGTAGCCAACACTTCTAAACTTCTCAAGATCACCAGGCTGTCCTCGCTTTACACTAGTTCAAGGCAATTGGGGGAGCGGGTATGGAAAGGCCCGAGGGGGGCTAGATTGAGAAGATGCTGGCAACTTCAATTACAATGGAAGGCAATGGCCGTATCAGCTACAAGGTCCAGTAGTCGCTTCGACGGCGTGCCTTGAGGTATTTTCTACAGCTTTTCCAGGTCATCCGTCACTAAACAGCCACACACGAACACATCCAGCTACTGGGGTCCTGCTTTGAAATGATACATGCAGCACAGACACGGAGTACAGACTACAGCACTACGTGCCTACATATGGAACTATCCGCGGATTGGGGTCTTGGGACGACTCGACAAAATCCACAAACGCCACAGGATGCTGCAGAGTCCCTGCGCTTCCTGCAAGACGTTAGCCCTGTACATACACCCTAGACCAAAGCTTGGCTCGAATAGGTATCGCCAAACCTTCACCGCCTCCAGGTCATGTACATACGCCGTGTTATCCAAATTTCGTTGGAAAAAGCCCGCATTTTTAATGCCGCCTGGTCCATTTGAGCTGGGATCGACGACGATAACAACGACGTGGCCGTCTTGGATGTGAGCGATGAATATGGACAGTGGACCTGGACCGTTGATGAACTGAGTTGATGGGGCTGCTTTCATGCACCATCTGTTAACGTATCAGTTCATATCCAAGGATGGATGTCTCCGCACAACAACCAGCGAAACAAGAAGAACTGTTTGCCCTCCTGCCTGACGCCTTTTGAGCGGTCAGACCTGATTGTTGCCGCGATTGTCAAGGGAGAAACAAGAATGACTCGGCAAATATTTACGACTGAGGAAGATAGAAATTAGCAGCCGCGGTGCAGGCAAGATGGATACTGGCTCCGTCGTTCTGATTTTGCCCGAGTTGTCCAGACGAAATCTCTACTTGGGTGGGAATGGCGATAATTAAGAGCTGGCGTTAGCGACTGAGCCATGAGTTGCTATCTCAAATGGGACCACCCCAGCATCAATCGGTTGCAGCTACTCCGTAGAGACGATGCAATGCTGTGCATTCACTAATTGATGCTACCATGTGAGTGTGATGATATTCATAGAACACTCGGTTCCTGACTACGATAGCTGCAGGCAAGTTACCCAAGCCGAGAAAGGCAACACAGGGTCTCGGCTTACCCTAACCCAACCCAGGACATTGTCTTGGCCTTGGCTTACGGTACAGTTCTCACAGCCCAGACTACCTAGCAGTGCCCAGTGCCGGCAACAATGCGAGTTTATTCTTAGACCTGAGCTGCAAGACGGGCCGCAATCCCATCGTTCTATCTCCAGGTACAGGAAGCCCTCATTCGATTCACCCAGACTGCATTCCGGCTTCTGGTGGAAACTCAAGGCACCAAGCTAAGTTGACGCCTACAAATAACGCAGTCTCAAGGTGTAAAACAAATCCCACTGTACAATATATGCTGTACAGTCGGCCAACTGCCGGATCGGGCCGTGAGTAGGACTTGATGTCGGGCTCGGAAGGATAAATTGCTGCCGGCTGTTGACGGTGTTGGTCTGGACTGCAGCACATGGATTTTCTAGACCAAAGATTGACAGGGCGAGATCCATTATGGTTCGTTCGTCTCCGGCAAGTCAGCCGTCGTCCGTGCTTCGGGAATTGGCTGCAACGCAACGCAGCATCTAATCTTGGGCCTCGCCCGTTCAGTTGAAGGATATCGCCATGCCCATCAGTTCGTCTAGGGCGCTCCTCTTCGGGGGAGCCTCTCTCGTTCTGGCAGGTGGCTGGCGGATCGCGGAAGAAAAGCAGCCGGACAATCGCCTCAACATGGGGATAAGCTGGAGTTGACCTTGGAGAGCAAAGGTGACAATTCCAAATACCCAAGGTTAGTAGGGAGAAGAGAGTCTGTCACTTGAGGTGCCGAGGTGGATGTGGGTTTACCAACCTTAACTTAATTAGCTATGTACTAGGTAAGGTAGGTAGGTTAGGTAGGTATCTACTATGGTTACTGTAATTAGACATTTCTTCGTACCTTAGTAGGGTCTGGAGATATCACACAAACATTTCACACATGTCAAAGCGGCAGTTCAGTCGCCTATCATCAACGGGACATTCGGGATTTAAAAGTGCATAGTAATTAACCTAAGGTGATCGGAGCTAGTTTCTCCCTTTCATATTGGCATTGCAAGTCATTACTGACAACCCTCACTCAACCTGATCCCTCGTTTCACTCTTTCCATCTACCTATCTCCCCTCTTTGCTCCGTGTTCACTCTTCCTAGGCTCCTTACACTCACTGTAACAAGGCCCCATCAGCCACCATATGCCCCCGCCTTAGGTACTACTATACCTTGGGTACCGGTACTTTACTGTGCATGTACAGTATATTTTTAACTCTTCAGCCACCATTTGGATTAGCCTCAACTCAACTCAACTCACCTCGAACGTAACTTTGCCCAACTCATTCAACGCAACACAACGCAATATCACATCTTTGTTCTTTTACTGTCCCCCTGGTGTCGCTTTCGCTTGAACCCAGGAAATCAGCAGAAAAGAGCGAGGTGCAAGGGCTTTGAGACTTCAAAACTGACTGCTCCTGTTCCGATACGCGCGGGCGCCTATTCGCTTCTCAACTCCCGCCCTGCATGGAAGCGCAGTGCATGCCATCCATCCATACCTCTCACATCCGCTCTGCGCCGCTTGTCGTCGGATTGAATCTCCGTTTCATGTGAACAAAGAGCCAAGAGGGATATGAAGCAGTCTCTGTGAGGCGCAGGTTTTGATTTATTCTCCGCTGTTCTTGTCGAGCATCTTTTTGTCCTTTGGATATCACAATCTCCTCGTCGACTAACACGTCCTGGTCTTGCATGTTGCAGTGGATAAGTTGATTGGGCCTTTACGAAGAACGCTCTTTTTTCTATGGCTGTCCTCTTCTTTCGCTGCTGTCGCTATCAGTCCGCCTTGATTTACTCTTCAACTATCTCGAAGGAGATAATAATCGTCAATCGCCATTGATAATCACCATGTACGCCTTGGCCAGTCTTGCAAGGATAAACATCTCGATATCATTACCTTCAACGTTACCAACTTCCACGAACTCTAGTCGCCCGTGTTGGCGAAGCTTCGTTTAACAAGACAACCTCGATCAACTGCTCTCTCTGCACCCTCTTGTTCGTCTTCTGTACACCCGTTCGCAGAGACTTGGCACCCATCTATATCGCCAGAAGCCCTCCAAATCTATATAAAATGCGCTCGACACAGCTTCTCTCGATCTCTGTACCCATTCCGGGCACGCTTCCTCCCAGCGCCGTGGTAGCAGCTCTGCAAGCCGTAGACCCATTTGTCGCCCACCACCGGACAGTGACGAGCTTGGAAGAAGTCCAAGCTGATCCGGCAGACACAGCTGACGACCCTTTCTTTGGAGCTTTCGATGACTCGTTTCGCGCTTTTCAGATGCAAGAGCTCGTCAATCTCGCTCCTGGTCTTGGGAAAACCATTTCTTACAAGGCCATCTTCCAGGTAATACCTGATGGCCTTCGCTCTCGTGCGAAAGCACCTGTGGGCGTCGTCGTTCGAGCGCAGTGGACGGTGCGCCAACAACAGCAAGCCCGATCGCCTTCGGGTCCTATATCACCCGCGGGATCTGATAGCACTGCCTCAGGTAGCACGGCGACTGCTGAAGGGGACGAATTCGAGCTACACGAGCAGGTTCTCCTCGAATGCAATTCTCTCCTGATGCCATTCATTACCGAGTCTTGTGTGGCTGTACATCGTGAAATTTGTGAGAATTTCATGGCGAAAACATTTAAGGATTACTTTGGAACCTCGCCGATGTATTGATCATATGTGTATATGCTATCTGGTATGACTCTAGTCCAAGAAACGAAGTGGTCTTCAACACATGGATGTGTTCAAAATGTGGGAGAAGGAAAGTCAGTGCGGCGTTTTTGCAAGGCGTTAGTATTGTCATTCGTGGGTTTGACCTAGTATTTTATAATCTCTTACTATAACTACTGCCAGATATCCAAGGAAGGGAGGGCTTCCATAAGTCAGGGCTGGCCAAAAGTAACAAAGGGGGCCAGTTAATGTGTGTGTAGCCTAGACGTCGATGTTGTTCATACTGTGGCATTTATGTTTTCAAGCAATCAATATCTTTACGGTACTTATTAATATTGTATGATCATATGTAACTGGCAGGATGTATGAGCCTTATCCAGACCGAGATGTAAAAGCAAGCTTCAGCTACCTAGGTATACAACCTACCCAAACTGAACGAGAAATAAGAGATAAAACACGTCATATTGAATGAACAGAACAGACTAGATTTGGTATCTATGCGCGTACCGTCTATACCCAAACACTCCCCAAAAAGAAATATCCCGCCGGATCCAATTGTGTGTATAACCGTTGTGATGCAGTAACCACGTCGCATCTAGCATATCCAAAAGACGGCTGTGAAGTAGAAAACAGAAATTCCTCGAGGGATAGAAAAAGAAGCAAGGCGCAAGGTAAGAACGTCGCCATCTGAGAAAGAAAAAAGAAAGGCATTGGTCGCGTCAACAATGTATGCATATTCTTATGGCGAGTGATCTCACTTTACCGGCCCCCGAAGTCGCTCGCATATCCCATTTCACCAAAGCCTTGACCCATCCCACCCTCACCAAACCCTGTGCCAGGGCCACTCACATACCCACCGTCTTCGTTTTCGTCGTAGTCGCTGGCATCAAACGATGAACGGCCACTAACCTCGTCGTCCATGCCAGCGTTCACATCAGGTGTAGACCAGTTCAGCTGAGCTAATGCAGGATACTGGGCCAAGAGAGCCGCTGGAAGCATTGGGTTGCCAGAGGGGTCCATAGGATAAATAGGGCCATCCATTGGCATACTGGATGCAACAGCCATGCTCTGCGCCATGTTCTGCTGCATCCGTTGTTGTTGCCAGAGTCGCTGTCGTTCCATCATTTCTTCATCTAGTAGAGGCTTAATGCAGATGCGGCCAGCTTCGGACCTGAAATGACGGCCTAGAGCATCGGCACGGGCAAATCTTCTACCACATCCCCATTGACCTCCAACCTTGAGATCGCCTTTACATACAAACTTCTTTTCTCCGGAGTGAAGACTCTCGTGTCGTTTGCGGTCGTGTTGTCTAGCAAAAGCCTTGCCGCATACTGTACACACAAAAGGACGCTCATCTGTGTGCGTTCTCAGATGTGAACGCAAGTTATACGCACGCGTAAATCGTTTGGGACACAATGTGCACTGAAAAGTGGCAGGGTGTTTCTGAACCCGCTTGGCAGCCCCGCTGTCCTGGTTGTTCTGGTACTCAGGATCGGCCAGTCTGAGAGCGATAACGTTGTTGGGGACAGCCGATGTGGACTGTCTTCTCCTGGAAGGTGAAGTCCCTGCTTGCCTGTCCAGGGGAGATAAAGATCTGGAGTCTGCTCTTGCTGCTAAGTCGGCGCCTAGGGAGGGCGAGATGATGTTGGCATTACCTTGGCGACCTAGCAGACCGCCACCAGGATGGAAAGGATCTGTCACTGCACGTGGACGGGATCGGGGGCGACCTAAGATGTGTGAGCTAGTTTCAAAAGCAATGGCTTCGGCTTCAAACATACCTCTGTCTGGCGGGGTCAACGAATCCTGATCCATACGAGATTTGGGAGTATCAAAAGCACCCTGTTTAGCATTTGTAGGCGCAAAGTCAATGTTGATCGCAGGAGGTGCCATCGACGACAAATCAGCGCCCGAAGGCTGGAGGGAAGGGAAGGCCTCGATGGGCGCTGAAACGTCAGGATAGGTAGAGGAAACTCCATATGGATTGTGAGGACCTGCCAAACCAAAACTGTTTTGATTCAGCTGGTTCAGGTCCGGCATCTGCTGAGGAACAATGCGGGGGCTGATTGCGGGACTATGGGAAGGACTACGACCCTGGTGTCCAGGACTACCACCGACTTGAGGGTCGGAGAGACTAAAGTTACCCATACTCAAAACCTCTTGATATAGACTGCCATCAGAAGGGTGGTGTGCAGGCGAGTGCCCGCCGACATCAGTCTCAAAGGACTCGGCACTAACAAGGTTCGGTGATGGAGCCACGGACGAAACGTCTGAGTACTCGGAGGGCGTGCGACGGTGGCGCTGGAATTGAGGCTGGTTCCAATCAGCTATCTGGTTTGGGAGCAAAGCATCTGCTGGGCCGAGTGAAGTATGTCGCGAATGGCTAGGTGGTGAAGAGAACTGGTGCTGGTTAAAAGCGGGCGACTGGTGAGCAGAACCAGGTTGTTGAGCATCGTGCTGGAATAGATGAGGAGGGGTGGGCGAGTGATGCCCTTGCGACGCCATGGTATTCATGTCGTTAGGATTGAGTGTAGACTGGTCAAACAAGGGGGCGCTGAACTGGTCGCCCTGACCACTAGTATTCGGAAAGAGAGAGAAGTCGTTATCGTTGAGGTTCGGCGACAGGTAAGCTGCCTGAGCCTGGCTATTGAAGGGTAGCGAAGTGTCGGAGGTGGCAGGCTGTTGTCCGAATGAGGTGCTGTTATTGGGATCGAGAATAGCGGGGTCGGACAAATTGGCTTGAGCGAAGGAGTTGCTCAGTTGATGCGCGGGAGGAAGGAAAGAAGGCGATTGCTGAGGGCTAAGAAAACCTGAACTGTTGAAGGCCTCGTAAGATTGTTGAGCGGACTGGTCGAGAGTGAGACCAAGACCAACAGATGGATCGTTATGCTGATAGGGCGCCGGCGAAGGGGAATGAGAATGGTTTATATGAGGCTGTTGATGGCCA
This sequence comes from Fusarium proliferatum ET1, assembly GCF_900067095.1. Taxonomy (NCBI): domain Eukaryota; kingdom Fungi; phylum Ascomycota; class Sordariomycetes; order Hypocreales; family Nectriaceae; genus Fusarium; species Fusarium proliferatum. The sequence continues at coordinate 4,580,069 of NW_022194790.1, forward strand.
GCCGAAGGCGACCGGCCTCGTTGAGCTTGTTGGTCCATGATGTTTCCGAGTTTAGAAGCAGACGAAGTACTGTAGAATAGTGTAGACGAGGCAGACTTCTGGAGTCAGCCTTCAGGCACCGTGGCGATGCCGGGGGGCTGTGCGCTTTCAAGGTGATGCAATGGGCGGGGGACTATCCTATCACGGCGGCGGACGCGTGGAAGGGGTTGCGAAACGCGCAGTCTGGGCGGGAACGGTGTAGTTTGAGGTAGATGAATGCGACGTGTAGAAAATCGGTATTGTTTTGTGTGTGATATGGAGGATGGGGAATGCTGCTGTAGTCGTTGGATGCGCAGACGAAGAGGATGGTGGAGATGAGTTGCTTGGGTTGCGGTGGGTGGGTTGTGGTGTGGCGGGTATTGTCCTGTAATCCGTACCACAACACAACGGCAGGAATAAGTGCAAGCAGCGAACGGCGTTACAATTAATAAGGTTGGTCGATAGGAGCTATACCTGGTCTAGGGGCCAGGACTCTGACAATTTATGTTACTTTGGAAGATTCCGCTCTGGGTAGCTTCTATTGGGACGAGAAGAGAGAGAGAGAGAGGGCGAAAGCCGGGCGGCTAGCGCTGGTCCATAGTTTTGGTTGTAAGGGAGTACTCTGTGTCTGTGGGTGGTCCCTTTTCGTCCAGAATACCAATTAAAAGGCCGACCACACGGAACGGGACTTGGTGCGTCAGATCTGATGTACAGCACAGGCGTCTAACCGCACAAGATTCTCTCTCCCCGTAGCATGCGTTTATGTAGGCGTAGGGCCAGAATGGTGCGGAGGGCTGTGCAGAAACACGTCGAACGAATGAGAACTAGAGCTAGTGTGCCCTGGGCATGAGGTCAGGTACAGCTGTTTGAGTAAGGTAAGTTAGTAGGGATGATAAGGTAAGGGAGGTTGGTTTTGGGTAGACAAGTACCGAGGTTTGCTAATTTTAACAGTATTTGGGATCGTTTGGCCTGTTGCAAGCGAGGCAGACTTGCTCTCCAGGTTGATGACAATCGTGATATCGCTAATTCAACATGAGGTAGTCGGTATTAGTATCCATAGTGTTGTGAGAATTATTTATTGGGGTGAGATAAGTTTCAAGAGATGAGAAGGGGACAAGGCAGGAAATGAACTCAATGCGTGTTGGTTAAGTAGGTAGGTACGAGATAACATCAAAACGACCTGATCAATTTCATTTCACTACTTGGGCAATCCTATGCGTTATAACGGTTATTCATTCAGGTAGACATGCGTTTTTCTTTTTTTTTCTGGGGAGTTTGACTCTCATTCATCGCGAGTTCATTGGGCCTTGATTGAATTAATTAATAAGTACTGAGCAATAGGCACATTCCTTACCATGTGTCCCGCTCATCTGGATTGGCGGTTCTCGGTAAATGAGCATCAGCACTACTCCGTACGCATCTTAATATCCAACTTACCACGTCAAGTAGTGGCACTTTTGCGTGTGCGAAATTGTAGTGTCTTCTGGGATTCTGGGACTCTGGTCTTTGGTCGCAATCATGCCTCGTTCAGTACGAAGTATATTGGCATGTTTCCATATTTCACGCCAACTGCAAGGCTCTTTGTATTTCCCATCATCGATGTCAGTAGAGTTTTTGCTAGAGAAGACCGCCGGATTTAGTGAGCCTCACACATGTTTCGTTCATTCCTCAATATTGTCATCAATATCTGGTGCATGCTTGTTATCGAATCAGCAGTACGTAAGGACTGTAAGAGAAAGCTCCACAATCACCTTGTCGTTCATGTCACTTTCACTCTCTCATACGCAGATTTCAGCTGCTTATAGAAGCCCAGGTAACTACTAACCTAGGTACTAGGTAGGCAGTCGGCAGTAGGCAGTTTGAGTCACATTTCAGCCCTATTCTGTTTTCTACCATTCGTTGCGCTGCAGACACAGGTTTATGAGTGTAAACAGCGTCTTGCCTGGTATACTTGTCGGTTTAAGCATTCCACTCAGTGGGCTTGTCAGGCGAGGGAATGCTCATACATAATTCGATGGCCATTTTACAATATTCTGCTAGCCGCAGAGAGCACATAGCTCGATCGTACGAGCTTTTAATAGACCATCCTCTGGCCTGTCCCTGGATCGTCATCCACCATGCAAGTTCTGCACAGCCTCTCGAAGAAGTGATGCTTCTAGCGTGCCTCCATGTACCTGAGAAAAAAGTCGGCCAGACAGAGGATTGGAGAAAAGACTAACACAGTGAAGTCGCCTTGGTAATATGAATACATGCTTTACTTGATGATTCACCTCCTCATTCGTACAAATACTGTCCGAAACACATATTCATGCCATGACAGAATGCGTATCCCACTTACACCGCCCCCAGCCTTACACGCGGCCCACGATCCGACCCCACAATCCAAGGCTGTGCTCTCTTTCTCCTCGCATCAGAGGCAGAGGATCGTTTGCGTGCTGACGGGAGCAAGTCGGTAAGCATTGATACAATTGTGACATCAGTTTCAGCTTCTCACGCAGGCCCCTGCCTTGCTCGGTGGCAGCCGACTCTTCCTTTGCGTTTGAGGATCCTCGCAAGGCAGATTTCGAGTTTTTGCTGACGCGGTCCGGACCGGAGAAAAAGAAGCTTATTGACTAAGCTACCTTACCTTGCACTAAAATAAACGCGAACTGAGGTGGTTCCCACCTTGCCCGAAAAGGCAGGAAGCTCGACATGCGAAATTGAGGTGAAAGTTTCTTGAAAGTGATGAGGTTATTCTTCAATTTGTTCTTAGGTATTGCCAGGTTCTTACTAAGGTTGCGGAGGCGTCCGTGAGTTTCTCACCGAGTAATTGTTGCATGTGTATGCCGTTCGATGACCAAGTATTGTTTTCGAGACCAGTCTGGCGGCACGAACTTCACATGCAGTAGAGGGTTTGTGATTGAACAGGTAGGTAGGTATCTAGGTAGTCAATGCGTCTTACCACTGGAACAGGGTTTTTTATTCTCTTCTTCTTTTATCCAACTAAACCAATGCTTCTAAGATCATCAAGAGTAGGGATTCCATAACATAACGCCATCAAATGCAGATTTGTGTTTAAATAACCAAGCAAACTCCTTCCAAAGTTGAACTCCTATTTCCCAGTGGTATCATGTGCAAACAAGCAAGAACTACAATACTCGACCCAAGAATTTCCTGTCATGTCGAGCAAATGAGACAAGATAATCCGTACGAGCTCGTCTGATGCCACGAGGCTTTGTTCGGCTAACGTTGGTGATCGCTTTGTGACAACCCTAGATGACTTCGACGCGGTCGTAGCCGGTGGGCTTTAATGCGGGCTTGGGTGGCTCACGATCTTTGTACTCGCTGACGAATGGGTTTGGGTCTTCCGTTTGGTTAAGGTTGCCAAGTGTGTGGTTGACTCCTCGGTGAGTGGCCTCATCAGCCCTGATGTAGAGGATCAAGTCCTTCATCGTACGGTGCTCTTTTGGCATCTTCCAGTACTAGAGAAGTATCAATATTGAATATTTCGTTATACGAGTATTGATAAGCACTCACCTGGATAGCAATATCGGGTATCTGGAACTTGGGATCACTCCACTTGGGTAAGTTGCCATCTTCGATCTCCTTGATACAACGAGTATAGGTGTGAACAGCCTCTTCTTCAAGGTAGCCGACAAACCTGTGGACAATCTTGGGCGAGATCAGATAGGACACAAACAGACTGTTGAAGAAGACTCCCTGAGCACCGATGATCATCATCTTCATGAACCAACCAGGCTCACACATCTTCATGAAAGTCAAAAGATGCATTCGTTCGTTGTAGCTCTCTTCGAGGAGTGTTTCGATCCAGCCATTATCTCGTTTCATGCGTCGAAGGCTGCCGAGATGGCGCAACATGCCCCCAACCATGCCGGGGACTCCCGCCACGCTCTCAAGGAAGATGAATCGAATCAACTTTGTCTTTGTCAGTCTATCCTTTCGTGATATGTTGCACAGGTGGGATGCGGCTTACCCATTGAGCCTCGGTGAGTGGCTTCTGAGCCTCGATGGCTGTAGTCGGCTTGGTCTTGTCGGATTTCTGATCACGGTCCATACCTGTGGCCTTGTCCATGCAATATCTGGCAAAGCGGACAATTTTCCAGGCTGTATAGTCACCGACTGTCCTCGGAGGTCGATGAGCGGGTTCGACCGCCAACATTTCATCATATGTGTACCCTTCGTGTGGCCAGGCTGGCTTGGTCGTCTGGATATGTGGCGTCTCTTTGACCGGAAAGAAGTCACGAAGTTGGTGTGTTGGTGTCGATGAGAAGAGCCGATGTTGCTGGGAAGCGGCACAACCAGCTCGAAGAGCTATAGGTGCTCTCGCCAGTGAAGAAGAAGATATGGTTCGAGTGAAGCCAAGCACAACAGCTTTTGCTGCTTGCCGTGAAGCTTGGCTGTGCTGAATTTGGAATGACAACATCGGGGGCAAGCAAGAGTTATGATGTCTTCGATATATGGTATGTTTATTGCAGATATCTGCCTCAGCTTATCGTTGATCGAGTTGATTCTTCGGTATGAAGATAGTATAATGAAGGTTCTGCCTGAGGAGGTCCAACTGAACCTTTATATGTATTCCAGAGATAAGCCTACAGAGAGGCGTGTGTGCATGTCAGACGCCATCCCCAGCATACCCCAGGGGTCCAATTGAGAACGAGAAAATTCTGGTCTCCGTATCAGCAAGATGTCCAAACGCCGTTCTACTTCGGCGTGAAATTGCTGACAAGAGACGTTACCAAGGGGAAGTGCACGAAGACAGACCGGGACAAGCACTCAAGGTGAGCGGCGTCTGCGGCACACCGCGGCCGCCGCTAACTAGAACCGGGGCCAACTGTCAAAGTCTAACCCAGCCAGGCCGTTCAGACGAGCACCTGGAGTCCTTGTCAATTACGATGGTCCGCAGGGGCCCAAGCAATCGGGACTGTCAGTGGAAACGCTAGAATGGCCTTCCCGAAGACCTAAATCGGGAATATGACAAAGATCCGTCATAGGTTGGTTGCGGCTCAAAAGTTTCGCTGCCACGTGAGTGCGGTTCATCGGAAGGACTCGGATGTTGACTACTTACACAGCACTCGCAAACGGAGATCTTGAATCCCGCGATCTGGCATCAACCAAGAGGCTGAGGCACGTGCTACAAACGGTCCTATTATTTTGACTACTTTGGAAGCTTGCTCACTAATCTAGGAGCATTTTTTAAATGCCGGCCTGGTGCGGATACAGCAGCTGGTATCGGGATTTCTCGATACCAACACTACCTACACAGTTGACATTATCGCTTGGCCATTCAAGCTTATGGGGGATTTTCCGGGATGCTGACAGTTATTCATTGGGTGAATCAAAGGCCTTATGGTCAGCTGCTTGTGTGAATCCTCGTATAACCGGAGATGCTAGAGACGTTGACTTACATGGATACACCATGGTCTAGTCTCAGCGATGCAGGTGTTGCTCGACAAATTCTCCCTTGGTAAGAATGATGAAGCTTGACACATCATGTGAAGGGTACAGTACCTGGTGTATCTCATGCTAAACTTGCGTACTAACCCATCTGCAACGAGCACATTGTATCTGTGAGGTAAATGCAAGATAATTGGTTGTTATTGCGAAGGTCAATGTGTACATCCAGTAGTGTCAAACCACGGAAAAGAATGAGTAGTCAGGGCCGAACTACAACATGTTTCTCATCATTATGTACTCGCTCAGCCTAGATAAGGAACTTGCACCTAAAACATATTGCAACCCATATTGCATAAATGTAAGGAAACTCACGAAGTAGATTACTCTAAAAATAACTCCACACGATAGGTGTTCGTGGTACCGGGTAAGTCATGATAAAAATCTACTACACCACAACACCGAGACATGTCACCTCCGCGATAGTATACAACTTCAGATGTCAAGGTAGTAACTCATATCTCAAAGTTCCGAACAATAGAAGACAAGAGTGGTATTGGAGTGTTGTGGGGGAAAAACAGCATGGCTTCAGAGCTGGGACTTAGCCCCTCTCACGACCTTCAAGAAATCGGTGAAGTAAGTGCTGGCGTAAAATAATTTCAGAATTTACAGTATTAAAAGTACTAACTAATAACAATAGCGTAGAGAGACCTAATCGGAGATCATGCCGTGATTCGGAGGGATATGGTTATTATACTAAAGTCTAACCTGTTCCTGTTGAAATGAAGTTGGTCGCGGATGCATCATGATTAATGGAGGGTTTACTCCGTAGAGTGTAGAAAAATGCGCCAATTCTTCTTTTTTTTTATCGGCCAAACTCTCACACTGAAAAAGTGCCCCTCCTTTAGATCGACAACCCCTCCATCCCACTTTGAATATGCTGGTTGGGAGTAAAGGCTTTCTGCCTGAAAAGCAAATACCAATACTGTAGTTTTTACAGATCTATGAAAAGTATATGCTAGACAGAAGCGTTTCTCGTAGTGTACATGTATAAATACCAGACGATGATATTGGATTAAATCCTGTGCAGACACTACCTACTAACCTTTAGTGTTTTCCGTTTACGCTCTCTTCCTTTGTTCCTTGTTTTCAAGATCCGTCCTCGACCCGTTTTGTACCGCAGCATCAAAACACCCACCCACACTCGCACAACTCACACAAAACTTGCCCTTCACACATCCTCGCACCCCAGAAATCCACCCTACTTCAACTCTATCAACCACCAAACGCGATACTATACTATACTGCCAGGAACAGACATCATGCCTCCTAAGAAGTGGGGTACGTATAAACACCTTCTAAACCACAGTCTAGAACCCAGTCACAGACTACTGTGACGTCTCAAGCGAAATGGACTTTTGCGGGGTCGTTGGGTTTGATGCTTGCACGGCAAGCAGCGCCCTCAAAGAGCATAAACAGCTAACAAGCGCATTCAGACGACGAAGAGAGCGACGACAGCAGCTCCTCCGGCTCCCCCGTTGTCGGTACCGGTGCCGCTTCTCGACGCAAGTTTGACGACGAAGAAGACGATGGCGACGTAAGTCTTTGCCTTGAAGTCTGGTAGATGTCGTCGACCCTCGAATCGCTGACACCTTTCTCCCCATCAACAGGTTCTAGATTCATGGGACGCCGATGACGACTCCGAGGCCGAGCGTGAGAAGGAGCGCAAGGCTGCCGAGGCCAAGCAGAAGGCTGCTGCAGCCGCTGCCGCAGCCAAGAAACCTAAAGGTCAGCGAATTGCTGAGCACCAGGCCGAGCGTGCCCAGCAGAAAGCCGGTGCCGCCAATGTTGAGGAATATGAAGAGACAGAGGCTGAGAAGCGCGAGCGACTCCGACGCACCGAACAGGAAGCCGATCTCGCACACGCTGCCGACATGTTTGGAGATATTGGTATCAGCGCTGGCCGTGCCAAGTCCCGTCCTGCTACTGTCGTCGTCGACTCCAACGACCCAACCAAGACCATCGACATTTCCAAACTGCCTCTCTTCCAGCCCAAGACTAAGGCTCAGTTCGAGACTCTCCGCACTACTCTTACTCCTATCATCTCAGCCAACTCCAAGAATGCCCACTACAGCCTCTTTCTCCAGGATTTCACAAAGGCTCTTGCTAAGGATATGCCCAGCGAACAGATCAAGAAGCTGGCCAGTACGATGACTGCTCTGGGCAATGAGAAGATGCGGGAGGAGAAGGCTGCTGATAAAGGAGGCAAGAAGACAAAGGCTGCCAAAACGAAGACGTCGCTGGTTACTGGTCGCGCTAACGCCGCCGACACCACGACTTATGACGATGCCGATGATTTTGGAGAGTTAGTGCCCCCTCGAAACAGGCGCTGAGACTGTACTGACTTTCTTCTAGTGATGACTTTATGTGAAGCGTTGTTAAACGATACAGCAAGGGTAGCTTTCATTCAGACGCTGAACCGCAGCTTCCCATTTCAACTCATACCTATCTACCCCCTATCCGTCGAGCCGACTGCTCGCCGAGCTGGGCGACTCGAGACATGCCGTTGACGCAAAAAACACATTGTGGTTTCAAGATACAGCCATGGAGGCCTCTTGGGTGCTCGGACATAAGGAGGGCAGCAGACAGAGGGTGGTGGATCGGAGAGGGTTGTGCCTTAGACTCAAAAGATGGTGAATACACGGAAGAAGTGGAGGGCGTCAAGGATCATGCATGGGAACCATGCAGAACCAGCTTCGCAGAGCATATTTCGTGCTCTTAACATACTCTTCTACGGGCTTAGTACAAGGAATTGTTTTTGACGATCAGACGCCATGGGCATCTGAGGCATATGTTGATTTGTCTCATTGAACTCATTAGATTAAAAGTAGAGGGCGCTTTGCAATACACTGGAAGAAATGGAACACTATTGAATCTGGTCTGCACAGCTCATGGATCATGTTCATTCATATACCGGAGGCAACTTATGCTATTTCATGTGATGAACGCTGCCACTACGGCAAGGGTATCTCATCAGTTGCCGCCCATCATGTTGCTCCTATAAGCGATTAAGAAGTAGAGTAAAATCACGGACGAGGTCCTCATCGTTCATATATAGAATTCCACCAACGCCAGCCATCGTCAGCCGTATCATAAACTTTCCAATCTTTAACGCCTTTGTCGCCTTTCCTTAACATGAGTCATTGCTCTTACACAACGCCGATAAAATATACAAAGTCGCACACGTATCGTCATTCGGCCCCCATGCTCCGGTTATACTCGAGCAGAGGAGGAGCCCGTGGTAGAAAACTCACACCACATTGCCTGCCATTCCCATAAAGAGGGCATGAACCGCAAGCGACAAGGTCCAGAACCCAACCTTTTTGAACCGCCGAACACGGCTCTGTTGGTTTTCGACGTCATTCGCAAATGCATCATAGGTCTCCGCTGACATATCGTTCATTAGACCACAGTCAAAGATCGACCAGCTACCATCGAAGTCGCTGGCTCGTTTCACGATACGGCAATTGATTGGTATATATGTCTTCTTCGCGTTGATATAAGCAACGATAGGACGGACCAGTGCCTGATTGACGTAAGACATATCTTTGGTGAAGAGAGGGACTGCAGCTTTGACATCGTTCATGGAGATCCGGAGGTCCATGATGAGGTAGCGACGCTCATCCTCACTAGTATGTGGCTCGGCGGCTGGCTTTTCGCCGTGGATATCTCCAGCTGAGTCTGAAAGGTGTCCTGATGTAAGAAGAGCAGGGCCTTGCTCTTGGATGTTGCGCATGAAGCGGTGCCTATTTGTGTCGACGATTTCTTCAAGCTGGTCGTAGAAGTCGGCCATGACCTTGGTGATGCTCTCGTCGGTGTCAGCGGGAAACATAACATCAGCAACAATATCAACATTCCCTTCGTATATCCAGCCAAAAGGGCCCTCAACACCGCGGTTGAGATGGTCTATCTTCAAACCATCAATTCGGAGCCGACTGAACTTTTTCCACGCCTTTGGATCACCAAAACCGACCGAAGCTTCTGGGTCACCATTACCACTGGGTACCACGCCGTGGACTTGTCGGGGATGAATCGTAAACAGCGACCCATCGTAGGATCCTGACATGTGGTTGGCTGAAAGGAAATCATAAAATAGCCACTGCTTGCGAAGCTGGGGCAGCTCGCAAGAGAAGATGCTGATAGAGAATGGCCGGAACCCGCCCGGTTGATGAACGGTGAGTAATAGGTCCTCCATCTTGAACTTTTCGATCTCAAAATCTCCTGGTTGGTGCTTGTGACGATATGACAGAGGATCGACCTCCTCGGCTGGCCATGTCACTGAAGTTCGGTCAATGACACCGCGAACACCCTTGATTTCAACATCTTTCAACAATCCTTTGCCATTCCACCAGTTCAGGAATGACAACGTGACATTGACCGTTGAAAGAGTGACGTCAAATTGAGTGTAGTTTCCATCGTCCTCAGTTTCAGAAGTTCCCACGAGATCTGCTTTGCGGCCAGCAGCAGCCTCGGCGGCAGCATCTGATGAGCCTTTGCTCACGGATGAGACGTTGCCTTGGCCAGGTCGTCGGGACACAAAAACGTTACGGAAAGAGATAACATTATCACGCCACTTGGGAACAATAGCAGACTCGAAAACAACGGTAACGCCAGCAGACTGTGTCAAATAGTCACCTACCCATTGCGCGAGTGTTTCTGGTGTATGTTAGCATGTAGATCCTTCGTGCGAAACACACTACCATACCTTGGGCAACAACAGTGTTGATTGACAAAATGATCAGGGAGAAGAATGTGGTTGTTCCGACGATAATCCAAGCGAGGTGGCCGAAAAGAAACCATGAAACAAAAGCACCCCATTCGTCAATATTCCACGGTCTCATACTTCTAATCGACACCCATTTTAAACGAACCTTGAGTCGCTGCCAAAAGCCGTTGGCGGCCTCGAGCAGTTCCTCTTTGGTTGGCCGATGCGGCATTCTCGGCAGGTGTAGATAGGACATGTAAGAGACTGGCTCAGAATCCGACCCTGTAGGGTCTTGTTTCCCCAGTTGACTGGGAGCATCTTTGCTTGTTTCGTTCAATGTCGAAGCCTTGACCTTTTCCAGATCTTCTGTTGTTTTAGCTGGTGTGGTGGAAACACCCGTGATATCCTTGCCGCAGGAGCATTTTGATCCATTACCCTGGCCACTGCCACCATCACTGTACAATCGTTGCTGTTGCCATGGCTTCGATGACCAATATGACCAGTGGGATATTTTACGAGTTGAGGCGTGCGTTGTAAGAGGGGTTATTCGCTTTCGCTCGGGAACATATTTTCGAGGTTGAAATGCATGGCGCAATGAAAAGGCTGGCGTGACAGGCAACGACGCATTGTCTGAGATTGAATCAAAAGTCTGACATTTTCGGTGGGAATGAATAAATCGAGTATTTGAGAGCACGATTGTCGCCGGTAAGAATGACCATTTCCGACTGATTTCTGCAAGAGGACGTATGGTAACCGAAGAGGCTGTTGCTGGAGAAGAATTGAAGCAGATACCAGAGCAACGCCCGATCAGAGAAGAGGGGATACCCTTGGCCATCATTCCAGCATCATGGTGCCTAACTGAAGAACAAGACGACACCGAGAACGTAAATAGGGCGAAGTCAGAGCCAAAACGGACTTTGTTGTTGTAGTTTCTAGGAAAAAAGCAAGATTACTCTTACGGGGAAGGAGTTGATCGGGGTTAATGAACGACAAATTCCGTCACTGCAAATGCTAGCCAAAGCTGCACTTCCATGGTTCTGGTTGGAAAAGTCACTCCATGACGCGCCTGGCTACTGAAGGCAGAAAACCAATCGATAAGCTACGATAAGCCACACAAATTTTTGATCGAAAGTCACCAACGCCCCCACCAAACCAACCTCTGATACCCTTAGACGTCTGTGAATTTGACTTGGACGAATTTTCTACGACCAAAGTTTTAGCATATATACGTGCCTCGAGAACAGCTCTGGAACCCCATAGCAAGAGATTATCCCAAAGCAAAGCCACTCATTCATTATTCACAATGCCTGCGCCGACCGCTTTGAAGAACGCAGAGGATGCCCCGCCCGTTGTGGACGTTCCGCTCCCAGTTGAAGGTATGAAAAGAAAAAAAATCCGAAATAAGAGAATCTTGGAAACATAATCTGATTTATTTTTTTTGGTTCAGAAAACGACGAGGAGTTTCTTTTAGATGCGCCTGACGCTCTTCCTACCGATGCGCATGTTCTTGTGCCTGTGGAGGAGAGCAATGAGAATGGAATGGCTATCGATGAGGAAGGACGGCCTCGATTTGCGCCCGCCAGAGATATTGTGAGACTCCCATACCGTCATGCAGAGTTTCAGTGACCCTAATAACGTTGATAGGACCCAGTCACCCGTGTGGAAACTCGCAAGATTCCTATTCCTCCTCACCGAATGACACCTTTAAAACAGTCATGGACTTCTATCTACCCTCCTCTGGTCGAGCACCTCAAGCTACAATGTCGAATGAACATCAAGCGAAAGACAGTCGAGCTGCGATCATCGAAGCATACCACTGATACTGGGGCACTGCAAAAAGGAGAAGATTTCGTCAAGGCGTTCACTCTCGGGTTTGATGTGGACGATGCCATCGCGCTGCTTCGACTCGACGACCTCTACATCCAAACTTTCGAGATTAAGGATGTGCGAACAATGCACGGTGACAGCCAGGCCCGTGCTATTGGACGAATTGCTGGAAAGGATGGAAAGACCAAGTTTGCCATAGAGAACGCCAGTAGAACTCGAATCGTGCTTGCTGATTCAAAGATTCACATCCTGGGTGGATTCAAGAACATCCACCTTGCTCGGGAGTCGGTTGTGAGCCTGATTCTCGGCAAGCCGCCTGGAAAGGTGTACGGCAACCTCCGGACGGTTGCGGCACGAATGAAGGAGCGCTTCTAAGTGACGGAAGCTGACGATAGACTTGGGTTGCTACATACGGCGTTACGGGCGGACAGCATTATGATCTTGGATTATGTGAACAAGGATTACTCAGTTAAAAATGGGAGGCTGTCATAGCATGTCGATAACGATGAAACATTTGAGATGAATGGATTTGTCGCTTCGTGGATACCCACCGATACCCACTGGCCAACAACGCATGATGATTGTTGCGGGCTAATTGTAGAGACTGCCAATCGTGGTTGTAGTCAGATCATGTTTGATACATTGCGTTAATATCACGCTCTCCAGTATCAAACCACGCCTTCGGCCTTACGAGCATTCAGACGTCAACTTCCCACCCAGATACGAGGGGGGTGGGTGGGCTCCAGTCTCTTGTTGGCTGTAGATTCTCATGAGATGCTGATAGGCACGGACTCAGGTCACTCCATCAGCATCCATGTTTATCAGAACATATCAACTTTCATCGACCGACTCTGGAGCCTTGACCGACAATTGAGCGAAGCACAACGCAATTCTGAGAGTGCCTTGTGGGAATAACATGCCCGATTGAAGCAGGAACATGGTCAAGCCTGCAAGCAAGGCATTGTAAGAGCCGCTATTCAACGACACTAATGAATGGCCATGCCGCTATGCACTATGTTCAACATGCAGCCTTCCGGGACTGGGGAGGATTTGTCTCATTTCTCGTTGCGCCTGGTCAATTTGGCTTCCGACCAGGACGGTGATCGTCCAACCGGAAGACGCCCTCGAGCCGGCACGGTGAGTCTGGAGCAGCGATGCGGCGGACGACGGGCAAGATGAGCCCGCGGTACCGGGAATCAACGGGAGCGAAGCATGAGCCTGCATCGAGCTGTGTGTAATGGACTGTTGTACGTGGAGATGATGCTATGTACAGCAACATGAGAGAGTTAATGAAGATGTGTGGAGGCGCATATGGTGGACTATGCTCGTCATCACACTAATTATGAATCCTCGGTCTGTTTTCCATCCTCTCGTCTCCTCTCGGTCTCGGTGCGGCGCTGTGTCGGCGGGCGTGAAATATAGCATGCTTAGGCGGCATAATTCCATATCGCTAGTAATCACCCAATGCCAACGCCGATCTAACACACAGGGAGTAGCAATGTTTGACGTCCTTCGAGGACCCATGTAGCTCACTGGGGACCCTGGCGTGTTCTCTTGTCGGCCGTTTACAGTAATGTCAATGTCAATGGATCTCAAGGTGAGCGGCGAACCATTGAGGTGGCTTTTGGCAATGTGGGATGGTTGGATCTAGGTGATTGTAAAGCTTCGTAGAGTGGGACCTGAGCCCAGTCCAGGGGGAGAATAGACCTGGACTTTTGGACCCCTTCTGGTTGAATTGGCCGGACAGGGTGAGGTTTGTGAGATCATTTCACCCCTCCAAGGTCAATCGGACCCCACCTCGCAGGTAATTTTTGGTGAGAGAGACGTGGAAGATCGTACAGACAGACAAGATGGGAGATGGCAGGCTACGTACATCCCATCATACCTTTCTCGTGTCGACCGTTGACTGGGCTGGGCTTCCCATTTTAGGAGTGAGCTTTGACTTTTGGCTTTTAATGGATCGACGAATTTCCTCTGGTTTCCAGAAACCATTCATAAACACCTTGTGCTCCCCTCCTGCGGCCATCTTTTTCCCTCTCTCTCTCTTTCTTCTTATCTTCATTGCATCCAACACCTCTTCTCCTCTTGCCATCATTCTCTCTTGCCCCTAGACAGGTTCTGCTGGCTCCAATTGCATACATTTCATACATAAACACTTTACCTAAGGTGAGTCTCAATCAAGATAAATTAGCTAGTCACAGCTATTATCAATGCCCATACCCCTCCACTGCCCCTCAGCAATCGCAACAGCACACCAGCAAAGCAGAGCGACCTGAGCCTTAGGGAGCTCTTTGGGCTGGTCCCCCTCCCCCTCCAAACCCCTCCTCCACCTTCTGTCACCCCTCAACGATTGGAATAACCCCCACCAAAAAAATGCTATGAGTCGGTTTGATTTGGCGTGGTTTGGTATGGATGGCTGTGATGAGCAACAACAAACCACTCTCCGTTGCTGGGCTGGCTTGGGCTGGGCAACGTTGAGGCATATTTCACCCACTCATTTATTGAGTGACTTTTCCTGGCACTGGCTGGCACTGCTATTGTCCAATTGCCCGGCGCTCAGCTCTATCATGGCACTGCCCGTTGGAGCGCCAGCCGTTCCATCGGTCGAACCTTCCACTCCATCAGCTATATAATTTCTTTCACCTCTTCATCTCCCCGCTCCCCTCCTCTCCCTCTTCTTCTTCCTCTTCATCCTTTACATCTTTACCTAAAGGCATACCAATTAACCCAACGACCCTTAGAAATCATATCACCTGTCAACATGGCTGTCAAGAAGGTCTTCGCCCGCTCCGTCTACGACTCCCGTGGAAACCCTACCGTCGAGGTTGACGTCGTCACCGAGACTGGCCTCCACCGTGCCATCGTTCCCTCCGGTGCCTCTACCGGTTCGTCCTGACCCCCTTCGGCTACTTTCCGTATGCACTCGCTAAGTTCATGATAATCCAGGTCAGCACGAGGCTTGCGAGCTCCGAGATGGCGACAAGTCCAAGTGGGGTGGCAAGGGTGTCACCAAGGCCGTCGAGAACGTGAACACCGTCATTGCTCCCGCTCTTATCGAGAAGAACCTCGATGTCAAGGACCAGTCCGCTGTCGATGCTTTCCTTAATGAGCTCGATGGTACTCCCAACAAGACCAAGCTTGGTGCCAACGCTATTCTCGGTGTGTCTCTGGCCGTCGCCAAGGCTGGTGCTGCTGAGAAGGTGAGCTTCAAAAATATAAGTTTGATGCTATGAATTTCTCAATTAACCACTTACTGTAGGGCGTTCCTCTGTACGCTCACGTCTCCGACCTCGCCGGAACCAAGAAGCCTTACGTCCTCCCCGTTCCCTTCATGAATGTCCTCAACGGTGGCTCCCACGCCGGTGGCCGTCTCGCTTTCCAAGAGTTCATGATCGTTCCTACGTACGTATCTCGATACGCTCGTCTGAAGCTTCTTCTTTTTTCTAACGCGGTTATAGTGAGGCGCCCACTTTCACCGAGGCCATGCGCCAGGGTGCTGAAGTCTACCAGGCCCTCAAGGGCCTAGCCAAGAAGCGATATGGCCAATCCGCTGGCAACGTCGGTGACGAGGGTGGTGTTGCTCCCGATATCCAGACTGCCGAGGAGGCCCTTGAGCTTATCACCGATGCTATTGAGCAGGTTGGCTACACCGGCAAGATCAAGATCGCCATGGATGTCGCCTCTAGCGAGTTCTACAAGGTCGAGGAGAAGAAGTACGATCTTGACTTCAAGAACCCCGAGTCTGACCCCACCAAGTGGATTACATATGAGGAGCTCGCCAACCTGTACTCCGAGCTCTGCAAGAAGTATCCTATCGTCTCCATTGAAGACCCCTTCGCCGAGGACGACTGGGAGGCCTGGAGCTACTTCTCCAAGACCCAGGACATCCAGATTGTTGGCGATGACCTGACTGTCACCAACCCTCTGCGAATCAAGAAGGCCATCGAGCTTAAGTCTTGCAACGCCCTTCTTCTCAAGGTCAACCAGATTGGTACTCTGACCGAGTCCATCCAGGCTGCCAAGGACTCCTACGCTGATGGCTGGGGTGTCATGGTCTCTCACCGATCCGGCGAGACCGAGGATGTCACCATTGCTGACATTGCTGTTGGTCTCCGTGCCGGCGAGATCAAGACCGGTGCCCCTGCCCGATCTGAGCGTCTCGCCAAGCTCAACCAGATTCTCCGAATTGAGGAGGAGCTTGGTGACCAGGCTATTTACCCTGGTGCTAACTTCCGCAAGTCTGTTAACCTGTAAATGGGAATAGACTGATACGTGGAACAAAAGCCTTGTGATGATAATGATGCCTTTGGGTCCTCAGCCGGGAGCGCGCGAGACCATATACCAGAACGGCAAATTGAAAGTAATAGAGGCAAAAATAGTAAAAGCAAACTGATCAATTAATGAACCTTTGATTGAAGTTCAACCCACTCTTTTCCCCTCGTGGTCAACCCCTTGTGTGTGTCCCAGAATAGAAAATGATTCAATATTTCGTGACAAATTAGGCCTACTCATCTGGCGTAATCCATGAGCAAAAGTCATGAATTAGCTACATAAATTTGGAAAATTGCCTCTTCAACGGTTCACTGTTTCATCAGATTCTACAGACATTGTTAACTAATACGAGAGATCTTGGTGTCCCGATGTGGCTTGTGTGTGGCTGTTTCTACAGCAACAAGTCTATTGTTGCATTATTATCAACAATAATAATATGTGACCATCCCACTTAAATGTCTAGCCTTTTTAACAACAACCACATCCCTAACTGCCCCTGAGAGTGTTTTACATGAAGCAAACGCCTCGCTGGAGGAGATACTAACTCGCCATGTCAGCTTCAGGAGATCTGATTGACTTCGACTTGATCGAAGGACAGAAAGAAAATATTCAGTCTTTACCAGGTGGTCGTTCAGCTAAGAAGCTAGCTGAGCTCTACTCCCCATCACCACTTCATAAACTGTCTACGCCAACCCCTTCGGACACGCGCAATGTCAACGACTGCATTCGCGCCGAATTCGAACAGGAAGTTGAAAACATCGCCGAGTCAGACGATCCTCTTGACGTTTTTGAACGTTATGTTCGATGGACCCTAGACGCCTATCCCTCAGCGCAAGCAACACCGCAATCACAACTCCATACCCTTCTCGAGCGTGCAACAAAAACCCTCATTGGTTCAGCGCAATACAAGAACGACCCTCGATATCTCAAACTCTGGGTTCACTACATCCACTTCTTCTCCGACACCCCGCGCGAGACGTACATGTTCTTGTCGCGACATGGGATAGGAGAGTCCCTCGCATTATTTTATGAAGAATATGCTGCTTGGCTTGAGGGAGCGAATAGATGGGCACAAGCCGAAGAAGTGTACAAGCTGGGTATTGACCGCGAGGCTCGACCTGTTCAGCGACTGATTCGCAAGTTCAAGGAGTTCGAGCAGCGTGTCGCCCAGCAGCCGGATGTCATGAACGAACCCTCATCCCCAGCACTACCTACCATGCGGCCGGCTCTCGCTGCTAAAGTTGATCCCTTTGCTGCTGCGCGAGCAGCAGATCCTCAGGCGGCAAGACCTTCGAGTGGTGGAGCCGGCAAGCCCTCCAAGTCCAAGCTGGCAATCTTTTCTGATGCGGACGCCCAACCTTCTGCCATGTCATCAATGAGTGCGGGCTCAAAAGGGTGGGACAGCATCGGTTCATTGGTAGACCGAAGAAAAGAGAATGCGGTGGAAGCCAAACCCTGGGCGGGTGAGACACTGCCAGCTGGTGGCAAGAAGAGTACGGCTCCTAAGATGTCAGTGTTTAGGGATCCGGTAAGTTGATATTCTTCCTCCCGGCTTGCCCACATGTTGATGATCATAGGACTAATGTATGGTTATGATTTTTATGGTTCAATAGTCTCTTTCGCAAATACAGAATATCGTGGTTGTTCCATCGAAGCATCAAATTTCCGTCCATCCGCAAACTGGAAAGAAAGAGCGTGTTTTTGTTGACCTTGCTGCTATCTACCCAACTCCTGAAGAGATTGGCACGGAGCTTAGTTTCGAGGAGATTATGGCTGCTGGCCGAGGCTGGCTCGACCACTGTTGGGAAGATGAAATATTTGACGAGAACCTCGTTCCTGAGCCTGTCATCCCCCTCGAGATCGAGGAAATCAGCAAAGGAGCAGGGGAGAGGCTACTGATCCATCAAGACCCTGTGGGCAAGCTGGCCATTCACAAAGACACAGTTGGGAAGTTGGTTATCCATCAGGATTCTTCCACCAAGTTGGTGGTTCACAAGGACACTGTGCAGTATGACGAGAATGGCAAGGCTGTCGAGCAACATCGGGGGCCACGTGGTAAGAAGAAGAAAATGATAGAGGTCAACGAGACCCAGATCAGTGAGTCACAATGTTCCCTGAATCTTACAATCATCTGACCGTTTAATAGTTAAAGCAAAGCTTGACTCGCCATCCAGACCAAAGCTCAAAAAGAAAAACACCTCTGAGCCTACTATGACACTTCATACTAAGGCTGCCACTGATGATATTTATGATATTTTCAACGCACCCCTGAAACCTGCTGGACAGGAAGAAGAGGATGAAGAGAGCGCAGATGATGACGATTATGAGAGTGATGATAATTATACTACGGATGCAGAAAGCACAGGCACCACAAGGCATATAGAGCCCAGTGAGGCCGGTGACGATGAGAACGATGAGACGTCTGATGTTAAGAGTGTTAGTGAATGGTCTGACTTTTCAACTCGAAGACACATTCCTCATATTGATGGGGAGGATGCTGGTGACGAAGGCACCGAACGAAATGAGACACGAGGATCCGACTTGATCGATACAGGTACCCCAGGACCTGATCAGGAGTCATCTGAAGCTTTCGACAACACTGACCAGCAAATGGGAACTGGAGAAGAGCAAAATGACGATGCCGAGGAGCTTGAAACTCCATTGTTTGAAGATTTCCCTCCTACAGCTCGTACAACATTCGTTCCTATCCCACCTGAAGACTACGAGCCCCCAACTCGGCCATTTAGGGATCCGGCCGAGGTGGCCAACAACCGACTGCCCTTTATGACTCCCATCACTGAGAGGACTGAAGTGTCTCTGGATGTAACTGTGGAGCGCCGTGGATACAAGACACCGTCTAAGAAGGATAATTCTCCGACTATTGATGAAGAGGACGAGGGGAGTTCAGATTCAGAACCTCTAAGCAGCCCTCTTCGAGAGATGGTCAACGATCCTATTCCACTCCCCAAGATGTCCGCACCTCTTGCTCCAAAATCCATTGGGCCTTTGGGCAAAGCAATCCCTCCTAAGCCTCTTGCTCCAAAGGGCCCCATTATCAAAGATGCTCAGTGTAACCCTGTGGATGAGTCAGTTCGTTCTGAGATCATCTCTAGGATGCTGCCCCCATTGAGCTCGTATTCTGGCTTCTATGACCATCGGCATGAGAAATACGAGCGAGGGGCTGAGATCCGCAAGTTTGCCAAGGCCCTGGCTAAGGCAAACAAGTCAGGCGATAATAAAGCGGGACCTGTTACTGCTCCTGTAATAATTGAGCTCCCTGGCACTCCTTCTACCTACACAATCAAGAAAGAGCTTGGTGCTGGAGCATTCGCACCAGTTTATCTTGTTGAGAACTCGGCTCCAGAAGCTGACGAGAACGATGAGAACGCAATACCTACCATGGGCAAGGGTGCTTTCGCAGTAAGCCATCGCAGTGACATCGAGGCTTTAAAGATGGAGAACCCACCTACAGCATGGGAGTTTCACATGATGCGTCTGGCTCACGCTCGCTTGGGCCCTCAGCATCGTGCTTCTGCCTCCTTGTCGTATGCGCATGAGATGCACCTCTTCCAAGATGAAGCGTTTCTTTTCCTGCCTTACCATCCCTATGGCACCCTTTTAGATGTTGTCAACTTCTTCCGAGCTGAACCTTCTGCCGTCATGGATGAGCAGCTGGCAATGTTTTTTACTATCGAGCTTTTGCGAACCGTTGAGGCTCTTCACTCCAAGAGTATTCTGCACGGAGATCTCAAAGCTGACAATTGCCTGCTACGTTTGGACGCACTCTCTGATGACGAGTCCCTGACAGCTCAGTGGAAGGCTGATGGGAGCGGTGGGTGGTCTTCGCGTGGAGTTGTGCTTATTGATTTTGGTCGCGGTATTGACATGCGCGCCTTTGTCCCCGAAGTTGAATTCATTGCCGACTGGAAAACCAGTGCTCAAGACTGCGCTGAGATGCGAGAGGGCCGCCCATGGACGTGGCAGATTGACTACCACGGCCTCGCTGGCACCATACACACACTCCTCTTTGGCAAGTACATCGAGACTATACGGTGTGACCAAGGTGGACTCGGCAAGTCTGGTCGACGTTACAAGATCCGTGAGAGCCTCAAACGATACTGGCAGACTGAACTCTGGTCTGACTGTTTCGAGCTTCTGCTGAACCCTGGAGCTGCTGCAACCGCTGGGGGCGAGGATGGTGGCAAGATGCCTGTGCTTAAGTCGATGAGGAGTGTCAGGGAAAGGATGGAAACCTGGTTAGGGGCCAACTGTGAGAGAGGTGTTGGACTCAAGAGTGTCATGGGCAGGCTTGAAGCTACCTTTGGCAAGAATCGCAAGTAGGGGTGACTAACGGGTGGTGTTGTCGTTCTTGGAGGCCTGGCGTTGGATATCGGTAGAGGGGGTGTTGGTTGGTTGGCTGAGCATTTTCTTCATGTGTTGGTCCTTGCTCTTTGCAAGGTAAATAGTAAGGAGCCGTTATACCCCTTTGGAGAGTATCATAGATCTGGATGAGCCTTGCGATGGAAATACTGATCGGTTTAAATCTACGTTCATGAGAACCTACTCGTCAGTCGTCATTTGATGAGTCTCTTCGTAAGCAGTGAGTGACTGCTGTAGTGAACCGGGAAACCTAATCATATCAGGCCAGATAACGGGCGATAACCGCCATAGCCCTGTAAAGTACAAAAGAGACGAGAGGTATGATATTACATTGCACCCAACTGTCCGCTCCTAATCCTTTCCATCAGCCAAACTTGCTACACATGCTACAGTGACCAATTGAAGACATCTACTCGCTCTCGTCGTCAGAATCATCCTTCTTCTTCCGTCTCCCACCCTTCTTAGTCCCCTTCTTGGCATCCTTGGCCATTTTACGATCAACCTGATCCTGTATCTTGTTCCTTTCCGACTCTCCCTGGGCCTGCAACTCTATTTCAAGGTCCTTGAACTCCTTAGTCTCCGCATCCATGCCAACAAGTCGCTCCAAGAGCTTGATCTCGTTAGCCCAGACCTTCTTGTCCTCGACGGATTTCCCGTCAGCACCCGGCCGATCAATGGGCGTCTCTAGTACCATAGGCATGCCCGCGAAAGGGGCATGGTTCATGATGCTGTGAAAGGCGCGGAGGCCGAGAAAGCCCGTGCCGATGTTGGCGTGGAGATCTCTATTGGAATTGAAGGGGGCTTTGCTGTCGTTCACTAAGAGATGTCAGCCCGCTGTAAAAATGAAGGAAATAGATCGTAAACTTGCAGTGGAAGGCCTTGAGATATTTGTGGCCAACTATGTCGTTAAAAGAGTTGACAGTCCTACTGAACGCCTCTGGTGTTCTTAGGTCATAGCCAGCTGCAAAGGCATGGCAGGTGTCAATGCAAACACCAACTCTAGATTTATCCTCAACCAGGGCAATGATGTCCCTCAAATCCTCCCAGGTTGATCCAATGACATTTCCACTGCCTGCCATGTTTTCCAGTACTGTAATCACCGTCTTGGTGGCCCTGTGTGACTTGTTAAGCTGCGCGGCAATACGTGCAATGGCTGCTGGCCTAGCATCTCCCCCGGTTGATCCAGGATGAAAGTTGTACAAGCGAATCCCCAGCTGCTCGCAACGTTCTAGATCATCTAGAAAGGATTTATATGCTTGGTCCGCCTTCTCCTCATCAGCCTGCGCTAGATTGACGAGATATGAGCCATGGGGAAGGGCATGTTCGCCTGCGCTATAACTGTGTTCTTTGCACATTGAGATGAATTGATTCTTGGCTTCATGGTCAAGAGGCGGGTTCGTCCATTTTCTTTGTGACTTGAGGAAAAGTGCAAAAGCGTTTGCGCCAATGTGGACAGCATTTGTGACGGAATTCTGTACTCCTAGAGGGAAACGTTTAGCCTGATACAAGGAAATAGAGTATAAGACTAACCTCCTGCGGCACTGACGTGAGCGCCAATGTTCATGGTAGGTTTCAGTGATGATACGTCCGTTCTATCTGCTAAGGGTTTCGCATCATCGTCCTTTGCCTTTGTTTTGCGCTTCTTGGTCGTCTTTGCCGTTGGAGCTCGGGAGGCTATCTCAGGTTCGGGCGAGGCTTTCCGCTTCGTTGCTGGCTTTACAGATGCAGACTTTGCAGTTACGGTCTTTGTAACTGTACCCATAGTCTTCTGAATGACCTTAGTAGCAGCCGCTACAGCCTTAGTCACCTGGGGCATCTCGTCGTCGTCGGGGTCTTCGTTGTAGCTGACTGCCTGCTTTTTGCGCAGAGACGTACGAGCCATCGCCGATGAAGTTAAATCCCAGACAGAAGAGCTGGCTTTTTTCAATTGTGCCGGAGGTTTTGGGGACTTTGATAGGTAGCTAGGGTAGTTGATGGATGAATTCGAGTGGAGGTCAATTGTTACTGTGACGCGACCCACGCGCTCCGTCCTTCACTTCGAAGCGCGCAGTCACGTGCCTAGGTAGTAGACATGCAGAACTGGGTCAATCAACCATCCCATAGAACCCAAGGAACAATAATACGCGGTACGTACATGCAATCAGTGCATAGGTAGGAGTAAATTTGCTGGATACAATAACTACAAGCTTCAAAACTAAGAACAAAAAAAAGATGTGCGGAACACCCTTGACACAATCAAAATACGAAATCCCACACAATTCTGCCTAGACCTTGAGAACAGCTCCGATCGTTGTCAATCTGACAACCAATATGTAGTAGCATCTCAGGCATTTTACAACACATAAGAGAAAATTTAGGCAAAGATTTCCATCTCGGCCTTGCGATCGGCAGCAAACTGATCCTTGTATGCATCCCACAACTTCTCAATTTCCTGAACATAACGTTCATGCAGCTCATCAATGTCCTGTTGGCCTGGTTGAGGTCCATGAGCCTTGTCAACGCGGATCGGCCGTCCGATAACAATGTTGACGGGCCGACGGTAAGGCATGAGACCAACATCATAGTTCAGCACACCGCGGCCGTGGAGAGCTGGCACGGTAAACTTGAAAACCTTGAGAAATATCATCTGGATTCGGTGCACAAGGGGGTGTGTCTTAGGGCTCAGCTGGTCGTAGAGATCGTTTTCTCCAAATCCAATGACAGGAACTAGATCGGCTCCGGTACGAAGTGCCATCTTGACAAACCCTTTTCGGCTCTTGAGGATCAACCGAAGGCTTCCTGGTTGGGCCTCGAGCGATTCACGGGCGCCGCCGACAACAATGGTAACAGCGCGGCCTCGGCCATCATTGCTAGGACCGCCCTTTGAGAGAATATTCCATATCGATTCCTTGGAGACTGACTGGAGACCGTGAAGCATGATATAATCGCGGTAGAAGGGGAGACGGAAGTTGGAGTCGAGAGTGAGGAGCGTGTTGGTGATTCCAGGGAACAGTTCGCGAAACCCAAGAGCATTAGTGCCAAAGGCGGCGAAGGCGCCATGGGAAATGATGCCGTGTGGATGGTACCCGAGGATGTATTTCCTATCGGTCGGTAGTTCATGCGTCTTGTGCAGCTTCATGGGGAAGTATCCAGTGAAGAGCTTCCAGAGCTTGAGGCTCCGTACCCATTCTGAGCGGTAGGTCAGGTTACCATTGGTTCCTGCAGTTGAAAGAGCAAGATGGATCAGATAGATTATAATGATAGGCCAAGCGAGCGGATTGGCGCAGATCAACCAAAAGGCTGAGACAAATGTGGCAATAGACATGCAATGAAACAAGACTGCTGCAGTCTGTAGCCGTCGCCTCATGGGCACTCGCAATGGCGCGAAACGAATGCCTCCCGCGCGCCAGCTCCCCGTCTTGATATTTTTAGGATGAGCGGTAATAGGGAGCTCGGGATAGGACCATTGGTCATGTCTGCTGTTGTTATCCACGTCTCTGTCGGCGACAACATCGGCGTAACTCTTTTCAGCATTGCTTGGATCTTCTTCTTTGCCGCCTCTCTGGTCCGCCTCTGCTGCTGCTGCATAGCTCTTTCCAGTACCATTGGGAGTTCCGCTCGGGGCTCCTCCATTCAGCTCGTCATCAGGCGCACCGTTTGTAGAAATCATCAGATCGTCAAAGTCGGCGTTGCTGGTAGAGATACTCGACTCGAAATCACGATCAGGCAGCTGTGGGCGCTCCGGATCTCTCTTTTAACCGTGATTAATACAGACTCTTTGATGATTTGAAGACAGAGGGTTTAATACATACAGCCTCAACAGCCTCTCCATTCTGCAAATGGGACGGCTCGACCGGGTGCTCGTTTTCCAGATTAGGAATTGTTGTCACTTTCTCGATTGCATTATAAGGACGGGCCCCTTTGAAGTATGTTAGTAAGTCTCTAGGAAAATCGTAAATCGACGGGGTAGAACACATCAAAACAATGCATCAGCAATCAAGCTATTACATCACCATTTGCCTGCTTTACAACGTAACGCACGTATGCAGGGCCCAAAGCAGGCACAAATCAACGGCACATGAATGAATGGGCTTACCGTTAATGAGGGGTACATCACTGTCAACTACAGTGTTCGACATGATACACAGGGCAGCTCGAATATTGCTGCTTCGTGATGAAGCAAGATCCTTGGGCGGATGGATATACGGGGAGGCTTGGTGATGTTGGGGACTGCACGAGAAACTGCTGGCAACCAGCACAGTCACATCAGAAATTGATATGAGAAGAACGATATGTATTGGCAACGCCGAAAGAGAGAAAGAGAGCGGGAATTTTCAGTCGGCGACTATGACACGGGCATTAGCCGCCATGATATCGCCTTACGGAGAGGGTGGAACCTGAACCGCTTTCGTGTTTGTGTCAACGAAGGTACCTTATGCAAAAAGCTAAGTGCCAGTGATGACGTCGCACCAACCAGACGTTATGTTTGGCACGTGAAATCAGAAGCTTCGATCTTGATCTGGCCAGGGGGAGCGAAGTTTGTCCATGTCTCCACTTGCCGCTCCTTAACACAAGTTAGACTGTCCCTCCGTACTAAGGTAACTCAATGGAAGGTTTGATAGATAAGGTACCGACGTTGGTATTTTACTATTATTACCTAGTTAGCATGATTCAACGTGTGCCTTACTTGAGCCTTTCTCTTGAATTATAACTATGTAGTGTTTTGTGAGAATAGTTGTAAAGTATTAATGGCTTTGATCCATATTCCTACATGTGGAGTAAATATCTGGTGTCAACTGTGTTGTGTCTCAAAGTCCCCAATTAATTATTCCCCAGTCAGCGCCCTGCTCCCCGTCAGGAACCATCAAATTCCATATGAGCCTCGGCTAGCCACCAACAACAAGCAACATATCCTCATCACACAGCAAACGATAACAGAACTTAATCACTTGCCAGGTTCACTCTTGTAACAGCTCGTGACCCTCGACGAGTTAGACTCTCTATATACAAAGCTTCCACTATGCGTAATACAACTCTTTGACACCTGTACTAGCGGATGGATCCTTGCTGCCACGAGGCACACTATCTGATCTGGACAAAACAACAATATGTTACATGAAATAATGATGGGATAATCATGACTAGACCGTGCCCCGTTCTTTTAGCGTGGAGGTCCCTACCTTCCACAGAAACAGAAAAGGAAAAACTATAAATAAAAAAAAGCATGTCCCAATGTCCCATAAACGCCTCCCTGAGCACCGTGCCAAAAACTTCTCAAGGTGGAAAAAACGAAGGTCGTCTCAGTGTGCTTTGGTATATAGTAACGCAGTAAGGAAGCACCTATGGATGGGTGCAACGCAGCGCTGTGTTATACTTTGGCGACAGCCGCCGCGGCGGCATCGCGTGTTTCCATCTGTTGTTTCAAGTCTGCAACGACATGGTCCAGAGTCGAAACCTTGTCTGTAAGCGCCTTGACTTTCTCCTCTAGCGCCTGAACATACGCCCACACACTCGGATCACTCTGAGCAAACATGTTTCCACTGTCGTTGATAGACTGCGCGCCACTGCCGCTCCGGGTGTGGGAGAAGCCGGTTGACCCCGGCGCCGCGAACTCAGGATGCGACAAACCGGGAAGCTTAGGTCGGGGCTGCGAGTTATGTGGTGACTGTAAATCCGATGCTCGACGTCCGAACTGCGCCTGCTGCAGTTGCTGGGTCAAGCTAGGAGAGCGTTGGCGCGCCAAGTTATTGGAGTCATGTCCTTGCACCCCAGGGCTCAATGGTTTTGGAGACTCTGTAATACCAGTCTGAGAATACATGTTCGCATTGGCGGCCGCAACGGACGCGATTCCTGCGGTAGAATTGTGCCCCGCAATGTTGTTGGCGACAGGCTGAGAAGAGTTGGAATTTGCCTGGTTTTGATTAACATTGGGGGGATAAAGTCCTCCAGTCCCAGGACGAGCACCAGGTGGTGGATATGTCCGAGCATGGGTGTTGTAGCCATCCACTTGTGCTCCTGTAACGTGCTGGGCGGTGATGCTTGGTAAACTTTGACGTCTCAATTCATCTTCCTCGGGGTTATCGTACGCAAGTCCAGACATGGCCGATTCATCAGCTTCGCCGAGACTGGTCTCAATATCGTTGTCATCAACGAAACTACCCATGCTGGATCGTCGCCCTGCACAGCCACCAGCGCCCTTAGAGTGACGAGCAAGCGCATCGCCACGAGCGAATTTTCGGTCACACTTGGGACAAACGTGGGGCTTCTCACCAGTGTGCAGTTTACCGTGACGCTTGAGGTCGTGCAGACGGCGGAAACGCATCTGGCATTCCGTGCATACGTATGGTTTCTCTTGGCTATGCGTCAACAAATGGCTCTTGAGGTTGTGGTGGCGTGTAAATTCAGTATTGCAGTAAGGACATTTATGCTTCTTTGACCCAGATGATGTGGGAGATGTCTGGCCTGGGTTGGGCATCGGGAAGCTCATCCCTCGAGTTGGGGTTTCTGTCAGGTTACCCGTAGCCTGAAGAGAGCCAGGGTACGATAGGGATCCAGGCTGATGCCTCTCTTCCTGCCCGACTACCTGCTGTAACGACTGGTGATGCTGCTGCTGATCGATTTTAGGGGCGTCCACTTCCATTGGAGTCGGGCTTTCGGTGACGGGGACCCCAACGAGGCTGTTGGTGCTCTGTGGACTTGGTGCGCCATGCTCTTCGACCTGACTTGTCGCGGTTTGCGCCAGCGACACGGGGTTTGTAGGCTTTGGAGATGGGTCCATGGCAGCTGTTGGTGCTAGCTGAGGCGCGTCAGCAGGACGGCTCATAGCCTGAACCGCTCCAGACATGAGGGAAGTTAGAACTCGGTGGCTAGGATTGTCGCTCGTGGGTGCTGGGGCCCGTGTCCCGTCGTCGTGATCGTCAACTTCGCGTCGCCGGCGCTCGTCCTCGAGGGCAGCTGCCGCGGTCAAAGGCGTCGGAGAAATACTCGACGCGAGTGCCAAACGGGCAGACTTGGTCGGTGATCCAAGTCCCAAAAGTCCCTGCGACTGCGCGACGAGGGAGCGCGGCGATGAAGGTGACGGTGAACGAGGCCGTTTGAGCAATCTGATAGCAGCGTCTTCTGAAGGGATGATAGCAGGAGGGGTCGCCTCTGCGCGCGTTGCGGGCGGGGGGTCGATCGCGGTAAAGGCGGAAGCGTCCGATGCCATAGAGGCAGATGGAAAGCAGAGAATTGGGGTTTTCAAATGCAAATCTGATCCAGCATGCGATCAATTTCGAGGTTTCGATGTCGCAACAGCCTTGGGCCAAAGGCACATATCGGGGCGAGATGGATTAATGTGTGGCTGGAGACGTGGCGAGAGCTGATATTTTCCCCCGGGTCAGGGCAGAGAGGCGAGTGAAGGAAGAAGCAAGCACTGGGTGGGCGGGTGTACGCTGTGGGCAGTGGGTGGCTTAGGCGAGGAATGCAACAAACAGAATTGAGGCTCGAGAACCGGCAATACAGTGGCGTGCAGAACGGACGATTTAAGGCAAGTATTCTGGGGAAATGACAATGAGCCAATGTATCCGTGAGAATGGTTGACAGTAATGACGATGTAGCACTGAAGGAGAGTTGTGCAAGGAGACGTAGAGAAAGAAAGTGAACAAGGCGGCCGATGAGAGAGATGCGAGGCGAAGACGGGCGATGAGCGATAGTGAGGGCCTCTGAAAGTGGGCAAGTGGGTAAGAACCTTCTCTGATTGGATAACAAAGCATGGCGGGTTGAATGAGTGGGGTACGTAAGAGGGAAAGAGTGTGTGGGCGTGTGTCAGTGGATTGTTGACAGCTGCCGGGCTGGTTCCTTCCAAAACGGCCTGTCCTGTCTCTCAGGTGGGATCGTGCCAGAAACCTGGTAGGTACCTTGGGTTCGATGTACCCTGTCACCTTCCTTACCTTAAGTTATCCCGTCACGAATGTTCTTTATTGTTTTGGGAAAGCACTATGTACCATGTAGCTCCTACCTAGCCTGTAGCATTAGCCGCAAGGGAAGGCTTGCATTAAAACAAGCTGATTAGGTACCTGAAACACAATTATTTCACGCGACAATCATTCACAGAGATGATGTATAACGAGATATATTGGTGACGGTGTCTCGCCCAGTGAAGCCAACAAAACACGCCAGCGACACGAAAAACTAGTGGGAAGTTGGGAACATAGGGAAAAGGGAAACGCGCGCCTGGTTGGGGAACGCCCCGGAGCGGAAGATGACCACAGCCCAAAGTGAAAGCCCGAAGAGCGCCAAAGCGGACAGAAGTGGGTGATGCGAATACGTTTCTGGTATGAAGCGGCCGGCTAGAAACGTGCTGGGGAAAGGTCTAACTGAAAGTGACTGATTTTCGTTTCAAGGTACTTTGACGTCAGGTACCGCTATTCCCTGCTGAGGAAACATCCATCATTTGGTCAGCCAGCCAAGACATTCACCACCGTCCAACTGGAGCGGATGATTTGCCTGCATCTTGCAATCGCGATCCCAATGGAGTCATCATCGACAGTGATGTACTGTTTTATTGGCAAGCCGCCTCTTCAACACTCTTCTCGCCTCTTTTGACCGTACACCCCAAGCACAGCCCTTGCTTTGCGGAACTGGATGTCGAGATCTCAGCCTCTGACGGGGCCGCCCGAGGCGCACATATATACCTTCTTACCGCAGTCAATAGCATGTGCCTGCAAGACGAAGGACAGACGGGAAGACGCTCCCCTTCCACGCTGAGCGGGAGATGGCGACAGCTGCTTCTGGCGTCGTTCTTTTTTATGACACTTCGGATACTGAAGGACTTACTGGTACTTGGGTTGAGAGTATCGGATATCTAGCCTCAGGACGACCCACTGGATTACCTTCGGGTTCTCCAAATCGACAAGGCAAACAGGTTCCACAAGCTACCGTAATAAGCGGCATGTCACTGCTCTATCGTGGGATGAGAGGCGGATCGAGTTGACTCGAAGGCGAGAAAATGAACAAGGAACAAGAAACGTGGGAACAGTGAATGAAGACTTACTGCCGCCCGCTCTGTCCGGGCCTATTATAACATTCCATCATTGCAATGAGAAACAAGATGAGGGCAAATAGTTCACAATGACCAACCCTTCTGGTTTGTAGTACTCTTAGGTTTTCTCATCTTTTTGAGCAGACATCAAATGAACCTACCGTCTCAATCTATCGAAACGCCCCAGCTGAAGGCTTGTCTTCAACCTCTGTTCTGCTTCCCTGAGCCAAGGTACCCAGGTAGCATTGGTTCAGGGGACTGGGGCCAACGAAGCTGAACCAATCCTTGCTCAACTCAACTTCCCTCAGGTGAACCAAATGGTGGCGGTGCGATCAAACGCCTCGTAAATGGACCTCATATCCATGAACCATGTTCAAAAATACAACTGTGGCACCCCTACTCCGTATGATGCTCGGCGTTGGTGTGCGTGTGGGAAAGCCTAGAAAGTCCAAAAAATCCTGGAACTCGATGGTACATCTGTAGTGGTGTGGCTGATCCTAGCAATGCGAACATCCAGCCTTCTACTCCGCCACGCCTGTCGTCACTAGTTAACTCTCTGTGTTCCCCCGAGACTTCCAAAGCTCGTTGGAGAGGCTGATGGATACTCAAAACCTGGAAAACTTATTGAGGGTTTTGTCAATTTATGGTATCCGACTCGGTACCTTGTAGCAATATGCCACAATGCACGCCACTCTTGTGCAGGTTAAACTTGTCAGCCAAAGCCCTGCAATTAGGCATTATATAGCAAGCATATCATGATGCTTGTAAATTATGCCCATCGCAATGACAGCCTCCTTATTGATAGCTTCCCTAACTCATATCAGATCACGTTTTCGGTTTATATCAAGCATCAAGTCAGTGGTCAAGTTCCATTCGCTTTAGCACGATATTAACGTGGCTCGCAGGCTCGCAGACTTGGGAGGCTGGAGAGTCGCTGATCTCACGAGTATTCCCCATTTCTCGTCTCTAGCGGCTTGATTCACCGTCAACGTCACAGTGATCACATTAAACCACCCACTTGCTGTTGTGGCTGTGAGACAATCAGGTTCGCTTCACCGGAAACAACTGAACTTGTTCAACGCTTGCAAGGCTATTTTCTGTTCAATGATATCCGATTTGTTCTGAACCAATATTGAGTGATATTCATGGTTTCATCTTAAGGACGTTTACTTCCGTAAGCGCTCGTTAAAAGAGCAAATAGTGGTGTACCGTCAAGTTAGTCCCGCCATGGAGCTTTCAAGTTCGTCATCCGGCTTTCCTATACAGTCCCGGCATTTTGGCCTTGGTACACACAGGTTCATACCAGCGCAAAGTGATGTCCCAATTCCATCTGGGCCTCGGTGACTTTCCTGAACCCTTCGACACACTCCCACGCCAAGACGTTTCCCCAAAAAGTGCCTTGTTAAACCCGGTGTAAGCGCCTCAGCCCGGTCGATTTGGTGAGAATCCTATGTAATTGAACTGATTTGACACTGCCTATTCCTTTTCAGCTGGTAAGTGGTCGGACAACAAGCCTGTCATGTACGTTCTGCTGGTGTAATTACTCCAGGCGTCCCTTCTAGAGGCTGCGTGTGGTCTTTGCTACCTCGACAAGAAAGCGACGGGGTGACTTACGGTTGTTGTTTCTGGCTACTCTGTTCGGGCCCGTTTCATACAATTCTTGGTGTTTGTGTACGGCCGCCTCGACCCATATCCAGCGTGCGTGAACAGTAGCCTTCAAGTGAGGTTTCCCCAGCTGTGTAATGCTTTTCCTGGTTCAGGGTTTACTATTTGATATGGACTAATAATTGCTACTTGTCTGTACTCTCTACATGTACAGTTACACATATCCTAAGGTGTGCCTGGCGTGCGTGTTACCATAATTTTTGCTCTCCATGAATGAATCCTTCGGGGTTCATCACTCCTGCAGGTCAGCCAGATGTGGTCTGCTTGAAATGTGGTTTAGTCGTGATGCAAGTCAGACCTCAAGACTTCATTCCACTCAACAGGAATCTAAGTCATTGCGTGCCATGGCCAGGATGAACAAGTGGTAACGATGTACATTCCAGATATGGTCTTTTTGTCGTTGGGTCGTCCTGTCACAAGTTCCATGCTTCTATTGTCATGTTCATTCATAGGGACGTTGTCCTGGGCTCCTAGCTGTTGCAAGTTGTCTCAGGTGAGGTTTTTTATCTTTCCCATGACGAGCACCATTGAGTAGGTATCTTGAAACCTATATAACAACCGCATTCTTACGTGACTCGTGGTTTAATTAGATGTCTGACTGAGATATTGTATTGTTATCTGGCTTATGTGATTCGACGGCTGTGCTCTGTCTCTTGATGCTGATGATGTTGCAACACTGCCGGCTCACAGTTTGCATTTCGGTAGTTTTGGAATTTCCAAGACACATCTGAACAGAGACGCATACGGTGTAGGTATAAGACTACTGTAGACTCGGGAATGTAGAAATTCAATAGGAGTTGGATAAGTCAGATGACCATTGTCGACCTCAATACGACCGAGTCGAGGTTTAGGGTAGGCAGTGCTCAATTACCTACAGAACCATAATTGAAAGGGTGTTTTGAATCATTCGTGCATTGTGATTAGTCGTGCGAAGTACCTTATATCCAGGGCAGTATATTGTATTAGATGACAGGCACTCAATGGCGTCGTTGCAGTTGATTGGATACTCTCAGCTTCGAACTTCAAACCACTCCCCGAGTCGAGTCTCTAGTCTACCTATATTCGAGGAAGTGTAACCATTGTTTCCCATACCTTGGTAGTGGATTGCCCTGGGAAACATGAACTGCACACTGCAAATCAACCCATGGTAACTGGTGTCGAGTTAACTAAGACCATCCACCACGGTGGAATGCAGCTCCACGTCATATGAATCGTACCATGTAACCAGGACCAAATTAAACTAAAGTATACAAAGCAAATGGGTGACGAATGCTTAGGAGACGCAAAAGTCTCAGCTCCGTTATGATACTAATTCAACCACAGGAGCAGACATACTGTGCCCTACAGATCACAACAGATATCATGGCCACTAGCCAAGTTGCAAGACGAAATTAGACATATCAGTGGGCTGGAAGGACAAAGAAGACTCAACGGGAAAAGGAGCCTTAACATATAGACAATGTCAACGCTGTGAAACGTATTCAAGGGAAGTGACAGCCTGTACCAAGGTCGTACATATAAAATCCACCTAACTACTAAGCTCCTATTAGTTGTGGTAGTATCCCAAAGCAGTGTTTCGGACGCTCAAGGCGGTCCGGCTAGGAGAGGGAAGAACTCTTGAGGACTGTAACAATAAGCAATACGATTTTTTTTCTTCTCTTCTTTTTTATTTTATTTTTTAAAATAAGAAAATAAAAATCCAGCTAAGCTGCTGTAAGGTTAGGGGACTATTTGATGAATATATTTTGGAATATTCTGTCAAGGCCTGAAGTTTCCTTGCTTTCCGAGGTCTGTTACAGAGGAGGTATAGAGGTACTTGTGTAAAAAAAATAAAAAAAAAGCCATTGAAAGAGGGATCTACCTAGCCCTTGAGGTTCAGGGGCAACATACATGCTTGGCTGATTCTTGAATATTTTGATACCGGATTACCCGTTACTGATCCGTAGGCACACTAGCATGCTTCTCTGCAAAGACACATCCAGCCACTGTGACAAGACGAAACCATGTGGCGGCGGTCAGCGAGTTAACATCATATTGAGGAGAGGACGAAATTAGGTGCTGACGTGTGCCGCCGAACCGACAATATCCAGCCGATGAAAGACCCGAAGGCCAATGCAAGGGGAAGCAGGCAAAAAGTGGGGAGAAAAGAAAAGAAAAGGAGAACGTTGGTCTAAGCTGTAAACAAGCTGGTTGCGATGCAAAACCAGAAAAGAAGAAAGACAAGAATGCCAAGGCTTGGGCTGGCTTGTCCAAAAGGGGGCTTCACCGTTTTAGAAACACCAGGAAGACAAAAAAGAAGAAGAAGAAGAAGAAGAAGAAGAAGAAGAAGAAGAAGAAGAAGAAGAAGTGATTAAAGAAGGAAAACCTTGACCGTCAGACTCAACAAAGTGGGGGGCTGCTGTAAGTCTGGCCACGATCCCGCCCTGAGAAGCGTCAGGAGAGACAGCGATGACTCGAGCAAGGAAACAAGATTAAGTATTTGCCGAGGCGTTGTCGATTGGATGCCATCAACTGTTATTTTCGCATCCAGCCAGAATTCGCTTGGCGAATACCAGGATGAGCAATTATTGAGGCAGTCAGGCAATTAACAGGATGCGGCAATGCCGATCCAATTCTGACGCTCGGTGGATCAATGCCAGACAGGATGCATTCAGTCACGAACCGTGCATCACGACATTGTATGGTTTTGAACGAGCTTGGTTGTTGATTTGCAAGTAATGGCTTGGGACCTCATTAAAGTAGCAACCAACCAGATGAATGTATGGGTGTCGAACGTGTCCAGCAATATTGATATTAGAAGCTGGCAAGAGTGAGACCTTTCTAGCTGGAGATTCATGGTTGTTA
This sequence comes from Fusarium proliferatum ET1, assembly GCF_900067095.1. Classification (NCBI taxonomy): domain Eukaryota; kingdom Fungi; phylum Ascomycota; class Sordariomycetes; order Hypocreales; family Nectriaceae; genus Fusarium; species Fusarium proliferatum. The sequence continues at coordinate 4,614,232 of NW_022194790.1, forward strand.
CTGGCGGCTATCGATTGAGATGAGGGTTTGCTCGTAAAACTCGCCTTCGTGATTGGCTTTACCGCCAGGCCTCATTGTGAAACGGCTAACGGCCACCCCAAAGAGAGTTTTGAAGGGGTCTCTCTGATCTAGAACCCGAGAGTAACAGATTTAGAAGATTAGTGCCAGGTACCCGAAAGTGAAATGCAGCTGAGGCTTTAGGCTAGCACATACACTGTACTGCAATTGCGGAACAGAGCTCCACAGAGACCCCATGTCTAAGGTAGATACCTAGGTATGCACCTGGGCCTCATAATTCGAGAAAAATGGTCTGACCGGCTGTGTCATAAGGTAGACTGATGAACTACTCAGTCAATTCGCTTTATAGCATTTAGATCCCCACAGAACTATCCAAAAGATCCAGAGGTTAGATCTGGCCTGTATTCAATGAACTGAACTCGCGGATGAGGGCTGAGTCATAGAGAACCAAAGCCAAGGCCAACCCTAAGCTAAACAATTGCTTATCTGTAGATCCAGTGTGATCAGACGGCGGAAAGGGGTCTCGTGCTGGGTTCAGTGCTACATAGGCGCGCTATTGTACGAAGTACCGTATAGCGGCCCTCTACGTACTACTGAATGGTCGGTTGTTGTGGGAGTAGCGGTATAATTCCCCTGTTTTCCTTGTATGTTAGTAGGCAGCTTGTCTACCTGTGGATACAACAAGCGAGGAAACGGGGATCTGTTCATCGCAATTTATGCCATGACGACGACAGCAGCGGGTAGGCAAATTGCATGGGCGTAGATGACAATGCGTACATCCGCAGTTCTTGGAGTGGTACGGAGTACGTAAGGCGCATATGTAACCAGTAACGGGTCAAGGGACCAAGAACAGAAGATTGATTGATTGTTGTTGACAACGTTCTCATGCGCAAGCGAAGGGGGAAATGTCGATCTCTCTTAATATGAGTGATGTTCCGAAGTACTGGCGCAAAGACCCTATTGGCTGATACCTACCTGTTACATTGCCTAGGTACTAAGGTAGCCATGCGCGCATTTATTCACTTTCGTTGTCCATTGTCAGGCGAGCTCTATTTTGGTAATGAGGACGGAAATGCGATTTGTTTTGGCAGGTGTGTGTTTTTTCCCAGATGCTGCGCCAGCACTGTACCTGGTTCCTGAGGGGCATGGTCCAACAGGAACAGGGGAGGGACATGCGATGGATGGACCAGAACAGGGGTCAACTTGTGCTAGCCAACTAGAGGCACGGAGATGGGTCTGTGATGGAAGGTTACGGATACCCACCAAACCAAAAAAGGTGTAATTTCCCCCGTTCCTGGCAGACGACTCTTGAGCTGGATCGACAACAGTTGAGCCGGTGGCCTGTCATGAACTCGCTCACATTACGGATATTAGTTGGTTGTCCTGCGTTGGTTTCTAGACGATTTCCTACTAGCAGCCCCTGGACTGTTGTTGGTCTCATTGGCGTCTTCCCCTCCTTGTGAATCTCCCGGCCTCCCTTGGACTTGTAAGCTGGTCACCCCCTTGAATACTTTGCTAAATAGGAGCTCCCTTGACCAAGGTAGATCAATATGTCATGATCCAGCGTATGGGCGTTGACTCTGGAACTGATGCTAGACTGATTGAGGCAGAAAATAAAACCGCTTCTGGTATTTTTCTCGGTGTCATGTCTCACTTCATGACACGTTCTAGGGCCTGCTTGCGTCCCAGACCTCATCGTCGCCGGGTGCGCATTCATCAACAGGGCCCAGCTTTTTCGGATGCCAATCTCTTGGTGAGGTCCGCCTAATCCTGGTTTCTGGGCAGTCTTCTTCTTGGACTTAATCAACACCCCCTGCTCAAGCTCCTTACCTTAGTCCGCCCCCCTTCTCTGTATGTAGGCCTCCCCTAACTCCCCCAGTCCCTGGTCCCTCCCCAATCCTGGGCAAGACGCTGGACCTCTTTTCATTCTTATCCCCTTTCGTCTCCGTGAACCCCAGGCGCTTTGTTCCTCTTGCTTTCCTCGTGTGCTCCTTCCTTGCCAACTGAGAGTTTCATCTTTACTTACTCTCTCCCACACTCATTTATCAACTGTTTTTTGTTTTCCCCGGCTTCTTGCCTCATCACGTTCGCTTTTACAGCAGTCGCTCACTTCGTCGAGGGGATTGGATTAAATTTCCAGAAACACAACATTCTTTAAGAGACAATAAAAGGTTAGTCGATGCGCAAAGAAGGGGGATAGTGGCGACTGGAGACGAGGCCGGTGTAGCAGAGACGAGATTCAAGTCATACCGATTCATGGAGCAACAACAATCATCACAAACACAACGACTACGAAATTTAAAAAAAATATCACAGGCAACCCGAGGGAAATTGATTATTGGTGGAAACTGGCCATATGCGATGATGGAGTAGCAAGATGAATAATGTTGGGATGGGAAAGCAACATGAGCCAGGACACACGAACTATCTCTCGCCTGACCACCTGAAGCGACAGCCAACTCGATGACAGGACACTTTTCGTGTCTACACACGCAAATGATGCGCCGCGCAAACTCTCATGTCTCATCGGCTCTCTTTCACTAGCATGCACTGTGGAATTGTCCCATAGCAACAGGAAAAGGTTCAAGGCTAATCACAAGTTTGAACTAGATATATAAGTTGAACCGTTACCATGAAGAACCTCATCACTTACACCCTTGCGGCTACGCTCGCCGCCGGTGCTACCGCCCAGCATCACCAGCACCAGCACATGCACGCTCGCCGCCACGCTGGCTCCAAGGTCGAGAAGCGTGACCCTGATGTTATCACCGAGTACGTTGTCGCCGCTACCGAGACCGTCTATGAGCTTGGTGGAGAGGAGATCGATATCCAGGCCGCCAAGGCTGGTCTCGATGGTGGTAGCCTCGTCATTGTTGGCGAGTCTAACCCTACCTACGATGCACCCGCAGCTCCTGCCACCAGTGCTGCTCAGCCCGCCAAGGTTTCTCAGCCCAAGAAGGAGGTAGGCGCTCAATTCTACGAGTCCAAGACTGCTGCGGCTACTACTGCTGTCTACTCGGCCCCGGCCGCCACCCAACCCAAGGCCTCCAAGCCTAAGTCTTCCAAGCCTGAGACAAGTGGCTCCGGCTCCAGCTACAGTGGCTCCAGCGGCTCCAGCTACAGTGGCTCCAGCGGCGCCACTGGTGTTGACAAGAAGTTCGAGAGCGGTACTATCGACTGCAGCGAGTTCCCCTCAGATTATGGTGCTGTTGCCCTCGACTGGTTGAACCTTGGCGGCTGGTCTGGTATCCAGTACTGCCCTGACTACAGCTCCGTGTCCAAGCTAATCTACCAGATCGACACTGCCATCTCTGGCGACGGTTGCAAGCCCGGTGCTATGTGCTCCTACGCTTGCCCCGTTGGCTACCAGAAGACCCAGTGGCCCTCTGCTCAAGGTTCCGAGCGTGAGTCTATTGGTGGACTCTACTGCAATAAGGACGGCAAGCTCGAACTGACCCGTGACGGTTACGACACTCTTTGCGAATCTGGTGTCGGTGGTGTCACTATTCAAAACGACCTCGACGAGCAGGTTTGCACTTGCCGAACTGACTACCCCGGAACTGAGAACATGGTTATCCCTGCTGTCGCTGAGCCTGGTAGCAGCGTCGCTGTCTGCAACCCCAATCAGGACAAGTACTATGTCTGGGACGGTGTAGGCACCTCAGCCCAATACTACGTCAACAAGAAGGGCTACACTGTCAAGGAGGCTTGTGTTTGGGACAGCTCCACGGGCAAGGATGCCGGTAACTGGGCACCTGTTGTTCTCGGTGTTGGCATGAAGAACGGCTTGACCTTTGTCTCCATTTTCCAGAACTCGCCAACCAGCACTGCCCTCCTTGACTTCAACATTGAGATCAAGGGCGGCAACAAGAAGTGCTCCTACATCAACGGCCAGTGGAGCGAGGGAACTGGCTGCACCGTAAGTTATTGTTGTCCCCTTGTGACATCGGCGAAATACTGACATTCTGTTGTAGACTGCTGCTTCTGAGGGCCAAAAGATTACTGTCCGATACTTTTAGAAGAGTGCTACTCGATTTCGTCAAGTAGGATGTGCGTTTTTGGAACTTCTTGTCAATATTCTGGGTGATAGAGCTTGGGACCTTTCGGCCGCGGGCCACGGACGAGCGCAAGCTGTTGGGCCTGAGTTGATTATATCGATAAGGTGTGCGGCGGCTGGCATGAGCAGGCTTTCTCCCATTTCTTGAGCCGGATTGAATCTCTTGGAAACGCTGGATGAGCAAGGACCTAAGAACGTTCCGACAGCCGATCTGCTGGCTTGTCTTGTTCTCAGCGTCCTTATCTAACAGTATTTGTTTTACTTTATTTTCTTATGTCAGCAAGTACTCCATATATTGCATTTTGGCCTGTTTCTTACATTGGACTCCTCACGGAAGGATCATGCCCTGAGCCATTGTTTGGCGACAGACGAATGCAGCCAGCGATTGTCAATTTTGCATTGGGAGGAGCCCTCAAGGTGTTTTATACCCCTAACCGAAGAGATGGCGATGGAAGAATCTTTTCGGGCAGCAATGAGATCAAGTGGTCAACGTCGTTGGGTCCTGGAATAGAAATGCCCCCTCTTTGAGCTTAGCTTGTCTATGTAATGTCTGTGATTTGGATAGTGTATAGTGTCTTTTGAGTACGATAATTGCATTCTTTGGTAGCAATTCTTTGAAATTGTGAGGTGACAGACTGCTCTTTGATCGACATGCTCGATGAATGAATGAGTGGTCGTTGGACGGGATAGAATAGTCCCGTTCCGTGATGGTCTTAGTTAGGGAACGTCTTGTTCCCCAGACGCCACATGCCTTCACCACCTTGTCCGAACCTCTACCAACCACAATGTAGCATGTTGCCGCACTGCTGCTGCATGTGACCCTTGATCGGAACCAATCCTGGTTACCTTATGGGTGCGTCTACTCGCGTGTGCTGCTCCGTGCGTCATCTTAGATCACGAAGGGTAAGGATACATCTTGACAGGCCTCTAATACCCAGCAGTAAGTAAGCTGTCATTTCCAGTGGCCAACTGGTGTTGCCTAGACACTTTCTAAGAATGCCGTTGGGGGTACAAGACGCTGGGCGCAACAGCAAAACGACGACTGTAACGGTGGAGGTTAACATCCAATGTATGAGGATGTTGGCTTGGCAGTTGGCTGCAGCCCAAGGTTGTATCTGTTTGGTGACAAAACCAGTCATATTTTGATACTGGACATTGATAAAGATATAAAAAAAACACACAGCCAAATATTACCGCTAAAGGCGCATACCTGCAGGTCGCCTTCTAGTGGCGCACCACGATCCCATGCTTTCATCGTCATTGACTCCACATTATAATGTTTTACCCGGAGCCAATTTGTTTAAATACCTATCTTAGACGGCCTGCCCGTTGTAACTGACAGCAGTCAGATTCTCCCACCTCACTCACTTCCGGTTCCTTCAAACTTCGGCACACCGACCATGTCGCTGAACCGTGTCCAAAGCATCGAGACGTTGACCGCTCCGCCCGGCCATGGCGCTTCGATTGAGAGGAGGGGGAGCGATGCGAGTTTGCGCGTCCGACGCTTGACTTTCAACCCTGTTCCTCAGGACTTCGAAACGGCTTCGTTGAGGCCAGATGAGCAGCATGCTCAGACTGTTGGGGCATTTGAGGTTCCTCAGTGGAAGCGATTGCGTGAGTTTTCACTTATCAATGGATTGGATGTGTAGATAAGAAACCTATACTAACAAGTGAATCTAGTCCAGATTGGTGCCGCAGTTGTACACTGTCTCTTCGCTGCGGGCATAGGCAAGTCTCTTATCAAAACCTTGTCATCCATGGTAAAGTTGCTAACACTGTTTAGTCTTTGGCTATGCTGCCATCAAGCCAGTCCTAAAGCTTGAAGGTGCATATTCTGATGTCTGCAAGCTCAGCCACTACCAAAGCCCAGCCATTGACACAAACGCTGTCTCTGATGATCCCCAGGACACATGCGTTGAGATCAGGCTCAACCTGATGTTCACAGTCGCTGCTGTTGGGACAAACGTTGCAGCTCTTCCTGTTGGCGCAATTCTCGACCATTTTGGTCCTCGTGTATGTGGCTTGCTTGGATGTCTCTTCCTAACGATAGGCACATTACTTATGGCATATGCTGGATCCCTACCTTTCGACGGTCTTCTCCCCGGATACCTGTTCCTCGCTCTCGGGGGCCCATTCACATATATCTCGTCTTTTCAGCTTTCCAATGCCTTCCCGCGACACTCAGGTCTCATTCTTGCGCTCTTGACCGGCGCTTTCGACTCTTCGAGTGCATTGTTTCTCGTTTATCGTCTGATCTACAATGCCACAGAGGGCAGCTTCACCCTGCGCAAATTCTTCCTCGTCTACTTGATTGTCCCTGCTGTGATATTCGCCAGTCAAATTGTTGTCATGCCTGGACAGTCTTACAAGACTGTCGGCGAGCTTGTCGGCCAAGCTGCGGAAGCGGATGAAAACATTGTTGTGCACTCGACATCGAGCACGCAGCAGGAGATTGACGAGCATACAGCTTTGCTCCGCGATGAGCGTCGTGAAGAGAGGGAAAGGCGCGAAGCTGTTGTACATGATATCGAGAACCTCCTTGGTTCGTCCAAGGGTGATGACCAAGTTGAGGCCAAAGAGAGACAGCATGTTGCATCCGGTGTCTGGGGAGTCCTCCATGACCGCACTGTGGTAGATCAAATCCGCTCTCCTTGGTTCATCCTCATCTGCCTTTTCACTGTCGTTCAAATGACACGCATCAACTTCTTTGTCGCGACCATTCGACCGCAGTACGAAGCCATCTTTGGCGACCACGATCGTGCTGTAAGGATCAATACTTTCTTCGATGTAGCCTTGCCAGCAGGTGGAATATTTGCGATTCCCTTCATCGGAACAGCGCTTGACCATGTCAGCACTGTTCTTGTGCTATCGACACTCGTTGCATGTGGCACGCTCATTGGTATCTTAGGCGTCCTGCCCTTTGAGTGGGCAGCATATACAGGCATTGCACTCTTTGTCTTGTACCGCCCATTTTATTACACTGCCGTGTCCGACTACAGTGCAAAGGTGTTTGGTTTCCGAACCTTCGGAACTGTGTATGGCCTCATTATCTGCCTCTCGGGCTTGTTGAACTTCTCGCAATCTGGCCTGGATGTTTTGTTCCACGAGACCTTCAACGGTAACCCAGTGCCTGTTGATATTATGCTTCTTGTCATAGGTCTTGTCATTGGTGTTGCACTTGTGGTGTTTGTGGCAGCTCAACTGCGAAGGATGCACCAGAAAGCCAGAGCTGGCATTGCCCAGTGATGCGGTAACAATTTCTTTCCTGCACTCAATGTTCTTTTCACTATGCTGAGTATTGGTTAGCGATTAGCACTATTGCACATTCCTGATCTTAGAAAAGCGTCCCAAAGGATAGTGCAAAAAAGGGGGCATTGTAAGTTCCAACGTTGTATTTGAAGATCGCCATCTTCGAAAAGCGTATCTAGAACTACAGACCATGATCACCATGCTTGGATGCGACTATCATTAAAGGGCCACAAAGAAGCAGTTGATAGCGCCATTTCTAGTAAGAATTATATATAGGAGGAAATACACCAAAGAAAGCGTGATGCCTTGTCTACCTAAACATGGAACAAATTCCGCCACTGATATAGGGCTCTTCAGTGTGGTGTTTTCTGTTGCGTGCGAGACACTGACTAGAAACCTGAGGATGGTAAGTAACAAAACTTGCACGTGAGGGATCTTATGGCATCTGCTTTCTACGATATGCTGGCAATGGAGCATGAGTGGGTGGGAGGCTGTCGGATAGATATCCACTGTCTGGGGTGCTTTTGCAGAAGCCGATGGAATGGATTATTCTCACATGTTGACTTATGACTGGACATAGCTATATGGCTCCTGCTGATTCGTCAAGTTGTCCAACTTCTCTTCCTTGACACACATAGTAGCCAGTATTGTGTTAGACGGAAGTTCATCATGAGGGAATCTCTGTGCTCATAGCTGGGTTCTCCGAGGAAGAAATACCTGAAAATATGGGAATGCTAGTGGGCTAAAGTTGACAACCCAAGACTATGTACAAGCACGCGAACAGCGTCGGATAACTCTGGATTGGCTGCTTGATAATGCAAAGGAAGTCAACAGAATGGGCCAAGGAATGATCAAATAAACCAATACAGTATATGGCGAATAGGTGTCTAGAATCTGACGTCGACCAGAGCCAGGTTCAAAGTGGCAGTGGGTTTCATTAAGCAGTATTACACCACTCTAAGTACACAGAGACCAACAGTCTAATATGTATGTACACGAAATCCTTCAGGTTCACGAATGGCTCTACTCGTTGATGACAGGAGTGTGGAAAGGATCCTCGCCACAGAACTGACCCCAGCCGTCAAGTTGAGCAGAAGCCCACTTCAAGATTTTGCTGAAACCCTTATCCTCGCCCTTGGGGGTGCAGTAGTAGGCGTTGTCGGATGAACTGAGCTTACCGGTTTTCTCAACAGAAGGAGGATACTCAATCTGGAGTACAGGCTTGCCAGCGTCGATGTATGTTTGGAAGTCCTCACAGAATGGCCAGTTCTCCTCGTCAGGATCCGTAGTGCCGCGGCAAGACTCGAGGACAGCGAAATCAAGGGTTGAGACAAGGTCCTCAGCAACTTCAGGTGCATTCTTCTGGCCCACGAGAAGACGGTTACCATCCTTGGTCTTGATTGAATGGGCGTACTCTGCGAGATTCTTGAGATATTTGGTGTAGTCGGATGGCTTCAGTTTGAAGCCTGTAGGGTCCTCGCCATCCTGCTGCCAGGCGTCGACGTTGTCAGGGTCCACTGCATCGCATCCAATCTTTGCAGCAACGTCAAGGCGTGCTTTCTGAAGCTTGAGCACTGTTGAATCACGAATGTCGAGGTACCACTCCTCACTGTCATAAGGATAGGCCAAGGAATGACCAATAACGGCGTCGGGAAATTGTTTGATATCCTTGTCCCATGACTGAAGAGCCCCGGCGTTGAAGTAGCAGATCACGAACTTTCCAGCACCCTGTATGAAGATTTCAGTATATTGCCATGTTATTTGGACTTGGAACAGCCACGCATTACCTTGAGCAGGGGAATCATCTCTGGATAATCGCGGCCATGTCCCATATCGATGTCCCATACTTTGGCTTTGGACGGGATCAAATCGGCAACGGTATCGTGCTTGATAGGCTGGTGTAGGACAATTTCCCATTCCACGCCGGGTTTGAAATCGGATAGCTCAAAAAAGGCTGAAGAAGCTGCGGCGGCAGGCTTTGCCTCTACCGCCTTGACATGGTTAGCAACCCGACATTCGTCCTTACGACGAGCGCTTACAGAGCCGCCAACAGCCAGAACAGTAAGGGCAATTTGGTTGAAAGTAACCATGGTTACCGATCTCGTATTTCAAGAAGATAAAACAAGTGTTGAACAAAGGGAGCTATTGCCGCAAAAGGTCCTGGGGAGGTATTGGAATGAGCAGTTGCAGACGAGTTCTTGAATTAGGAAATGTATGTGGACTTTGATAAGTTGAAGAAATCCCTGCGTGGAATGACTATGACCATATCCGTACAACGTCGTAATGTAAAATATTGCAGAGAAACCAAGCTGTATATTATACCCTGACTTGACTCTACTGCTATTCCACTCGCTGTCATCAATATCATATTATTCCTTGGCAACTTGCCTCGTGCTCAAAGGGTGAGCTGGTGAGGTGGATACGGAAGGATTCTGTGGAACATGATGCAACAAAAAAACCCAACCATCATGCCCTAACACAGCCGTTTTCTGGGCATGATTTTCTAATGGCTTATTCAACAGTCATAAATAACAAGGGACGAAAGTTCCAAAGGTGCTGAATATGGTCACGCCAGAGGTGGAATAGTGGGTCGAGAGCGAAACCATCTCCAGTAGGAGATGAACTACATCCTTGTTTGAAATGCCCTTGTTGTGATGATCCTTTACAGACAAGGCGTTCAGGTGATCTTTTCAGCTCAGCTTTGACGAGCTTAAATAAGCTTACTCCGGAGTTAATATTATGTTCCGTACCTGGCTCGAGCTTTATCGGAGAAATGAAAGTGACCCTGACAATACTTGGTACTATTGACATTGAGGCGTTGAGAAGTACTCCGTGATTTAAAGCTGCATAGCGGTCCCGATTGCAGCTTCTCGGGCTTTCCGAACCTCGTCGCGTCTCTCTTCGTTTTCCTCCTTCAGCCGTTCCTCAACATCGTCTCTAATGGCACCAAGATCTGGCGGTATTGTCTGTAGCTGAACGCTTGGTGCTGCTTCTACAAACCGGAGCTGTTCCGTAACATGTTGCACAATCTCTTGCAGTCGCTTTGGGGGGTTCCGATTCACTCGTGGCTCGCCCAGGATTTGTTCCAGAGTAGGGAAGAGGGTATCCTGCCGGAAGTGATCACGCCATGGGGCATGTTCTGGAAGAATGGGGTTGATCTTGTCTTGAGCATTAATAGCAATACTCGTCTCGTAAGTCCATGCCCTCGCCACGTTCCTGGGAGTGTAGCCGCCGCCTCCGAAGAGGATCATGGGGATGCCCATTTCTTTGCAGAACTTGACACATGCACCGTGGCCTTGAACTTGGAGGTTGAAACGGCCCAGACGATCGCCGGCCAAAGAATCAGCACCGCATTGCAAAGCGATTGCTCCCGGTCGGAATTTCTCCACAATCTTGCCAATGACAGTATTGAATAAATGATCGTATTGCTCATCAGTGATACCGTCATTCAATGGTACGTTGAAAGCATGGTGAGCGCCCGGATTATGCTCGCTCTTAGGGCCGTTGTCATCGAGGGCGCCAGTCCCCGGGAAGAAGTTATTCGGGTCATATTTGTGAAAAGAGACTGTCATGACTCTGTCTGTTGAAAAAAAGGCTTCTTCAACACCGTCTCCATGATGAACATCGATGTCGATGTATAATACTCGCGGGTAGTATCGAAGGAGTTCAAGAATGGCGATCACGATGTCGTTGATATAACAAAATCCAGACGCTTCAGACCTCTTGGCATGATGAAGACCGCCACCCCAGGAAATGGCGATATCAGACTGCTTAGAGCAAATCTTCCGGGCCGCGTCAAGAGATCCACCGGCTGATAATGAACAGTAGTTGAAGAGGCCGTCAAAGAGGGGACAATCAGAGCCACCAAGGTTAAACTTGAGGTCAACCCCTTGGTTCTCGAGATCTCGAGGTACTGGCTCAGGAAGTACAGTACCAAGGAAATCTAGATAGTCAGAAGAGTGAAATTCTGCAAGCTCCTCATATGTGGCGGCTCTGGAGATGTAGTTATCCATCGCGAATGACATTCCGTAAGAGTAGATGAGACTCTTGGACAGGGTTAATCGCCACGGTTTCATGGGATGAGTGACTCCAAAATGATGCTTCTCAATGTCCGGGTTGCAGTGGAAGGAAACGTTGTAACCCTTGGGCCTTGTGATACCAGACTCTTCAGCCAGACGCTTGCACTTGTTGTAGAATTTAGCATTGTCCATCTCACTAGCCAGTCCCAGTGGTTGATTGGAGAACTCCTCAACGACCGAGTTATCACGATCCTCGTCTGCAATATGGGGAAGGTAGTTGGGTTTAGGCACCCGGTACCTATATGAGTCCATGTCCATCGTTGGAGTACAAGAAAAGAGGTGCTTTGGTATGGGTGTGCGACGTATCAAGCAGTAGTTAGTCCAGACGAAGAGTGACTTGAATAAGTCGTTGCCGTGTATCTGATACCAGATAATGATGATAGTGTGGCTGTAAGATACCGATGACTCAATAGATAGCTTGAGACGGCTGCAAAGCTCTTAAGTGATGATTTTTTACCCAAGTTTGGGTGGTGGTCGAGATGTGTGGTATGGGTAATGTAGTTGGTGAAATAGATAGCTCCAGATCTCACGAGTCGAAAATGCACAAATGCAAGCGGTTGGCAGTTGGAAGGCCCCACTATTACCTCAGGTTGTGGATGGTCTCTACCTAGGTCGGGGCTGGGGGAAGAATAGCCAAGTCCCTTTCCGTGCAGCTACTAGGATCCGTGTGAGTTCATTAGAGACACAAGCGACTTACAAATACCTTGCTATAGGGAAAGTCACCAGGAACCAACCTGCAGGTTCTATCTCTTAGTGCATCTTGGCCTATGCCAGAACGGTCATAGCACGGTCGAGTTTGAGCTGTGGCTTCGATGCCTACCTACTACCTTAGTACCTAAGTGGCTGTGAGAAACAACCTGTGGAACAGGACTCCGTGGGTTCCCTACCTAGTTCCCCAACTCTCAAAACTTACACCAGAAACGCCTCCACCTTTTCCCTTCATGCATCCTAATTCTGCCTGCCCATCCTTCTCAAATAGAGCATCCCACAAGAGAACACATTCGCGGCTGCTGCTTTTGATTCCGGCAGAGCAGAGCAGAGCAGAGCACCGCGACCTCCACTACTCTCAAGTCAAAAGAAAGGACAAGCGAGCAAGTGGGTATCGAGGTGAGCCGAGCCCGAGTCATTCATGTCGAGTTGCACTCCGCGTTCTTCTTTGGGACTTGCTTGATTTTGACCCAAAGCATTTGCCTTTGCCTTCACCTTCGTCTTCACCTTCGTCTCGCTTCGCCTTGCCTCGCAGGTTGCTGGAAACAGCCATTTACTGTCCTGCTATTTTCTCTTACCATTTGGCTTCGGGACTCGTATCCGTCAGGCTATGGGACCACTTTGATTTTCTAGACCCTCGCCCTTGCCCTGTCTGCATCAAGCCAACCAGCCATCATCAGATCGATACTTTTCATCTGCATTGTCATCAATCTGCTTTCTTCTTCTTCTTCTTCTTCTTCTTCTTCTTCTTCCCTTTCATCTCCCATATATGCTGGTCTCGCCACATATCGCTGCGCATTCGTTTCCGCTGTCACACGGGTCTCGGGCATCAGGCTTTGACGTTACCGCATCTTTGTCTTAGCTAGTATTGCTCGACCTTCTTATCGTTAACAATCATGCCTAGAGACGACTTGTCTATCGACTTCGTCAAGAGGATGCCTCAAGCCGAAGCCCTCGACCCTGGCTTGATCCTCGACGACTGGATTAACCGTGTCCAAAACCTCCCCGAAGAGATTCGCTTCATACAAGAAGAGGTCGCCGATAAAGATCGTCAATACTCCGAGTGCTTACGTACGATCGAGGACCGGGACGGGAAGATCCAGAAATGGATCAAGACAAACGGAAGCCATGAGCCAAACCCTAAGGAAGACCTTCTTCGAAAACAAGTCCGCGATAGTTTTGCGCAAGCCGACCAACTATCGAAAGAGAAGATCGCATTATGCCAGAAGATGCAGATCATAGTAGACAAGCATCTCAAAAACCTGGACAGCCAAATCAAGTTGCTTTACGACCGAGCCGAACCTGGCTTTACCGATCCTGACGAAGTCCCCTCATTACTCCGACCAAGCGCTGCAAATCATACTGCCCCTTCGATCCGGGCCATAAACCCAGCAAGTCATATGACCACCGCTGCTGGTCCCTCAACTCCTCTTGCCGCTGCGCAAACCTCTTCCAATCCCGCACTTGCTCGACTTCCCAACCACCCCAATGTTCGCCACGCACAGTCTCAGCAGCACGCAGCGTCTGCCCCGGCAACACCGGCAGCCAGCATGATTCTGAATCGACAAAGAGAAGGCTCTGCAGGACCTGCAACAAAGCGCGTTGCTCGAGTGAACCCTGCTTTGGGGACTATACCAACTACATCAAGCGGTCTGGCAAGACACTCATCACTCGGACCCGGCACCCCTAAGGGCAGTGCCATCTTAGGGTCTGGTCTTGCGAGGGCAGGTAGCGCAGGCCCAAGAACCGGGTCTGTGAAGTCAACAGGACCATTGAGCAGCCGTCGAGGTACGCCAACAGGTGGAATCCGGAAGAAGTCTGCCAACAAATCGAACCTTTCGCGGGTTAAGAAAGCCTCAAATCGAAATTCGCCTGCGCCAACGAATGATAGTGAGCTTTCGGATGTCGACAGTGGCAGTGGAGAGGACGAAGATGGTGCCGACGGTCGGTCAAGAAGCACACCCGTGGCCGATGGTAAGGATGTTGACGGAGATGATATAATAGGAGATGCTGACGATGACGACGAAGAGGCTGGCGATGACAAGAAGTATTGCCTCTGCCATAACGTGAGCTACGGGGACATGGTCGCGTGCGACAATGACAATTGTCCGTATGAGTGGTTTCACTGGTCATGCGTCGATCTCAAGAGCGAGCCCAACGGGACATGGTACTGCCCTAAGTGTAGAGAAAAGCTACAAAAGAAGGGCAAGTAGGAAGGCCCTGAAACCACTGAGCTCTACCTCCCATATCCCAACTGAGGTGCTTCGGACTTTCTAAGGAAAGCAGTCCGGTTAGAGGTGGCGTTTGGGAAAGGCATATAATATACCCATGTTGCTTTGAGCAGTATAGTTTCTGGTACTCGAACGCAGAAGCTGAAAATGCACGCATTGCTAGACCCCTCTCGGGACGTGACGATATACTTGGGATTCAATATGGCTATGTTGGTCCAAGAACACACTGAACAACCCCTCTTCGGACCCCCTCTACCTCTTCCCTGAGCTGTTCCACTTGTGCTCCTTTCTGACGTGCTTTGTCAATAAAGTCATCCAGTGAGCCACCGACCCCAAAGTATAGGCGTTTTGCTCCTACAAGAGCAGCCGCTTCGTTTCCATCGGTCTTCTTCTCCCTTTCCAGTATCAAGAAGAGGGTTTCGAGGAAGCCCTGAAGGGCAAATGGAGAATAAATTGTTTCTGCACCGAGAAGCAGCGTGCTCCTTTCTTGATCATGGCTTGAAGGCAGGGCGTATATGAGATCGACGAATTCCTGTGACCAAGCGCCAGACACAAACGAGAGAGTGACGTTAGCTTCCTTGAGTGATTGTTCGAAGGCGGCGAGAACATCACGGCCTAGCTCAACTTCGCCCTCAATTGAGAAAGCTTGTTGAAGAGCAGGTATCTGAGGGTTGTTAAGGGCCCATGAAAGAATAAAGTTGGGCAAAGTGACAAGCTGGAGAACTGAAGGGTTATAGTCCGCCATGATAAGAGACAGAGGCTTCCTTTCGGATCCTGGGGCCATGGCCCATTGGAAGACTGCCAAAGATGGCAGAGCTGTACCGCATCCAAGCTGTTGGTCTAGGGTTAGATATATCACGTTGCAAGTATAATTTATTTCACATACCTCCATGACTCGAAGATCCTTTTGTCCCAGTGCTGAGGTGATGTTATTCGCAGCCAGTACCTTAACTAAATCGACACTGCTCTCCCAGCTTTTAAAACCGCCCTCGTAAACACCCGTTTTCACATCATGGCTTCCCAAGCCTTCAGACTGAGCGCCAGCAACGTCTTCCTCCTCGGCCATTAGCTGCACCCTCACGTCCCATAACTCTCTCCGCGGTAGCTGGATAGTAGTTCCGTCATCGAGCGTCACATCTAGAATGCTATAGGCGATCTTCGACGGTAGCTGAACAAGAAAATCAGAGAGTTGGTGAACAGTTGGTGGGAGCTGAGGCTTTCCTGGGACGGGAAATGCGCTGGTGGTGGCTGCAGCAGCTGTCGTAGGCTTGACGACAGATGGAGTCTGCTCATCATCGGAGATATCGTCACCGGCGAAGCCAAATGAGAACGACATTGTGAAAGGAGTTTTGCTCACCACTCAAGGAGCTTTTGAGACTTTGATAGGTACAGATAAAAAGTTGTAAGTGTGTGCACTGTGTAGTGGGGCAGTAGAGGCGGATAGGTAGTGGTAGCGTGCTGGACACTACTAATCTAAGGTACCTACCTTATTTAGTACTTATGCTTGAGAATCTCGACTCCTGTAATTCTGTCCGATATCATTCTCAACGACTCCTCTTTACCAGCCAGAAACACAGCCAGTGAGTTCTTGTTTCTATATGCCAATAGCACGGACTCACTTATAGGTCCTTGAAGAATTCACTCAATATGCGTTCATCTTTGTCGAGATTGGCATCAGCCGCAAACACACAACGAGGCCTTAAGCCCAACCCTACTGCCCTTCTTCCTCCCATTCCTTTATACCGCCGACTACTCCGTGCCCATCGCAAGCATTTGCCAGCTGAGATGAGAGTCCTTGGAGATGAATACATCAAAGCTGAGTTCAGGGCGCACAGAAAGGTGGATAACCCGGCTCATCTGGTATGTTTCTTGTAAACGACCCAGCAAGAACACCATGCTAAGCAGTTCAAAGATTGGCTTCCTAACAGAGTGGCAAATGTATGCGCAAAAAATTGAAGGCGATCAGTGGGTGGGTGATAAGTTAGATGAGCAGAAGCTCTCAAAGATGAGCGGTAAGTAAGAATGAACAATGCACGAATCGTTGAATTTAACATGTAGCAGATGAACAAATACACCAACTATACGAGTTGATGCAGGCCATTCAAAACCGAAGCAAGGAAGGCGGCGAGCAAGAGTCATAGATATGAGACGTCTCATGTAGACAGACCAAGACTGAAGAATTTATGGTCGAATAACGAAGGCTAAGGGATAACTCAACGTTTTGGTCATGTCAATGACTTGAACATGTATTTCTCAAAAATTTGTACACTATATAGACCAGACCTTTTCTGATGTATTGACTACAAGTATGCCTTGACTAAATAAATAACACCACCACCACCGAATATCTACTTGCTTCCCATTGCTTCAACAATCCATGTAGCTTGGATGGCGCTGACCTTCTTGGCATAATTCTTATTTGTGTAGACGTGCTCGAGGAACATGATGGCTTCTTTCTTCTGCCCATGCAATACGCTGGCAGGATGGATGGCAACAACGTGTTTGCCTTGGATGGTGACAAAGCTGCCGTCAGGGGCCAGCATAGCAGTTTTCAGAGCGAATCCTCTCAAGAAACACTTGAGGACTTGCTCAGCGCGTTCTGGGGAGATGGGAACGAATGGTTGAGGATCAGCTGGTGGAGCCTCATCCAGGAGCTTCTCCTTAAGACACATACCCCGAAGCTGCCTTCGAATGTTCAGAGCCTGTTTCATGTTTCTCATGTTGATCTTCCGTTGCTTGCACCAATTCACTCTGTCTGTATTCTCCGCGGTGTATTGTTGGATGGTGGTAAGATATGTGATGATGTCCCCCTCGCGGCGTTGGAGTTCTTTTCTGAAGTTTTCCACCTCTTCTTGGGCCTGTTCGGACTGGATACTCAGGAATATATCCTCTCCAGATGTGATACAGGAAATTATGTCGATCGCCTCGACCACACAATCAAACTCGGGATCCGCAGCAGCAAGCAAAACAGCCCCCAACGGCGCAGAAATAGGAAAGCGGGCCATTTTTTCACCAGTCCTCGTGATAGTGCCATCATCATTGAGAGCACCAAGGAAATGTAAGTGAATCAGAGCTTTCTCGATTGCTTCTGTCTCTGGGGGATCCATGAGAGGGAAAGCAAGGACATCCTGGATTCCTCGTGCCTTCATGGTCAGAACTGCTCCCAGGACGTCGTTGCGAAGAATCTCGGGAAGATCGGAATCTTGCAGCGTCTTGAAGGCTGATTCTGGGTATAATCTAAAGCACTTTCCGGGTCCCTCACGGCCTGCTCGACCAGTTCGCTGTACAGCGGAAGATTTCGAGATAGGTTTCGCAAGAAGAGATTCCATGCCCAGGCGTGCTCGGTATTGCTTCACTTTTGCTTTACCGCAATCCACCACATATCTGACTCCGGGAACAGTGACTGATGTTTCAGCAATATTTGTCGCCAGCACAATCTTACGCGTAAAAGGAGTTTTGACAGGTAAGAAGGCCTCGCGCTGCGCGTCCATCGAGAGTTGACCGTACAAAGGGAACACCTTGATCTTGGGGACATTAGAGGCAAGAGTTTCCGCATATTCCTCAATCAGCTTTTGGGCAGCCTCAATCTCTTCCTGGCCGGTCAGGAAAGCAAGGATATCTCCCGGGAGCTGCTCTTGCAAGTGTATCTTGTAAATCGTCTTGAGAAGGGCGTCCTGGATGTCGGGTACAGGTCGCGGTTCATGGTGAATTGTGACAGGGTACTGTCGTCCCTTGATCTTAAGAACTTGCAGTGTGCTTTCGCCCTCGTTCTTTGGGCGCACGTCCTTGAAGAACTCTTGAATGCCCTCCACGTCTGCTGTCGCACTCATGATGACCACTTTGAGCGGGATGCCCCCGCGGCCAGACAAGTCGCTTGCAAGAATTTGCTTCAGGAAACCAACTAGAAGATCAACATCAAGGCTGCGTTCATGAATTTCGTCGACCACGATAGCGCTGTAGCTGCTGAGATTGGGATCCCGCAGAAGTTCCTGAAGCAACATACCCTCAGTCAAGAATTTGATCCTTGATCCCTTCGGGACCTGGTGGTCAAATCGAACCGAGTAACCGACCAAGCCATCTCGTCGACCTTTCCCTAGAGGGGTTCCGGCTTCTTGAGAAACACGATGAGCCAAAGTTGTCGCGGCGACTCGTCGAGGCTGCGTGATTGCGACCATGCCACCCACTGAAATCTCGTCGTCTGAGCCGGCGATCTTGATCTTTTGGCGTCTACACCAGGGCTCCTGATAGAGAAATTGAGGAACCTGAGTACTTTTTCCAGAACCTGTCTCACCCACTAGCACGAGCACATCGCTGCCGGACTTTCGCAGGGCCTTCTGAATGTCCTCGCGGTACTGCCATATTGGAAGCTCTTTGCGTGTCTTGAGCAGTTTTGGATCATCCCGCGCCCGAGACCTATCGCTTGTATCGCACCCTCTGGAAGGTTTCTTGTGCTCTGGCCTTTGCTTCTTTGCTTCTGTGGTGGCGACAGGGGCAGCTAAAGGGGCGGCTACAGGGCTGTCTGATGCTGATGTTGAGGAGGCTATGGGTACGGCCTTTGAGGGCGCTGTGAGATACCCTTCGAGGGAAATTGTTTTCCCCCCTATCGTAATAGCATTTGAGTCTGTCTTATTTTTGGTTTTCCTCTTTTTCGCCGGAGGAGGGCCAGAATTATCAGTCGCCATGGTGCAGGGTGAAAAGTTGGCGACGGTGGAAATTTTCACTTGGATCCAATGTCGATAGCTGGGAGGCAATCGCTGGGATCAGAATTATACCTGACCAAACCGAAACAACCCCGACAAAATAAATATCCCATGAAGCGGTGTATCAAATACCACAGATGTTCCACTTATTTAATTCATGCTCTCTCATTGTCTCCACCAAGCCAACTACTTACTAAACCTACCATGTACATACAATCTGTCAATCATCTTGTTATTAAAACCATGGCTTATTACGGCGTCTCCCATAATCACAAGAGCTCAGAAAGTTACGAAAAGGACTGCTTCGAAAAGTTCTTAGTAACTTATGTATCATCAAATATACTTTGCTTTCGTAGGATACAATCAAACTCAAACACCAGAAATCTTTACTTAAACTCTCCGTCAAGGGCAGATATCCTGGCCTGATATGTCCCTGGTTTCCTCATCCTGAGTTATCAATGCTAGCGATTCGCCGCTCAGTGCATGGTTGCGTACGATAGAAACTGAGTTTGAAAGTCAAATATCAAATAACCAAATCTTAAAGCGTCCGAGTTCTCTCAACATCTATCTCATAGGTAATTAAACATTTACGTGTTTGTCCCTAACCAATATAGCAATTATGGGTCGTTTGGTTAAATACTCTATATCAATGAATGCGCAGAGCTCTCGTCGACGAAGTCAAGATTCAGAAGCGAAATAAAATACCTTGGACGCCTGATATATGGCTTTAAAGCCCACAAGCATCAATGTCCGTCTTCTTAGACGATTAAACAGTGATTCGATTTTCATGTATACATGCCCCTTAGAGTGCTCCAAAATCCAGATTCTTTTGAGTTGGTTTATACAATTGATCACAACCAAGACGGAACCTACCCTGCAGTTCTGTAATGGAAACATCTAAATAGACATATTAAATCTCAATGTGCTCATCGTACCCTGCCCCAACACAGATGCCATATATCATCGTGTTATTAATTGCTCTCTACTTGATGCGGGCCAATCGTTCTCGGTTCATTCTCGTAGCATCGTCCACAGCATCGCTCTGTGTCAAGTCAGTAGAACGATCTTTGGTTTAAAATTGAGAACACCACTTGCCTTGTTCATAATACGATCGATCTGCTTGTTCTGCGAGTCAACCTCCTTGCCAATAGCTCTGCCGACCATATTCATCATGGACACTTGGCCCTCAAGCTCGGTGATGCCATCATCGATCTGGTCCTCAAGCTCATCCGCTCCCTCCTCATCGTCAAGGTTGAATTTTCCGTAGTCCTTCTTACGAGGTTGCTGTCGTGGCCGGCCCACGGTGTTCATGTCTCTGAAGTTGCCTTCCATGCGCTGGTTGGCTTGGAAACCATCGCGGCGGGTGGCTTCTCGTTGTTCTCGTTCAGATCGATGGCGTGCCATGACCTCATCGTCCGCCTTTTGCTTGCGTTGCTTGGAGGTAAAAGGGTTGCTGACATGCACGGCAAACATACTTCCGTTGAGTGTCTTGAGTTCGGCAGCCCTGTCTTGAGCGATCTTGTTCTGGTTGGCAGCTAGATCGAGATGCTTTTCCGTGTTGTTCAGTCGCTCTCCTTGAGCTCCCAGGCGAGCCAGAGTGGCGCGACCGACTTCGTTAGCTTGTCGGGCCATTTGTACCGACCGATTGACAGAGGATGCGCTGTCCTGCTGAAGTTGTCGCTTCTCCGCCAGAATAGATTGATATTCAGCTTCTTCTTGCTCCTCAGCGGTCAACTCGCGCTCCTCACCATAACCGCCGTACGAGCCGCCATCGGCCCCTGACTGTGGACCGTTGTTGGTAGGCAGTTGCTTCTGGGCCTGGCGTTCCTGGGCACCAGCGAACAAGTTGTCTCTGTTGGTGTCAGGCTCGCTCGGTCCAAACCCACCATAGCCCCCGGGGCCTCTTGCACCAGCAACTGGGCCGGGGCTGTTGTATCTGTTCTGAGGAGCAGAGTCGCCATATCGATTTCCACCATAGCCGCCGCCGGATCCGTATCGGTCAGCACCGTATCCGCTCGGAGGCTGGGGCTGAGAGTTGAAGCTTCCTTGCGCAGGAGCGGGAGCACCGTAGGAATTCGGAGCCTGGGCGGCAGGGCCGTTGTTGAGACCAGCACGGGCTTGCTGGTAAGGAGTTACATTGGCATACTTTGCGTCGTCGGCATATGGGTCTTTTCCGCCTTGTTTGGCATAAGGATTCTCAGAGGTACTGGACTGAGATGACTTCTTGCGACCAAAGAGGGCGTGGCGGTTGGCGTCATCACCATCATCGCCTTTCTTCCCAAAGCCAAACTTCTTCATGGCAAGATTTGTTGGATGTGAAACTGGATTGAGATGCTAACGAGCTGTCACGTTTAATTGTGTCAGTGAGAAAGGAAATAAAGAATTATGAAAGTAATGGAAAGGGCTGAAAGGAGAAGAGGATGGTAGTGTTGCCTTAAGAGAGGACCGATAGTGGTTTCCTGCAGTGCTAACTTTAGGTACCGGTGGTTTATTGGGGAGAACGGACCCTGGGCTTAGCCTGGGCGGTGTCCCCTGACCCCTCCACTTGAACGTCGAAACTCACCTGTGTCTAAAAGGATTGGATACTTTATCATGCTTGTGGCGTGCTTATCCTTTAATTCTCCTATCGTTTCGGGCATGGAGCACACGCCTCTCAGGCCCAGACTGATAGAAGGTTTCGATTCGCAAGGCATTATGATCTCGTTATGCAATAGGCACCCAACAAGCGCCCAAGATCCAATACATCCAATCCCAAGGATTGCACTTAGATCCTTTAGTCTAATCCCAGGCCCCTGGTGTTGCAGCCGCAATTTGGACCCTCCCGTCTCTCTCCATGCAAGTCCCTGAATCCTCAATCATTTTCTTTATGGCAGCCATTCGCCGTTGTGTCTTCATTCCAGTCCTGCAGCAACATCGATGCGCCGAGTGGGTTGTCTATTCCATTGCGTCAAGTACTTAGGAGTCGCCAGCAAATGTGGCTTTGGGTCTCATCGCCGTCTATCCCGGAAGAGTGGCTCAGCCATTTCAATGCGTCAGCCATGGCGCCGCCTGCGTGTTCGATTTTGTTCGACGTAGACATCCATCAACTCAGCCAGGCCGTATTTTTCACAATACTTGATTCAAGCTGTATAGCATGGAATATTATTGTGTTTGAGCTGGAGTGATATATAAAGCTTTGGAGGTGTTCACGGTGAAGCCAAAGCGACCCTGACCTTTGTTTGAAGAGCAATCGTGAGCGTTAGACTCCTGTATCAATATAGTTTCACCTGTGGATCCTAGTCTATGACTGAAGGGCCATTCCATGTTCCATGTTCTAGAAAAGGCTCTGGAATGAGGACCTCGCAATTGTTTTCAAGGCCTTGGGAACTATTCCTCCCCAGTAGAAAGAACTGAGGCTCTGTGACTCTTTGGCTAGGTAGCTTATGATCTCTGAAGCTGAAGCTGAAATTGGTATCTTGGGTTGATGCACCCGCAGGCAGATGACTCACTGACAGACAATGGACCTTGTGAGCATGCAATCCGAATACGAAACTCAACCAGATGCTCTACTGGCAGGATATGCTGGCATTCACGTACCTATCGAAATGATATCTTTTCAAGAACACTACGTGCGAAGACTGAGCTGATGTACTACCCTATAACCGACTAACGTTAATGGACGACTCCAGCTGCAATAATCCTCTGGCCGTAACCGGCTCAAGGCCCCACAGAGACATCAAGTACCGAGCACAAGATAGGTACTAAAAGGTGATAAAAAAGAGGGAGGTACATTTACAGATACGTATGGCACTATTATTAACTGAGATCAAGTATCAGATGCTTAGTATGAAACGTTGCAAAACCCGGGAGCACAAATTCAAATTTGGGATAGAATGATAGAAAGAGAGTTATATTGTGACTAGGTCCTCGGTACTTACTACCTTACCTTAGCTGGAAGGGGGGCAGGGGGTTCAGACATATGTTAAAGGAAGGAAAGACTGTCTAAGTTACCTATTCTATTATCCTTGATATTCTGCCATAGTAGGCTGATGTAATATTTCTGACAGAAAACCAGTGCGACAGTCTTTTCTGTTCACTGACTGATGTTCAAAAACACCCCTCTCCCGTGCAGGTACCTTAGGTACCTAGGTGGGTAGGTAAGGTAGGTACTAAGGTAGCACTAAAAATGTATTCCGGCCGTTCAATAACATGAACTGACGGAAGGGACCATTAAGGCGATCACGGTATCTCAGGTTCCCATAAGACTCTCTTGATTGGCCACTTGGCCGATGCGTCACCTCTGACTCGCCAACTGGGAGGATTACCTTACATTTACTTTCTATCTTCAATTTTCTAAAGCTAAAGAGCGCGGACGCCTTCATCTTCCCGAAAACGTCATACTCGTATATATACCCATCAAGGCTCCCTTTTCCTCTCAACCATGCCTTTCATCTCCTGAGCTGGCAACTGACCGCCCTGACTCAATCCTCTAGAGACGTGATCACTACACTTGGATCAACTCACAATACTTCTTCAAGTAATCAACAAGATGATATTCCGGATATATTACGCTTTCCCTTTTCTTTATCCTCGATATTCTCCCCTTTTATCGCTCTTGTACCGACACATGCTGTCATCAATATCTTGAGAACCTCACTCAGTATCACTTGTCTCTCGGATTTCATTTTCAACCTTCTCAAGAACCCTACGCCCACTACAACACGACCATGGCATCTGTATTCACCTATGACCCTGATCCTCCAAGGGTCTCTTCACCTTGGACTCCGCTAAGCGAGTCAGGGAAGGACGAGGCTGCTCAGGGTACAGAGCTTCGCCGACCAGCAAAAGAACCTCAGCCAGGGTTGCTATCAGAGTATGGGGTCATCAAACTACAGGCCGAACCACAAGAGGGTCCTACTGAATACAAGCTTCACCTACTCCTCCGACCTAGGAGGGTGTTTAAGAGCATGAGCACTGCTGGAACATCACGCCACGCTCGGTTAAACATGCCCTCAACCGCCTCTCTCACACCTTCTAACCAGGCTCGTGAACAAACCCGTCAACAAAGGCTCCAGCACTTGACTACCCAGCTCCTGTGGAGGTTACAGCAGTCCTCTCCATATCACGCATCCAGTTCTAAGGAGCTGGCAATTCCAAGACTGCCTGATGACAGCGTTGATCTTTCTGCCCCCGTGAAGCTGAGTGAGCTTGTCCCTGGATTGGAGGAATCAAGAGGAGCCTTGTATGAGATCGGTGTCGCTGATGATGGCACTCTTGTTGGCCTCACCAAAGATGAGATGGAAGAGAGTCTCACAACTTTGAGAGTAATGGCCGCAAGCTTAGGTTGTTCTGTCGAAGTTCATCGGAGAGTCATTGTTGGCGACTGCGAATGGGTCGAGTCGACCGAGTTGGTCGACAGTTTTGTTCCCTCACCGCATCAAATTATTAGAAACGGAAAACTCTGGGTTGCCGAAGCGCTTGTCAAGCCCAACTTTGGTTTCCTAGATGAGGAAAATGGAACCAATAGTTCTCACAAGAATGAGCAGGCTATTTCAGAGAGCGCTGCCGTACCCAGCCGTGGTAGTTCTACAACACCACAGTTAAGAGTCACTTTCACTGGTCCTACCACATCAGGTAAATCAAGTCTTTTGGGGACCCTATCAACCGGGACACTAGACAACGGGCGTGGCAACAGTCGACTTAGCTTGCTCAAACATAGACACGAAGTGGCCACGGGGGTTACCAGTTCAATAGCTCAGGAACTCATCGGATACAAAGACCAGTCGATTCTCAACTACAGTCATGGGAACATCGAGTCTTGGGTCGATATACACGACTGTTCCGAGGGTGGTCGCTTAGTGTTTGTTTCCGACTCTGCTGGCCATCCAAGATATCGCCGGACAGTTCTTCGTGGACTGATGAACTGGGCACCTCATTGGATCATCTTGTGCTTGGCTGTAGATGATGGAGATACAGCCACCAAAGGACATGGGGTAACATCCTCAACGCAGGATGTTCTGGGAGTCACATCAGTTGGAGCTGATCTTGTCAAAGCCCACCTCACACTATCACTCAAACTGGATATCCCTTTGGCAGTTGTCATCACCAAAATGGATCTCGCTTCCAAGACAAGCGCGCATAGAACCACAAACAAGATCTTGTCAGCTGTCAAAGAAGCTGGGCGTATACCCAAAATCCTTCGGCCTGACCAGAAGGTATGGAGGGACTTAGACCGAGTACCTGATGATGACTCGGCCATGGTCAAAGACCTACTCAAGGGGATCTCGGAGAGTGGCAACTTAACCGAGGTTGTTCCAATTGCATTCACAAGTGCAGTAAGAGGAAGTGGTATTGGCCTTCTGCATGCCCTTTTGGAGAACCTGCCATTGCCGCCGACACCGACCGCTCGTGATTATGTTGGGATGGCGTTGAACCCAGAGCAGCCGAAATGCCTATTCCATATCGACGATACCTTTTCTCTGCCAACGTCGTACAGCAACATAACAGGTGCCTTGGGAAAGCAAGCAGACCCAGGTATTGTCGTGTCAGGCTATCTCAGGTTTGGACGACTCTCTGTCGGGGACAAGATTGTTATTGGGCCTTTCCCACCAAATGATGACGAAGCTCGCGACTTAACACCGGAGGATAGGCAATCTCCTGGTAGCTACGGACTCTCGATTTCGCACCCTTCTTCTGCAGAGTTGGCCCGCATCGCCATGAAAAATGCCGTCTCCGCATCAGCGACTCCAGGGGAGTGGCATAACGCTCAGGTTGTGAGCATACGTAATTTGAGACTCCCTGTTCTGACTCTTGAATCTGGACAAGCCGGATCAATTGGCCTCGTCATCCAATCACTCTCGCGCCGTTCCCAGAACGGTAATACGGACTCCAATATTCCCATTGAGCCCCCCCGTATTCGACGTGGCATGATCTTGGCGATAGCGTCGAAACACATGGCGGACACGGGGCTGAAGTTGCAAGCTGCGAGCGGCTTTACGGCGGTATTTGACGACTTAGATACCCAGGTCCTTGCAATCGGCACTTTCGTAAACATCTACATCGCCAGTATTCGGACGGTGGCGCGCATACGTCAGATATCGCGTCAAGGCCCAGGATGGGAAGCAGGAGCAAGAGAAGCAGACGAAATTGAGGAAATATTCGACCTCAACGACGACCTCGAAACGAATACCGAGAAGGAGAAAACCGATGCGGCGAGAGGCGGAGTGGAGATGAGCTTGGAGCTTATCCATCATCGTGAATGGATTGAGATGGGTTCACGAGTCATACTATTAGAAGGAGGAAGTCAGGATAAATCTGGACTAGAAGGATTTGTTGGAAAAGTTGTTGAGATTGTTGATTGAACTGTTGACGTTTTTTTGGGGTAGAATACCGAAGCCTCTAGTTTTACCTTCTGGATGATGCTTTTTAAACACTAGTTGCTTTGTTTAAGTCATAATTCTTTCTGAATATCTTTGATCATAACCCCAGAAACGCCATTCGTATGCTGATGTATGATACTTTATATCTAGGCCCGAACCAAGCCATAAAACAACGTCCAAGTTAAGACAAAGCCCGAGATGCCATTGAATATGCCACCGAACCAGAACTCGAACAAGCCACGATAATAACGAGAAGGATCGAGAGGAGCGTGGCCTTTGGGGAGTGATTCCGGAGCAACCTTGAGGGCGTAGAAGAGGAGAGCAGTGATGCAAGAGAAGATGATGTAGACGAGGAAACCGTAATACGATTCGAGGCCGAGGACACCGGCGCTGACTCCAAAAAGTGACGCAGTAAGGCTGTGGAGGTTGGAGAGAGCCTGTATAGATAGTCAGCTCGCAGGAATCTTGAGTGTGGATAATGATCGCTATGGATAGCAACATTCATTAAGAGCGAGGGAGCGAACCTTTGTGTTATGGACCACAGACTCGGGAACGATGGGGTTGATCTGAAGCTCGCGCTCGGAAGGCATTGTCGCGGATGAAGATGGGTCACTCAAGTCAGCCTTTTCCAGGTGAGACCGATTCTAGGGAGACAGAATTGAAGATCGAGGTTGTGGGTATAGCTTCGTATAGATCTTGAATGCAGCTCTCAACACGCGCTGGAGTGCCGAGCAGCATTGTAATGACAGCGTGTCGGTCCGTCCAAAGTTCCGAGCGCCGATTGGTGAGGTACCCAAGCTTGCATGGAGGTGGGCCTGGTTGGTTCATTTTGGAATCAGCCTTGTCCGTGCTCGGTAGCTCGACCGCAACTGTACCTACCCCTCCACTACCTATGATTCCATATGGGCAGTCCTCGGCGGGGCATTTGTAGTTTATTTAACTGGAACTTCTTCTAAAAGCCACAATCTGTAACTTGCAGTTATTCCTGAGCTGCTGTACCAATTTGACTTGACTATAATTTGAACAGCACATAGAATGTCGCAAGATTTCGCGCCTCTCAAGAACGACCTGTTGCTTCGCGCAGCATGGGGTGGGTCGTCCAAGCCTCAGTTGTGAGAATCATGAGAGAGAATTGTGCTGAGACTTGCTGTGTTGCAACTTAGGCCAGACCGTTGAACGCCCTCCCATGTGGGTGATGCGACAAGGTGAGAAGACATCTTGGCATGCGGGTATAAGTAGACAAGACTGACCTGATCAATTGATAGCCGGCCGCTACCTACCGGAGTATCACGAAGCCAAGGGTAACCGAGACTTCTTCGAATGCTGCCGCGACCCTGAAGTCGCAACTGAAATCACCCTCCAGCCTGTCCGCCGATTCGCAGGTCTCATCGATGCCGCCATTATCTTTTCCGACATTCTTGTCATCCCCCAGGCAATGGGTATGACTGTTGAGATGGTTGAGAAGAAGGGCCCCCATTTCCCGAATCCGCTCCAGAACCCCGACGACGGACAGTACGGCCAGGTGCTCGCTAAGAACGTCGATGTTGCTGCTGAACTCGGCTACGTGTACGACGCTATCACACTCACACGCAAGAAGCTTGAGGGACAGGTGCCCTTGATTGGCTTCTGCGGCGCTCCCTGGACGCTGTTCTGCTACATGGTCGAGGGTGGTGGCACCAAGCTATTTGCGCAGGTCAAGACATGGATCTACAAGTATCCTGAGGAGTCGAAGAAGCTTTTGGCCAAGATCGCCGATATCTGCGTGGATCATCTGGCACTTCAAGTCAAGGCTGGTGCTCAGGTATAGAATGCTCTCTAGAACTGCACCATATATGACTGACTTGTAAACTTTATAGCTAGTGATGGTCTTTGACTCCTGGGCAGGAGAGCTCGGCCCTTCTTCTTACCGTCAATTCTCTGAGCCCTACTTGAAGCAAATCGCCGAGAAGCTTCCCGCCAAGCTACAGAGCCTCGGCTTGGAGAAGGTTCCCATGACCGTGTTCCCCAAGGGTGCTTGGTACGCACTCGACTCTGCCTGCAACCTGGGTTATAATGTCGTTGGCATGGACTGGTTGCATGATCCCAAGGAGGCCGTCAAGATCCGAGGCGACCGCAACATTGTGTTCCAGGGCAATGCTGACCCAGGGGTACTGTATGGCACCAAGGAGGCTATCACCAAGGCCGTCGAGGAGATGGTCGAGGGCTTCTGGGTTGGAAATAAGGGCTGGATTGCCAACCTTGGCCACGGTAAGTTTGCGTCACAATACTGAGCTGGACGAGGGGCTGACCAAAGGCAGGAATTACACCTGGCGTAAACCCTGATCATCTCAAGCACTACTTCGAGGAGATTCACCGCTTAACCAAGAAGAACTAACGGGGAAAACTTACTGTGTGCTGTGTTGAAGCCGTGTTTTGAGATACCGTCTGTCTATGCTGGGTTGAACATCAAAGTAAATAAGGGGGGGGGGGGGGTCGTCAGAAAAAGCATTGTGAAGAATACCAGTAGACACGAAAAAATTGTAACATAGTAAAACAGCATGACCAAGGTTCTGAGTAAGATAAAACTTTGTTTGTAGATTATTCAATTCATGGGAACCATTGGTATCTTGACTTTTGCTTTCCTCCTTTTCACCTTTGTCTTTTAAGTTGACCCTCGTCCTTCATAAAATTGTCTACCTAGTAGCCAGAACCCCTGCTCAAGATTTCAATGTCAAAGGCGCCAAAACACCGAGCTGTACTGTAAAATAATTGGACCCAATAGCAGTAGAACGTGAAATCTCTCATGCCTATAATTGAGCACGGTGAAACACCTGAAGGTCTCAAGTCCTATGCCTTCTTGCCAAAAAGCCAGTTCTTGCCCTTCTGAGCCAACGACTCGCCAGTAGCAGTAGGTGAGTTGGCGGACTTGGGCTCCTCCTCGTCAGTGATGGCTTCGTCGTTGCTAGGCTTGCGGGTTAACTCTGTCTCCTTGTCCTTGAAGACGTTGCCCGCGCCACCACGGCCAGAATGCTGAGCACCAGATGAGGGGCGTCGAGGGATACTTTTGTCTCGGGTCAGCAACGATTCCAAAGAGAATGACCCCTGATGTTGAGCGGCAGGAGGAATGAAAAACTTACGCTTCAACGTCCTGACGCTTGCGGGTTTCGCGAGGATCATCGTTCTTGGCCATATTGCCTGTACCACCACGGCCGGTGGTGACAACAGAGCCCTTGAGGACGGGAGTCTGGAGCTTGCTGGGATCTGTCTTCTCAGTGTGGGTTGAGTCGGCCATGTTGCCAGCACCGCCTCGACCGTGAGAGGAGAGCATTGTGAAAGATGTGTGAGTTTGGAGGAGAGAGTGCTGTTGTTTGTTGAGGGGTAGTGGTTGTGTAGGTAAGGTAAGGTAGGTAGCTGGTTGCAGTGTTCTTGAGTGACTAACAACGAAACTAGTGACTGTCGAGGAGTTGTTGAGTAGACTCGGAAGTTGCCAAGGTAAAAGCTCAGGAGGACGTCCCCAAGGAATTGTAATGATGAAGAGAAAAGTCTATTTGAGTGAAGAAGATTTAGCTGGAGGCGGTGGTGACAGCTTTTAACCCAATGCCAAGTCCTCGTGATTGATGTTGTAACTTGCTACCAAATTTTCCCCTGCCCTGGAAGTGTTCCCATGATCAACTAAACAGGGGCAAGAGGGAAAAAAATTCGATAGGTTCCCAGGCGCTGCGGCCTTTTCCCTCCCCTTCACACCCACCGAAGCACTGCGCCCAGCCATAGAGTATATGGCCTAGACGGGCCTTGTGCTCACTAGGCTGCCCCGAACCTGGGCTAATGGGTTGTGAGCTGTAGGGCGAGATCTCTTCAGCTGGGCGTTGTAGCTGAAAGTGCTTCTTCTGCACTACCTTGGAGCCTATTCTTGAGTCAAATTATCGAACTCTCTCTTTCTACCTCTAGTTGAAAAGCGCTGCCCTCCTCTCAACCCTTCCTTGTCCATTTGAAGAATGAGGCTCAGTTAAAGCTCGTCCAAGTCTAGGACAAGTAGACGCAAGTACCCGTGCGCCAGTTCCACTTGGTCATGGCACTAAGAGGCCATGTCCAGTCATAGAAATTGGTTGCGTAATGAATTTTGATGGCCTCGTGCTGCCCCAGATCTTGGCAAGGTACTTCCGATATACGAAGTCAATACAAGCTTTTATGAGGCCTGTGAGGGGTTCAATGCTGAGAGCTGGGGTTACTTGATGCCCGGGTCTCAGCCATAAATTGCAGCCGAGCAGTGAGGAAGTTGCCCTCACCCAGGGACCGAAAGGGGAAATATCGTATATCGAGCCAACCTACCTATAGTTGCAAAAGCGCATAGGGTACTCCGTACCTACCTAGTGAAAGATTAGTTCCCTAGTCGGTCTTCAAACGAGAACATCAAAACTCTCCGTGAGTTGTGCGCCTACCACGTCAGGTATGCGACTCATGCCTGTCATGACAACATGAGTCTTCCATGAGATTCTCCCCTTTCAAGGCCTCGCTGTTCGGTCAAGTAGAAAGTAAGTTGGCCGAATGGCCTCTCGTCGCCAAGCGAATCTATCCATCAGAGATCTGTAGATCATCTTCGCTCTCGCCGGGCTCCGAGTTCCCAGCGGCGCTCGCTCCCGCATAAGGCGTAAACTCTCATATTCTTGCGTGCCGGCACCGGCAATTATCCATAGCCGTTTCTGTACTGGCGTGCCCCGACACGACGGGCTGGTCTGGGTTGGTGGCTCACAGCTATGGAAGAAGCCCGGGAGAACCTGCTCGAAAAAGGCATTCAATCACAAGCCTCATGACCTCAAAATCTCGAAATGTGCAAGGGGATGCTGCTGTTTGTGGCTTATAGCCTGTAGCTTGTACTGCACACAGCTAGATTCCATCAGGGTTGTCCCATGCTAATCCGACACAAGACCCTGAATTTGGCGGCTAAGCTTGTCTAAGTGCGATGACGTTGACTCCTTGAACCCCTGGTTCGGCCATGATACTGTCATCCTCTGCTCTCGAGCTAGGGAACCCTTTGCCCTGTCGATCCCACACCTGGCTTCACACTCTTTATTGGCCCTTCAGATGTGTCTAGCTGCAGCACCACCGACACACTGCAGTGCAAGCTAGGACAAAAGCACAAAGTACGGAGTATCAGAAATTGACTCAATTCCAAAACACCAACGCCGGCATCTATACTCAGTATTCAATGTCATGACGCCTTGTCTGACAATGGCAGTAACTCCATACATTTTGGCGACATATCTTGGAGCCCTGTACAAAGGATAGCCATGATTTGGCCTATTTTCCCGTGCCGATTGCCTTTTGTGCGCGCCAGCTATTCATTCTCCTGTGGATTGCAACTATCTGAATAGCCAAATTTCCAAACCCTAACTCTGATATGGTCAAACAATCACGGATGTTTCCTTGGTGATATGGTTCACGCAGATTCTTCAGTTCTGATCGTACATCTCTTCATCACCTTCGCCCTTGATGTTGGCGTCCTTACGGATCGGGATCTTGATGCCTTGGTTTGCAAATTTCTTGCTCAATGGTGTACTTTCACACACGCCGGGGAACTTCTTGGCCGAGTACACGTGGAAACTCTCGCTGTAGCAAGACGACAGGATTGGCGCTCGGCCTTGGTTTACGTTGGCTCCCTGCCCTCCGGGACGCCCAACGTTGACGAAGGAGAACCTTAATCTGCAACTTCAGCGTCAGCAATCGAAAGCCACGGCACAGACCAAATCCAGTTGCCCTTACCGAAAGGTTCCTTCTGTACGGACGCTGAGGTCTTGGAGGACAAACCAGATACCTGATTGTCCTTCAGTGTCCTCGAGGCGGAATGCGCTTGCGGCCAAACTGCCAATCAAGTTTCTCGTAAACATCCCTTGGGGTTGACCTCCCACTACTGCCATCCGAGTAAGCGCATTTTGATCCTGTCCATATCCATTACGGAAAGGGGCACCTGGCGGAGGAGCCGAAGGCTCGGCACTGTAACCGCTATGCCGCGGGTAATATTGTTGGGGCGGACCGTAGGAACTGCTCGGCGGGTACGACGGTGCTACTCTTGTGTCAGACACGGATTTGTTGTCGCTTGTTGTTCCTCCTGTTTCGACCAACCTTGACCATAGCTCTGCTGCACCGGTGGGGGATAATCCTGCCCATAGTTCATCCCTTGCGATTGCCCATATCCAGACTCGCGGCTCGGGGGCAGAGATTGTTGCTGGTACGAAGGGGTTCCTGGTTCTAAGGACGAATAAGTGTAGGTACTTGAGGATGCCATAGCGCCAGTCCCAGTTGAGGACCGCACCAGGTTGACTTCTTTGGTACCGTCATGATTCCACAGATCGACCGATAACACAAACATGGCGTGGTCTAGGGTACTACACATTATGCATTAGCACAAACCCAGATGCCCCTTTTTTTTCTGTCTCGCGACTGCATCGACGTACTTGTAGTCAACCTCTTTACCCGTCTCGGTATTGATTATGACAAGACGAACACATGGCGGCGGCGTGATTGGGCGACGATCCTAAATCAGAACTGTGAGACATATGATCAGGGCTCACAGGCAACGAAAGAAACAGACCTTATCGCCAAATCCACACATGCGCGCACGCACGGGTTGTTGCTTCACATCGAGACTATGGAATCGTTTCAGCGGGGTCGCGAAGGAAGTTTGAAGGATCCGCCTTGGCCACAAACCTGTACTTCCAGCCTGATCCTTCTTCAATCTTGGAGTAGGATGGGGGAGCGTGTTCGGAATCTTTCTGATGGTCGGTGGGCGATGGGCGCGAGGAAGGCGGGGGAGGATGATCATCATGTTGCGAAGGAGGAGGGACATGTTGCTGGTGCGGATGGGGCCGAGGGTATTGACTCGGCTGAGGCTGTTGATATGGAGCTGGGGCATATGGTGGGAGTTGAGGCTGGTGGTGGGGTGGTTGGCCATGGTGTTGATGCGAAGATAGCGAGTGGGAAGGTGGCGGCGGAGGTGGATGTTGGTGGTGAGGATGTGGAGCTGACGGCGGAGGAGGCAGGGGAGGATGGGACGAGTGGTGATGTTGAGTCGGGGGCGGTAGAGGCGGAGGAGGATGCTGGTGTTGTTGGTAGGTATGGATCGGTGGTGGTGGTGGTGCACTGGAAGAATAAGCAGGGCCAGGGATTCGCTGCGACATGTCGGGCGGGTGATAGGCGGAATTCATTGCGTTTTGCGATCAATGATAAGGTTATCGAGAGTTGGTGTCGAGTGCAAGTCTACGTATGGATATAATATAAGAAGGAATAAAAAGGTTGGGGAGGTAGGTATGCGTAGAGGATGGATGATCTGTGGAGGACGAAGCGAAGAGGAGAATCTGTGCGGACAGGTCGAGCTATAAGAGCATATGCTCCGACAATTGTTGCGTTGCGTTGCGCGGAAATCCCCTTGGAGTTCGTCCTGAGCCAAAGAGCGAAGAGAAGCGAAACAAGACGAGACCAGATGTCGGTCTTGAGGGGAGAAGAAAGCGCCAGGAGGCGAAGCCACCAAAAGGAGAGGCCGACGATACAAAGTGAGGTAAGGTAGGAAGGAAGGATGTAAGTGAAGCAGAGCAAAGCAAAGCAAAGCCAAAGCAAAGTCAGTTAGGTACCTTAAGCGCTGGATCGTCGACGTCGCGCGGGGGGCGGCAGGTGGAGAACCCAGAAGCCCGGCTGAAGGTAAAGTGTAAATTGATGGAAAGTTTGAGATGGAGCTGGAGTTTTAGCTCCCAAGTGGCGCGGCCCGGGAGCGCTAAAAGGGTTTCGATTCCCTGGCTCGGCTCCGTTATCCCAGGACTTATTGCCGTAATGCGTCCCAAGCTCATGAACTCTGATCTCCACGATAATTTCAGTTCTATCCCGACGCAGTGGTTAAGGTATGGTATAGCATATCTAGGCGCCCCCGAGAATTAGACAGAAATATCATAGAGGGCTTGGACCGAACCAACCGGTAGCTGAGGCAGCTTGGCGAGCAAGAGAAGCCAAGATCTGCGACTCCTCAGCTCTGGACTGGGCTGAGTGAGCTGGGTTGAACTGGACAAAGACTTTGTTGCGGTTGAGACCTTGACTGAGACCTTGACTGAGACTCGACAAGGACTGGGCCATCGGGGTTTATCAAGTAGGCGTCAGCAAAGAGACGGAAAAAAGAAACATGACAGGAAAAAGGACCTGGGTAGCACACCTCCAGGAGAGTGTAACACAAGGTGAATGGACCGGCAAACATCCGCGAAGGCGAGGAAAACAAAGGTGCATATGAATGAACGCAAGCCACATGATACCACAATCACAGACAGTACCTAATGTAACACATGCTGAGCGAGCACACCATCTTATTCAAGTTGCTCGGAAAATGTTGTTTCGGTCAGCACCACAGCCAGCCACGTTGCTTGCTGAATGACATGACTGCATCGCCATGTAATAAACAATCGTGTTGGGGTTGCTTCACTTTGTTTCCAGACTCTCTACCAGATGGAGAAACTACCTTGATTAATTCCTTGCCCTCGGACCCGCAATGTCTTGATCAAAGGCTTTGTTCAACGCTTACAATTTCTTGTGTCTCGCTGATAACGGCTCGACCACCTATTGTTCGTCTCGTTGCTGCCGATCCGGTCTAACTTCGGATGGAGTCTCAACCGCATGATACACGGTACAAATCCAGTGCACAAGACATTTTGTTGTTGGTCAATTGTAACGACAAACCGTTTACAAGAGCCCAATTGGGAAGCGATTACAGAAAGGCATTGCGGTTACCAACAGGCTAAGTTTGATTGGCAAAGTCAATTGAAAGTCTCATGTTTTCAATAAATACATTTTCGGGTACACATTGCTTCGGCATATTCTGAAAACAAAGGCCTCGATTCGTAACTTGAAATGCTCAATATTGGATATGGACTTCAGAAAACATCCACATCCAGTGGATGTATGACTCCATTCAGCACCGTGTTATCTGCGTGGCTCCTAATTGGTGGGCCTGTCAACATCTTTCCCCCGATGGTCGGTCTGTGCAAGTGCTGATTTGGTTATGAGGTACCTGACCAGAGCCCCAATCACAATGCCCTAGCGTATGAAATGATGCATGCTGGTGCCACAGTCAAACACACGAAGCCCCGCCATCGTCTTGAAGCCCCGCAGTCGGAGTCATTAGCAGCCACCACAGACAATAATATATTCCCCGACTGCCTTACCTTGCTGTGTGATTTACCTAATTCAAACTACCTATACCGAGTCCAAGGGAAGAAGAATTGCATTGTAGCACTTCTGTAGCCAGCCATGGATCTCGTCAACAGGTTGGTCCGCCCCGATGCTACCTTCGCACCGTCAAAATCGTCCCTCAATCCCACCTTCACTATGTGGTCGCTGATTCAAAATCCCCTCCAGTCTCGAAGGCCGTCTTCTTTTTGCTGTGCCCAAGAGTGAGTCGTCCCATGTCCTTCCAATCCACATTCTTATGCTCATTCATCATAGAGGGCCGTCTCAATGCTGCCACACTGAACCTCCTCGAGGGCGCCGACGTCCAATTCCGTCGTGAGAACCGTCTCGATATCGCTCTTGTCAAGAATCTCCCTATTGCCCTGATCTTCCTCCCCGCCGCCGACATTCCCACGTTCGTTGGCGAGGGTCGTTGCGACCTCGGTATCACCGGATGGGACCAAGTCCAGGAGCATGATGCCTCGGTCCGTGCCTATAATCACTTGCGACGCAGCTCTGTTGATCTGTCGTCATCCGATGATAAGGTTGCTGGCTCTGATATGGTTATGGAATTGGGCTTCGGCAGCTGCAAGCTTCAGGTCCAGGTCCCCGAGAAGGGCCAGTACAAGACCCCCGAGGATCTCATTGGAAAGACGATTGGGACGAGTTTCGTCAACCTGGCTGCCGACTATTTCCTGAAGCTTGAGCAGGGCGAGAATGTACAGGGAGAGCTTTCGCCTCGCAAGATGCGCACCAAGATTGTTGAGTTGAGTGGAAGTGTCGAGGCAGCATGTGCTCTTGGCGTTGCTGAGGGCATTGTCGACCTTGTTGGTATGTGGAAAACTCGAGGCCTGCTTCACCGATTGTGACGGACCATAACTAACGATCAACGCCTAGAATCTGGTGAGACCATGCGAGCTGCTGGGCTCAAGGCCATTGACACTGTTGTCGACTCTACCGCCGTGCTCATCAAGTCAAAGTCGCCATCCAATCCCGAGCTCATCGACCTCATCACCTCCCGTATCCGTGGTGTTATCACTGCCAAGAGCTACGTCCTGTGCCAATACAATGTCGAGCGAAGCCGTCTGGCTGAGGCAACCAAGGTTACTCCTGGGAAGCGCTCAGCGACAGTTACCACCCTGGATGAGGAGGGCTGGGTTGCAGTCAGCTCCATGGTCGAGAAGAAGAAGATTGCTCTGGTTATGGACGAGCTGACCCGAATTGGTGCTCAGGACATCCTTGTCCTCGACATTCACAATGCGCGCTGAAAGGGGACACATGAGGGGTCAGGCAAGAAGGCGTTGATATGCATAGGCACCGGTAGGCGTGGGATTCATGGGCAAACGGCGCTCTGGAAAATCAATGGCTGGCTGGGTATCAGGCTAAAAGAGGGGGGTTGTAATGTATGGGCTGCTTGTAAGCGCCATGTCACCTTCGTTGTAATGAGATATCCCTATTGAAACTTGAATAACCATTTCCCGCCTTGAGGCGAAGATTGGAAATTGTGCCTGGCCGAATCCTACCGGGACTTAGACTTGGAGCTTGGGCGGGAATGGTCGACGCCGCATACGTCGTATCACGATGAGGCTGAATGATTTGAGATGGTGGCTTGGCAGCAGGACTGAAGATGATTCTGCTGGAGGCTGGACAACATGTTATATGGCTCCAATGGGACATGCGAACCGTACGAAAAGCTCATTTGTCAGGGTTTGAACTGACGGGGGCAAAAAAAAAAAAAAAAGAAAAAAGTCTTTTTCTCGATCCAAAGTAGAGCCTCCCCGCAACAATTACAGGAATAATTACTTAACAATGATGATTGACGATGGTGATCGGGAGCTTCGGGAATCCTGCGGGCATCGATTAGCTAGCAACCTCCACGCGATGACCTCACTAGGGCGGCTACGTAAGTGAGCCACAACCAATTCATAAGCTCTTTGTCTGAGTCTGATTCCCTTGATCAGGTGGGCCCATGAATCAAATACCATCAACGACCTAGAAACGAAGTGTTTGGGGCATACGTTTGCTATAAACTTGAACTCACATCCACCGTCAGAAATCCCCCAAAACTCGTCATAGTACACTACCATATTCATTCTCCCATCATGGCCAAATTTGGTCCCCAGCCTGAGAATGCTGGTAATAACCAGCCCTCTACTCTCTATTCCGTAGGTTACTCCCCGCCCCAACGTTATCTGTGGTCATTGCCAAAGAAGACTGGAAGGGTCTTGTCTTGTCTTATATTCTCTTTGTTTCAAAGTCTCATGATATCAAGGAACAAGGTCGTATTCTCTGCTCGTCGCAATAACACTGACACAGGTGTTTTAGCTCATCATGACGCCTGTCAACATAACCGTCTTCCTCTTCTCACTCCTCCTGGTCGACTTTCGCCATACTGCTAGCCGCAACAACTTCTACGGTACCGGTAACTCGCAAGCGAAATGGGTACCCCGATGGTTCCTCCAGCCATACCAACACATTGGCCATAGGGATCATGATGCCCATGGTCGTTGGCACTATCACAGCAAGCAGAAGAAGCTCATGAAGATGGAAGCAGACGAAGCGTTTCAGATGCGGTCTTCCATGTTCATGTTCATGGCTGTGGCATTGGCTCTGGCTACGAGTGCTGCCTGGTTCTTGACGAGTCGTCTATATTACAGTGTCGCTTCTCTTGTCGAGCCTCATACCGCGAGTCATACTATTCC
Source organism: Fusarium proliferatum ET1 (assembly GCF_900067095.1). Lineage (NCBI taxonomy): Eukaryota > Fungi > Ascomycota > Sordariomycetes > Hypocreales > Nectriaceae > Fusarium > Fusarium proliferatum. The sequence continues at coordinate 4,652,514 of NW_022194790.1, forward strand.
GCCTACGGGTCCGTGAATATGACAGGGTGGAGAGAAGGCGGATGATACCTGAATCTCCGCCAAGTTCTAGAGACCCTCTCTGTTTCGCGGGGTGGTATCAACCGTTGACTCCAGACAAGGACCTTAGCACCGTCACCTAACAATTTTCCCTCCAACTGACATGTGTCTCCATCGATCTGGCTTCTTGTTTTCTCTTCAACGGCAAAGAGGCGATGTCGCTTGATGATTTCATCGGCGATCATTGTGTATCACATTGAGAGCACCATTTGCACCGTCGTCTCTTGGAGCGATCTCCCGGATCTTGAGGCATGAGCTAATCATACATTGGCCATCAAGCATCGCTGTTATTCTGTACACAAAGTATTTCAGGAGTGTTTGTGGGCCGTGACAGGCGTTTCGAACCCCTGTTTGATATCGTGCCCGGGGATATGACACTGTATGAGATGTAATGATCATGATAATGGATTGGTTTTTCTTAGAGGGTCTCAGACAGCAATGGAGGACTAAAAGTCTGATTGTGTTTGAATTTGAATCTGGATCTAAAACTTGGCAAGATCATTCATCTTTGATGCCATACCGAATCGTCACTCGGTCAAGAATTGAAGAACAACCATATAAGTCACACAAACGCCGTCTCTTGAAAATTCCCTACTTTGGCCTGCCAGAGATCCAAAAGGCAAGCCTAACACCACATTAAATCCCCGGAAATTGTAATCTTCAACGCGTAAACCATAAAGCAAGATCTCATGTCAAAGCAGCATGCGTATAAAGGCGTTAACCGATGCGCTCCTCCACGCTGCCCCAGTAGACAATGGGCCTGGGCTCAAGCAGGCTCAACTCACTGCCGAAGCTCTTGCGTTCAGCCTCTAGATGCAACAGAGAAGGCTGTCGCGAGATGATGCTGTTGATGGCAACAACAGGGGACGAGCTTGTCGTGCTGACTGATGAGTAGGAAGCCTGGGTGGAGGTGGAGGCTGATGAGCTGCGACGCAGAGAGTTGCGCAGACGTGAGGGTGAGAAGCGAGAAGTCATAGTTTCGAAGCGGGAGGTGTGAGCCATTGTATGAGAGTACGTAAGAATAGCCGAGAGTGAATGTGTTGTTGCGTAATAGTGAAATATGGTACTGGCGTAATAAGCGTGGCGTGGGTGCAAATGCTCGCGATGGTCGTTGAAGCGAAAGAGCTAATGAGCAACTTGTCCAGCAGTTGTCGTATGATAAACCGAATTTTTCAATGAGTGAACGAGTTAAAGAAGTATAAAAGAGAGGCACAGCCTGTCAAATGTTTCTATCAGACTCTTGGTCTTGTCTTGTCAACAAGAAACGAGCGAGCGAGCGAGCGAACGATGGTTCTTTGGGTAACACAAAGATAGACAAAGCAAGCACAAGGAGGAAACGCGAGAGGCACCACCTTAACCTTTATCCATCAACTCACTCTCGACAACGGACACGAGACCCAGAAAAGAAAGTGGCAGTGTAGAAAAGAGAACCACAGTCCTTGCATCAGAATGTGTCAGGGGCTCGGAATGTGGGCGCACGGATTGTTTCAACCTCACAACTAGCAGCTGAAACAGTCGCATTGTCCATCAATTTACTTTGAGTTGGAACGTCACCAGGATTACGAAACAAGGGTGCTTTGTCGCAGGCATCCGTTGATCAGACAAGCGTCAGGTCTCCAGTCTCGCACAACCTTGCTCGTACGTATCACCGCACTGGGCTACACTGATGCCGTCCTGTTACCTGAACGTTCTGTGCATGAAAAATGTGTGTCTATTTTAAATCTTGATCAACCGAAACTGGATGCCGGGGGTAGCCTTGCCCCCTTTTCCTTTTCGCTCATGTATCAATTGCCCTGCAACGCCGTGCTCAGTTTTGAATTATGCCATGAGTTCTTTTCCTGAATGCAACTGCCATTGATGGATGTGCATGATCGCATTGTTTCACCATCAAAATTGGACGGCTTCCCTCCTCCTCACAAGTTCCATGTCAACCGCAGCTTCAACTCCTCCAACCGCTTGCCCCTCAGTGAAAACCATCATACCCTTGCGAGCCCCTGCTCTGTGTTTGTCGAACGGTGGCGTTGCGACGAATACTCTCGCCCCAAACCGAGTCGTCAAGCATTCCACGGACTTGCACAGGGCTAATGGGGTCCAAATGATTGCTCTCACGGCCCGAGGGCGCTGACGATCTTGCTTGCGTCGTCGATTGTTGCTGTTGCTCATGTGGATCATCCTCCTCGATCTCAAAGCTAAAGGCTGATGGTTGCGCAGGTGTTGTGGGCGATGGAGGCGCGGCTCTGGGGAAGCTGAGAGGATGACTCCACGATGTATCGTGCAACGATAGATCCACAGATCCCAGCCAGTTTCGTGGCTCGCCTGCGTCAACACTCGATGGACGCGAGGCTGGTGAGAGGGGAGATCTCGGCCCTGCTCCACCTGTTTCATCGTCGCTCAGATCGTTCTCAACAAGAATCTCCGGAATGTTCAGCTGTGGCACTGCCGTCATGCGGGCCGAGTGCTTTCGTAGCATGTGTTTCTTGAATTGTCTTGAATAATATCTGTGTTGATGGTGAGCAATTCTCTTTTCCTGGGTTCGGCTATAGATAGCTTACAATGTGTCGAAGAAGCCCAATACTACGCCACGTCGGACTTGGTCGTCTACTCGCTGGAGACGGGCTCGACGCCTTAGGAACTCTTCGAGTCTTTGTGTTTTTTTTGTCAGCCTTGGTGAATAGATTTGCGGCGGGTGGGATAGCTTACTTCAGGCTCTTGTTATCACTGATGATGTTATAATGAGCAAGAATCATCAAGACACTCGTAAAAGAGATGCCCCTGTCAGGATCTGCGGACACCAAGACCTCCTCGTAAAAAATGTTAAAGCGCCGACGCTGGTGGCGCACCTTCTCCACGTCAATCCTCCTCAACCGTGCATTGAGTTTGTTCAGGTCAATGCCACTGAATCCGCTGGTTGTCGCGATGGACGAGTGATGTGTGAGTTTCACATCATCCCTTATATCTTCCAAAATAGAGTGAACACTGTCCTCCGGATCATAAATGCGCATCTGAAAGACGCCTGAAAGCTCGCCAAGAAGACGGGGAAAAGCTGCCTTGGTGATATACCCAGTGCCTGCTGGGTCAACGCTTCGCCAAGCTTCTTTGAACCGTCGAATCTCATCGCGATCAACAACAGCCATGCCACTCGAGCGTTGAAAGACATAACTGAAGCTCTCGTAGATGAGTGATACAAACAGGTTCACAAAGATATACATACTGACGATGTTCCATGCGATAAACAGGATTCTGGCCCACGATTCGCTACCACAGTCACTGTCGAAGAATCTAGGCTCGTCAACGCAAAGTGGCGGCTCTATGCTGGCATAATCTTCCATGACAGCATTCCATCCTTCACCCAGACTCATTCTGAATAGCAGAATCAGGGCTTTGGGAACGGTTCGGAAATTTATGTTTTCCGCAGTCTCTTCGCCGAATCGTGTCAAACTAAAAGCTTGAGTCATAGCAATCGCGAAGACCAGGAAGAATACCAGCCAGGTGGCAAGCAAGTTACCAATAACTGTCAGACTAGCAGCGGCCGTTTTGAACAGCTGGTCCAGCGCGTCGTTGCGGGGAATGAGGAGGAGTACAATGGCGACCAAGAACACCTTATGTAGCTGAACATAGGTTTCAACCTCAGTGTCTGATATGAGTAACGCGAGAGTTGAAACAAATGCACCGAAGACAATGAACAGAGAGTAGAGATCCCATGAGCTTCGTCGGAAACGTACCCAGCCCAAGCCAATGATACGAATTGCAATGTTAGCCGTGTATGCAACGATGAAGGCGAAGAAAACAAAGTCGCGATATCTTGTCCACCACCATGGCTCACTGGCGAACTCCGACACAAGCACGATCAAATGTAGTACTAGAACAACGGTAATTGTTTGATACCACTTACCCTTCTTCTCGATAGCTCTCTTGTGGCACCATTTCTTCCAGCTCTTCTCAGAATCATCGTAAGAACTCTTTGAAGGTGAAATTTGTCTGAGAATCTTTCGTAATTCGAGCCATGACCGTTGTTCCGCCGTCAAATAAGCGACACCTGTTTGTTCGGTATAATTCCGCATAAAAACAGAGATAAAGAGAGTGAGTACAAAGACGGTGGCCAACAGATTGAATACGACGAGGAAGATGGCGTTGCCCTCTGACGCTAGGTCTTGGGGCTGCTTCATGCGGCCGGTAATGGCTTGAACAGCAAAAGAGACGTCTGTCCATCCCTCTTGACTAACAATCTGGAAAAGAATAAACAAGGATGCCCCAAAATCGTCGAAGCTGAAGAAGGGGTTCGCTGCAACACGAGGGGCGAGCATTGGCCAGTCGTCGCTAAACGGTGTGCTCTCGAACTCGCCATAGCAGTTATCCATGGTATTAATTCCGTCGCCACCGTCATTACAAGACAAAAGTAAGCCATTGAATAGGTTGAGACCATAAATGGCAAACGGAATGAGCAGAGACATCGAGACAAACGCGGCCTAAGGAAGCAATTAGCGAGGAACACGGCTACAGGTGAGGAGATGGCAACTCACGCCTAGGATTTTCCACCAACCAACGATAATGAGATCGTGAAAGGTGTTTCTGGCGCTGTTGCTAACATTCAGCAGTCGAAGTGCACGGAGCGCCTTGAATGCGCCTATTGCTCTGGAAATAGCGCCGTCATTGATGAGGAGCGTAACAACATTGATCCACAGAGTGACCAAAACGACTGAATCCATGAATCCCCAGGAACTTCGCAAGTATGCATTCGGGGTCCACAGGAGTCCGTCCGCAATGATCTTGATCGCAGCTTCGACAGTAAACACAATCGCAAAAGCCATGTCTGTCCAGATGTACCAATTCCTAATACTGAACTGATGTTGCTCTTGGTACTCCTTCTGATACAGAGGAGTAGTAACACATGCAAGGACGACCATAGCCACGATTGCTGCATAAATGAATATCGTGAAAGAATACCAAAGGAGGGTGTCAGGAACTACACCATCAATGCGCTCAATACCCCGAGAAGGACCAACGACCCGCTGACAAAGCCGGCGCAGGCTGTTGTTTGGTGAAAAGATGTACAAGGAGGTATTGTAATTTGGGTACTTCGCAAGATACTCTCGCTGAGCCCTCTTTCGAGTCATAGTGGCAGACATTGCCTGTTCAGCCATTTGTCGAGGATCTGAGGTATCGTTCGCGCCGTCAAACCGCAAGCTTGAATAAAAGGGGTTAGGCTCCTTGTCGCTGAACCACCCTTTCACCCTTCCCCACATGGCAGAGAGACGGCCAGGTTTGATCTCGCCACCCAACAACGTAGTTGCGCTTCTAATAGGGGCATGGTGCAGCCGGTCCTCCTCAGGTTTAGGATTCATTTGATCATCCAGGAACTCGCGGACCACGGCATCCTTGAGAAGCATCTCGACTGTTGCTGGCCCGTAGTCGAGGGGATCCTTATTTTTGCGATGTTTGGACAGGCCAAAGATTGTAGAAAGGGCCAGGTTGCTAGATGAAGCTCCAAGGTCTCGCCTTTGAAGAAAAGCCTTGACTTGCTGAAGCCGTTTCTCGTCTTCGGATACATCAAAGTTCTCCTGAATTACAGCAATGAACATGTTGATGAGAATGAAGAAAGCCACAATGAACCAGCCAATGAGTAGAATGGCCCCTATCCATGAGGTATTCTTGTGCCTAGTGTAGGAGGTGACAGTATAAAGAATATCTGTCCAATTCTCACTTGTCAGAACTTGGTACATGCCCAAGAAGGAGTTGTAAATGGTGTAGAACGAGATACGATTGAGTTCGCCATCTTCATACACGGGAATTTCGCCTCTGAACAACTGCGCAGCAAAAATCGCCACCAAAAATGTCATCAGAAACACAAAGAACATCAGGTTTCCGATACCAGCGGCATTGCCTAAAACGAGGAGAATAAGTTCCCTTGTCACTGGTATTGCTAACACAATACGATAAACTCTCAGAATTTGGAACACCGTCAACCACCAATACGCTCTGGTGTAGCGAATAGGGGGGATTAATATGATGGAAGTGATAATCGCTAGGCCGAGGTCGAAGAGGTTACGCCAACTTTTGTGGAAGTAATTCCAATCAGTCGCAATTCGAAAGATCATCTCGATATCGAGAAGAATGGTAACGATGATCTCTGCAGTGTTAATGAAGCGCTCTCTTCTTGCTGACATGGTTGCGCTGCGGCAGGCCTGGCATAGCAAACCAAAAGTGATGATCAGAATCCACACTGCACGGGTTTTATAGAACATGCGTTGTAAAGAAGATGTTCGGCGAATTCTTTCATCGGGTCGAGCTTGCACCGGGGATTCCTGGCTGACAGTGAATGCACTGGCTTTGCTCTCTTCACGGATGACTTGGAAGGATGAGGTAATGACAGCAATCAACAAGTTCGTCAACCACAGCATCATGATCATGATACCTGCACCAAAAAAGAGAGCAGCCTGTACATAATCCGAGCTCATGGTCATGTACATAAGATCGGAGAAGGTGTTTGCGCTCATGATGACAAACACAAGTTCTAGCGAGTTGAAAATGTTGTCAAAATTGACCGTGCCGTTGTGTGGGTTGGATTGCTGAAGACAAATGGAACCTCGAGGACACAGAAACCCCTTCCCTTCATTCGTTCCATTCATAAGGTCCGTCAGGGACTCTGAATTGTTGAACTTGAGCCAAGGCATGGTTTCGCCTGTTTGGTTGTTCAAGTAACCGCCACAAAATGCTTCCTCGTTTGTGTAGGAAGCATCAAGGTCCGTAGGATCAAGGGGGTCAAGCCACACGCACTGCCGACTCAAACTAGCTTTGAAACTCTGGACCCCTATAATTGCAAACAGAAGCCAGAAGAAGGTGAGGAGAAATGCAACTCGAACGAGTAAAGGCGTTGCTTTCTTCAAACTCCTGAGAATAATCTAAGAACATGTAAGCGTGCTTGTTGATGGGTGAAGGCATCATGGTAACCTTACCGCAGTACCGTTCGTTAGAGCAAGTAATCTCAGAATTCGTAAACAACTCAGCATTCGAAATGCGTAAAGATCGTGCTTGGTTTCGAGGCCCGAAATGCTCAAGCAGAAAGTGATCCAATACGAGACAACGGCAACAAAATCGAAACGATTGAAGGAATGGCGTAGAAATGCTCGCCGAGCAAGCTGAAACCTTTGGTGCTCTTCCAGAGTTCTTGGCAATGCTTGCTGGCCTTGCATAAACGTTGTAAAAGATCTTGAAATTGCTGACGGTTCCGGTCGGTATTGCGACTTCTTCTTTACGGATTTAATCCGCTCTGGTTGGAAAACAGCACGATACTGGTCTGCTATTGCGGCTCGAATTCCCCTTTTACGGTCAATCGTGCTGTACTCTGCTGCGTTCAACACGAAGCCAGACACAATGATACGCGAGATAATCTCCAGAGTGAAGATAATGAAAAGAGCAAGCATAGCCCAATCAATAGGATGCTGTCCCCATCTTTCTGGGCGTCCATTCTCAAATACATTCGGAGCTGCCTCAACCGCGAGAAGGATAGCCTGCAAGACTATCAAAAGAAGCAAGAATGGCTCCGTATATGGGTTGACCAAGAGGTCGCAGAGTCTTAGTCTCAAAGGGTTGTCCGGTGAGAAGATTCCTAGAGACTTTCCTTTGAGAGGATTTGGTAAAGGAGGCCTCGGTATATCTGGCTCAGCTTCGGTCACATTAAAACGTGGTTCTGTAGATTTTTCGCTTGACGAACGAACCAGCTGTGGTTGATACGAAGTATCGGCAAACATCGAATTCATCGTATCCCGATTCCTATCTTGATCATGTCTACTAGGTGAACGGGAGCGATGCCTCGATGCACGGTGATCAATGACTTCTGTTTCTCCGCTAATGTTGACAACTCTCTGTGACATTGCCCGCACGATCGAACCAGCACGGGACAAAGCGCCCGATGTAGAGGGCGATCTTGACCTCCGATATTCGTTGGGATTAAGAGAGGCGCCAAAGTTGCGATTTCGAGTTGACCCATAGCTTACTCTCAGATCTTCGCCAAGGCTTCTCGTATTGCAACCGCGCGATGGGCTGTTTTCTAGGCTTGAAACCGTCTGAAAACTGTCTCGATTTCGATCATCCAAATTACTGGCAGATAAAGAACCAGATATAGGCTCAACTCCAGCCGTCAACGGAACTCGATCGGACTCGGCGTAATCGGTACTCGGCGCATCTTCGACATAGGGACCGGGCGGGTCGTATGTACGAACCGGTGTAGAAGGCATTGGAGGACTTGGCTGATGGTGATCCATGCCCGGAGGGAGCGCAGCCTGTAGAGCCATTGGATCTATGGGTGACCCTGGGCTAACATCGTCGTCGAAACGATCGTAGGGTTGATCCCAGTATGTTGAGATACCAGGAAGGTTGGCAGACATTTGAGGAACGTCGGGCGGAGAAACGCTCGGCTCTTGCCGTGACAGACCAGCTTGCGTCTGTTGAGTATCGAGATGCGATCCATCTAAGTTCTGAAGCGGGATAGACAGGCGCCGCGCTGGGCGCCCGTCTTGATCCCAAGAGTGTGAAGACATGGACCAACGAAAGGACTAATGACCGCCAATGCGGTCCAATGTCATGGAGAATGGTGATTATTGGTACTACTACCAGAATGAAGCATCGCTAACGCTTCATGGGGGAAAAAATAATAAGAGAGCGTGAACTAAGTATTGCTCAGGGTTATTCGTAGAAGCGAAGAGGTAGCCAGTTTGCTACATCCTAATCAGGAGTCATAATAAGATACCGCAGGACGGCTGGATGTGACAGTAAGGTCCAACTTACGCACTGTACGCACAGCAGCTTCTTTGGCAGAGTGCCATGAAATGCCGTGTGCTTTTAATAGAACAAGGTTTCTGCTACAGTGTGGAGAGTTTCATCCCTTGGAAAACGGAGGTCGTAAGCTGAATTCCCAGGAGCCAGGGTACCTTAGCTTACCTACAGTACCTCTTAGTAGGTTAACTAGTATCTTGGTCAAAAAGTGATACTGGTAGTGGCATGTGCTTGTGGCTGACAGCGCCACAGCTCGTTAGCTTTTCGCGACCCACAAACGCCTTAAACACGCTTCTAACATTTGTGACGCGACTGGCTGGCATCCTGACATCGACATCATCAACTTTTCTTCAACCATGCCGTCTCGCAAGCGCTCGCTTGCAGCCATCGATGGCGACGATGGAGAAAAAGAAAATTCATTACAGCATCGCATCCGTAATATGTGGCAATTTGCGAACCTCTGCCAGTGGATATACATATTTGGCAAGGCTGCGAAAATCGACGAAGCTATCGATGTTGAGGTATGATCACACAACAACCCAGTACTTCAGTGGTGGACAGGCGCACAAACTAACAAATTACACAGGAAATTGAGACAGAATGCCTCAAGCCGAACTCCAGCATCTTGGCAGACATTGCCCTTGCCCTTCTCAAACTAGTTTCGTCGCATCGTGGTTTAACGTACGTTTCCAGAAATTGGGATATGCTGTTTTTGCTAATGGTGATTCGAAGGCATGAAATTTTCGATGACCAAGCACGAAAACAATTCACGAAGAAATCGCCGAACTACAATCCCTTCGGTTCTGGTGAAACACCCCTCAAATTCAACGATTTCGACATCTTTACCAAGGTAGGCGATGAAGAAATTATGAGGCGCGGCCAGTGATCCGAGGCTAACATACACTGCTTGAGTAGATCAAGGTCATGCAACAACTGACCCAATGGGCCATGATCCATCCTGAGCGTATTCGGGATAAGATGGAAGAGCAAAAGGATAGCGAGCAAACAAGTTGGGTTAGTTCACATCTCAACAAGAAGAGGCTTAGCCACTAACAGAATTCTAGCGAATAGAACCTTACGGTTGGGATGCAGATGACAGAACCTACTTCGTGCTGGACGATAACCGAGTGTATCGGCTTACAGAACCTCCGATGATTACGAAACCCACCAAAGCGAAGAAATCCAGAGCATCGTATGGAAGTCGGCGCTCCAGCAAAAGACGACAAATAACCTTGAATGCAGAAGAAGTGGTTGAAACGGATCAAGAAATCAAAGAAGATACCCCTCTTGAAGATGATGGCCTGGGTGGAATGACATGGGAATGTCTCGCCGTAACTCTTGATGATGTACGATCTGTCGTGGATGGTTTTCGGAAGAGCCGTGACGAGAATGAGAAAATCCTGCGCAACCAGCTAGAAAAACATCTCGTTCCTATCCTTGAAAAACAAGAACAATCTCGGCAACGCAGAGAGTTACAGCGAGAGCGAGAGCTAGCGAACGCTGCCAAAATGGCAAATGCAAAACGATCGAGCCGAATTGCTGGGAGAGTTGAACAACAGAGGCAGGACGAGCAGATTCGAGAGGAAGAACGACACCGAAAGGAGGAAGAAGCAAGCAAACGACGCGAAGAATTGGCGCAAATTAAAATGGAAGAGGAGCGCGATAAAAGACTGGTGTCTCGTGAACAACGATTACGAGAACGCGAGGCACGACGCGTCCAGCATGAGGAAGAACTTGCACAACTCTCCGAAGACAGCAAGAACTTATCAAGTAACAGCACACGATTATCTGAACGCCGCCTCCAAGTTGAAATTGAGAAAAACAAGCAAGCTCTGAAGGAGCTCGAGGATGCGGAAGAAGATTGGATTTTCGACTGCACTTGTGGTCTCTATGGCCAAGTGGACGATGGAGCTCACAGCGTAGCTTGTGAGAGATGCAATGTCTGGCAACATAGTCAATGTGTTGGGCTGAGCAAAGCAGCAGCTGACCAGCCGGAATTCCACTATATCTGTGCTTCTTGTATTCGGCGCGAGCAAGAAGCCAAACGGCCCAGACCAACCATCAAGCTGAAACTCAATCGTCCACCTAACTCTGGCGCCCAGTCAGATCCATCTCGCTCTTCAAGTCACTTAGGGTTATCTTTTAGTGGGGAGGATCGAAAGGTCAACGGGACAGGGTATGGAGACCACGACGTATCTAACGGAAACGTTGAACATAGCTTGACTCCATTGGCTTCCACCCCTGATACCAATGGCAATGGCGTTGGCTTTCCAAATAGTATGATGGACGCCCGCTCAGAGGTGAGTAAGGAGGTGCTTTACACACCCCAAGGGACACCGGTGATCCCGGCACCTGTCAAGCTAGATGTCAGCATCCAGGGCAGCCCACCACGCAGTACGTCTATGACCACACCTATGACGTCCTTCCGGACACCTAGTCCTTCGAAAGGTATCGATAGCTTCCAGGGGGATAAAACAGCTGAGTCGGCGTTGAGCACACCTCAGATCAGCCGCGAGATATATCGAGCAGCTCACGAGCAGAACGGAACTATACCTTCTATCGCTGGGCTCTCCCCAACCAAGCATTCACCACCTCGCCCCATCGACTCTGCCAGTTCGAATAGATACAAGGCTGCTACTCCAATACTTCCTCCAGTCGCATTATCACCCTCTCCTCAACATCAGATTTTGACTCCGCCAATCAAACCATCGGAGCCACCAAGACCGTTTGAAAACCGATGAACACTCCAAACACAGAGATTTAATGAGGCATGGGTCCTGGTCAACGCCACGGCTGTGTTGAGAGGCTCTCTAAACCATGTTTCGCCATGACATGAGACTTATCACTAAGCCAACTCCAACAGTAATACAAGCACAACCAATGCCATGATGGTGTTAACGAGAAAACGCTGAGTCTTTTCCTCTCATTGGAGAGGTTTAGAACTATTCAAAACAATCGCCTGTCATGGGGCCTTGAATGAGAGGATGGCACAGGCAGGTCAAATCACACTTTCCCCAATCTGTAAGGGCTCTATACTCGTCTCCAGATCAAACAAGGCAAGTGGAAGACCAACAGAATTTGTGATCTGATGCACTGCAGCAACGCGAGACGCGAATGGCCGAACCTATACCGAAAATAGGGTGTCTATCAACATTGCTGGGCGTGATAAAAATGGTGGCCAGGAACAAATGGCCAAAGCTTCGAATAGAAGCCTGTTTCTTTTTTGGACGCCAGGACGAAATAGTCTTAAAGGAAGAGATGATCTGCCAAAACAGAACCAACAGGCCAGGCCGGTACAGGGTTAGATCAAGCTGGGCAATTATGGATTATTTGGTTGGTTAGTCGTTCGGCTACCACGACACATCAAACAGACGCTGCCAGCACGACTGCGAGTGGCCGCTTGGTCCCAGTTATCCGGCACTTGAAGCAAACATGCTACAGCACTCCACATAACAAGCCTGGTAAGGCATGGCAGGGCAAGACTGCTAATGGAAGCAAAGCAAAACGGGGGTGGACAGGAGCTGTTGGAGTAGCAGGCTTGCGAGGCGCCTTTGGTTATAAGTAAGAGAATATGACGGATATTAGATCGAGATCGATTCACCAAACAATAGAAAGTCAACAACGTCTCAAGTTAGGATGGTTGATGACAGCCAGAGGGGCCAGAGGGGCCGGATGCGCACGTCAAAGGAATGCGCCGTGGCTGAACTAGCGGCATACGAATAAGGCGGTGCAGGGGAGCACAATCAAAAGTATGACATTCTGTTTCTATTGAATGGATTGCGGCTGGACGCCAAGCGGCCCCATCTCTTAAGCTCATAGGGCTTCTATTCTATTTGTGCTTCTCCATGTTGGCCCGTGTGCAGTGTGGTGGGTGGTAGAGAGTGGAGGATACCGGCCAACGACACATGTAAATGCAGCTTGGAGAGGTCTACCACTCTGGTAACGGTCCGCATTGCGGTCTGTTTCCCAACAGGATAGTCGTCTGCTCCGGTTCCTTTGAACTTAGGAGCGTAAGGTTGCTGCTTGTCTATTTGTGGGCATGGTCCTGGCGTTGTAGACATATCTATGGTATCTGAATGTCCCAAGCACATACAAAACCACTTGTGGCAGCTCAAAGAAATCCGACAAAGACGCCCTTGCTGAGTGCTCTACCTTCAGTCCGCTTAAGACCAACATAGCTACTGTCAAAAGACCAGACTTTATCTCTTCATCTACGTTGTGCAACTTACAAAGTCCACTTGCCGTTGTTCACTATAGTACCTGCGTCGTTCCATTGGCTCCATCATCATCACCATCAACAACAACACAGGACTCTTTTCTATCCTTGCATCCCGTTGCCAAAAACAATACCTAAGAGCGGCGTAAGACACACGACATGCCGCAACAGATACTTCCAACTCCGCCATCTTCTTCTGACGGCTTCTCTCAACAACCAGTGGCCATGGAGTCACATACTTCGTATCCTCAAGGCTCTATGAGCCCAGAACAAAGCTTTGCCGGCTACTCTTACTCGACTCGATACTCTACTCCCGTTCGTGACGACGACTCTTCTGTGTATGAGCCATCAACTGTCTATTCTCAAAGAAGCGATGTTTCGTTTGTAAGTCAAACAGGCCCAGGCAAGTTGCCACCATAGCTAACCTGCGACACTAGCAAGGTTATGCTGGAGGTCTAGGTATCACAAGTAACCCTTATGGTCCTTTGCCCGATGAGATCGGCTACAATGTAGGTTTCACGAGAGCACATGGAGAGCCAATAGCTGAGCCAACGAAGCAGAACCATCTCCCGTGCACTCCGGAAGCGTCGCCTTCAGCACCTTGCCCATCTAGCGATGCAATTACCACTCGCAGCGGTCTCAATATCGCTAAGAAATCGCTTACCACACGATCACCAGCAGTGAGAACTGGTCGAGTTCAGAAGAGAAGCCGTGCAGAGAAAACCAAGAATGGCACCAACATGCTTTCAAAACCGCTTTCCGAAGCTGCCAGAGACTTTCCCGATATTCACGTTGCTGATATCGAGGCCTTTGTCAGTCGGCCAACTGAAGAGAGACTATCGGAAACTTCGCGTAACAAAAAGGCTGGTCAGATCAAACGTCCAATGAATGCTTTTATGCTATACCGAAAGGCGTACCAGGAAGTCGCTAAGACGCAATGTTCTCAGAACAACCACCAGCATGTCTCAAAAGTCTGTGGTGCCGCATGGGTCTTGGAGCCAGCGCAAATCAAAGAGAATTTTGATCAATGGGCCAGAATAGAGCGTGTGAACCATCAGCGAGCGCACCCCGGATACAAGTTCACGCCCTCAAAGCCACGAAAGACCAAACGGGATGGGGATGGCAATGACGACTATTCAGACAACGACTCAGATTGGAACGGCGGACGTACCCGGAAGTTCAGATTCCGCCATGCCACACGACTAAGCGAGACACCAGTCGCCTACGATGCTGCGGGCAATGCGATCGGAGAGCCAGCCATGCCATCTTACCATGACATGTATGCTTACCCGGCTCTAGGTCGGCCTCATTCACTGCCATACGACGATATCACACCCAGCTCATTTGACCTGGGCATTCGTCAGTACAGTGGCCTCAACATCAACAGCGAAGTAATCAGCAGAACCCCTTCTCCTGGTGCCATCGACTACCCCGTACACGGGCTTGATGGATTCGCCAACTGCTACGGACCACCTGGATCAGGGTTTGACAATGCCGCTCCCCATCTCTTCGGACCTGCTCAGTACGATATCTATGATGGGATCCCTGCCAGCGTCCCTTTTGACCAAGAAGGCTGGGTGTCTCACAGGGAAAGTGGTCAAGACCTGATGCCAGTCATGGGAGGTTACGAAGACACCACAGCACAAGACGTGTACCTGAAGGGAAGCAAAGATGCTTGGAAAGTCGAAATCATGGACGAGCCTGGTCACTTCGAGGATTGGTATGCACAGACTGAGCAGGGGCTCCAGTGAGAACAGGCATCTTGATGTCCCCGTGTAATTGTAGCAATTTTTCCTTGCGTGTTTTACTATTTGGGTGAATGGATTCGAGCATCATACATTGGATCGAGCGGTTTGATTTAGACCTGGTTTTTCTTAGGGGTGCATATTTTAAACAAGAATCGGTAGGGTTTTGGCAAACACCCATGACTATGATTTTCTCATCTCAATGTGTAACTAATTCGAATCATTCTTTCTGAAAGCTTGTGTGTCATGTGCATGGATGGGGTGGTGGAGAATGGCGCAGGCTTAGTCATTGGATGCTAGTACCCATGTCTACCTACCTACCTTGCCAAGCTTGCCTACATCTACCTAGGAGCCGCGACTTGTCCCCAAGACGACGCCCATCTTCGTCGTAACTGTGTCCAAGCTGTCTGATTCCAATACATGATGACTTGGGTCTCTAAAACGGTGACCGTTACTGGTCTAGTTCTATTAGCACATGCGTAAGCTCGCCAATTCTTGGTATCTTCACAGGAAACTGACAATCACTCCAGTTGCTACTCCGCGCAAGAGCACTCCGTCATCTCGTCAACTGCGGTGCATCATGGCCAACCGCAGCCGCTCGCAACACACTCGCTCCCAATCGACATATCGATCGAAGCACTGGTAGCGACTTTGATCATTGTCCTGGGCTTGGTTCTGGGAACTCCCAAGCTTCGACCAATTAAGTGGCACGAATGGGCTGGCAAGATTGAGCGCGAAGGAGAGGCTGGTTTCCAAACAGGAAGTGGCGAGGTGGAAAAGGACTACCGTGGAAACCCTTTCAGTGTGCTTGAGACGAGGCCAGGTTTCATTGACATCCGCAAGCAGCGACGTGAATTCACGAGTTGGGTCAAGGCTGACGAGAAGTGAGGACAAGAGCTCAGACACCTAAGATGGGCGACATCACACCCTTATCGATTTGACGGATTTCTATCTTAGCAGAAAGAACCGCTGTTGAAGTCATATTCCTGGCGTGCTCAGGAGTATGTACGACTCAACGGGTTGACGAGCGACTAGCCTCCAGAACCAAATAGAGAGTCTATTCATATACCTGCATGATCACATTCAATACTGCATTAACCAGTTGCACCGATTGTAACAATACCTACTAGGTAGGTCCTGAAGTAAGGTAGGTACTCAAAATAATGCTGGCACTTGCCAGAAATGCCTACCTTAGTAGGTAGGATCGTTTATGAATCTCCTTGTATGAGGTAAAATTTGCGATTGAGTTCCTTTCACGCGTGTATCCTTCCTTCCCCATAACTACAATGGCCAAGGAAACCTCCAACGCAATAGGGGATAACTAAAGCAGTAAAAGGCTCCTGCCTTGACTCACATAGACGACTACAGAAGGTCACTCCCGTCCTGATCTCTGCTCTTGCCATTGAATGCCTGATAACTGCGCAGTGTGTTAAGGTCATCCTTCCCCCTCCACGCATATTCCCTCTGATCTTCCGGCAACAAGCTTATTAAATTCACTCAGCCAATATGCCCAAGACGCCAGGCTCGAGTGCTTCTGGCTCAAGTCGTCGTGGTCGAGGTCGAGGAGGTAGAGGTTGGAGGGGCCGCACTTACAACCGCGGGAACAGTGGTGGTTTGTCCTCCAGAGGTGGCTCAACACGGTCGCGAGCTCGCAATCCCTCTTCATCAATCCGCTACGGTCCTGCTTCCCGGAACCAAGAACAATATTCTGATTCACAAGAACCGCAGACGCCCGGTGCCGACACTCGTGCTCGAAGCAGCAGTGAGCCCATTCAACATGAAGTTGTCATGGCCATCGATCTGAGGGAGAATTTCACCGTTGGGTGTGCATATTTCTCAACTACTGACGGGATTCTCCATGTATCTGAGGACATTGCCACGGCTTCGCTCGACATTGCGGAGCAATTTCTTATCCACATCCAACCAACCAGTCTTCTTGTATCGGCAAGAGCACCTTCTAGTTTCCGGGACGAACTGGAAAGGATCGCTGCATCAGAAGGTCAGCGAGAATACATTTATCTTCAAATTCGTAGGATGAGCAACTGACAAGAGGCATGAATAGATGCCTCAGGAGGGGTCATTTTCCGCAGCTTG
Organism: Fusarium proliferatum ET1; assembly: GCF_900067095.1. NCBI lineage: Eukaryota > Fungi > Ascomycota > Sordariomycetes > Hypocreales > Nectriaceae > Fusarium > Fusarium proliferatum. The sequence goes on from NW_022194790.1 coordinate 4,669,398, forward strand.
CAGTCGTCAGAGTTCTCAATCGAGACGGCACACGAACGGCTTGTCAGCCTCGATTCTCAAGCTTTGTCTGCTACTGGTATTGTATTCTCCACAGGGATTGAGGAGGACGGTAGTGAAGAATCCATACTGGGTCTTTCCCAACCTGAGTCGCAAGCATTCCGTCAACTTCGCTACGGAGGTTGCATAAACATGAGTAGCCAGGTATCAGTAAGTGCACCCTTCCCGTATTATGATTGGGATGTTAATATGCTTTAGGTAGGATGTGCTGGCGCCTTACTTGGCGATATTCTTCGTCGACGATCCGCTGGTTTTCTCCCTGATGGACAAGTTGCCGGAGTTCTCTTTCGTGTTGTTGATATCCGCATGTTTTCCCTTAATACTTACATGTATGTCAGTACTGACGCTCTCTTGTCACTGCAAATTCTGCAGACCGAATTGCACCCCAACAGCCAAGCGTGGGGACCAGATGCGAACAAGAGCAATTCGAAAGAAAGTCTTTCTGTATATGGACTGTTCCATCACCTGGCTTGTACCCCTCAGGGACGTACACAACTACGTCAACTCTTCCTTCGACCCCTGTTGGACCTCGACATCATTTCGGAGAGGCAGAGAACCATCGCAGTATTGCTTCAACCAGATAACGCCGACAAACTTGCACAATTGACTTCGACCCTACGCAAAGTTCGAAACATGCGCACCACTTTAGCTCAGTTGCGAAAAGGCATTGAGTTTCCCTCTGCTGGTCAATCTTTCGATAGGGGCGTATGGGCAACAATCCAGAAGTTCACCACCCAAGCTCTGACTCTCAGAGAAATTATAGGCTTGATTAATGGAGGCTCTGATATAGTGATCTTCAAGAAAGTAAGGAGCTGCCACAGGAAGTGACCTGACGGTTTAAGCTAATGGTATTGACTAAGCTGATTCATTCCCTCGAACCCGCCAGCTTAGTAGTTGTTGGAGACATGATCAACAAAACAATCGATTTTGAACAGTCCAAGGAACGACACAGATCCTCCGTCAGAGCCGGAATAGATACTCAACTTGACGAACTAAAAAGACGGTATGACGGGATGGACAGCTTCCTGACAGAAGTTGTCAACCAACTCAATAGGGAGTTACCACAATGGGCACGTAAATATGTTCGGTCGTGCATCTTTCTGCCACAAATAGGTTTCCTCACAGTGGTGGAATCAAATCGCCTCACAGGTAACGGGCAATATGAAGGAGAGGGGACAGCTGTTGCAGCGTGGGAAAAGTTGTTTACTGCGGACGGTGCAGTGTGCTACAAAAACAGCTACATGAGAGAGTTAGACAAGGAATACGGAGACATGTATTGCCAGATTGGAGGTGAGTTTGTTGTCAGTAGTGTTTTGCAAGCTTGAACTCACACGAGGCAGATCGGGAGGTGGAGATTATACATGGGCTTGCAGGTAAAGTTTTGGAGCACGAGGGGCATCTCTTGCTTGCCTCAGAGATGTGTGGTGAGTTTGATGCAATACTTGCCCTTGCGCTTGGGGCCGAAAAGTACAATTGGCATGCACCACAAATGGTGGAAGCAAGCATTATTCACATCGAGGAAGGCCGCCATCCTCTGCAAGAACTCGTTGTGCCGGCCTTCATCCCAAATCCATGTCATCTCTTTACAGGGACATCAAACATAGCGGCGGTCCAAGACGGCTCTCCTCAGGCTCTGGTACTGACTGGGCCAAATCACTCTGGAAAGAGCGTCTATCTGAAGCAAGCAGCTATAATTGTGTATCTTGCCCACATCGGCAGTTTTGTGCCGGCAGTTCAGGCAACAATCGGGCTCACAGAAAGCATCTTGACTTGCATGTCTTCCAGGGAAAGCATGTCTGGAGGTGAGAGCGCTTTTGCAACAGACATGAAACAAGCTGCGCTATCAATGAAATCATCAACACCCAAAAGCCTCATCTTGGTAGATGAATTCGGGAAAGGGACCAATGGCGATGACGGTGCCGGACTGCTATCCGCGTTACTGGACTACTACCTATCTCTCGGACCTGAATGCCCTCGACTACTTGCTGCCACGCACTTTCATGAAGTTTTCGAGTGTGGGTATTTGGAAAATCACAATGGGTTACGCATTGCGCACATGAACGTCAGAATGGACTGGAATGCGTCACTTGTGGATGATCAAGTGACCTTCCTCTTCAACCTTGAGTATGGTCATAGCACGTCGAGTTTTGGAGGTAGATGTGCAGCTTTGAATGGGGTGCCAAGCGCAGTGGTTGAACGAGCCGAAAACATTTCAAAGTTGCTGGCCCGAAGCGAAGACCTGAGTGCGGTTTGTGCCCGCCTTTCTCGATCAGAGGAAGTCCAGCTTGGCAAGGCAGAGATGACTGCGCGGCTGTTTCTAAGCGAGACCTTCGGCGACCAAGACGAGGCCAACTTAAACGCGGAAGAACATACGAGGGGTTCTATTATTGAGGTCCTAGAGGACATACTATCACCTAATATTGGAGCAGCTGTTGCCGAGTCCATATAAGGGGGCAATTTGCGAGGACTATGAGAGGGCTACGGCTGAGCACTTTTCTTCACTTCTTCGTCATGATTCCATCAAGATCTTTGCCGTCAAGTGTATACTACATCTACCAACTCTCGTTAGTAAAGCCTATTGCTGCATCTAGAGTCTCATTGAACTTGCTACCTGACGATTGAAGGACATTAGAAGGTTGTCTCAATCAGTGGGTTCCTGCATAATCATGAACTTTAGGGAAGGACTATCGAGCCTTTTCTTATAGCTTCATGGAATCGTTTGAAACCGTACAGTTTTCCACTGTGAAGCTCCTGAGCTATGTTGCGTTTTCAATGAGGCTTGGGAATGTTTGAGTACCTAGTGAAGCAAACACATCGCCAAGCAAATACCCTCAAGACCAAGATCGAAAAGATTTCAGGTAATACATGGCGAAAGATTAAAAGTGGCCAACCCGACGACACAGGGCTGAATAGTCACCCGAGTCAATATTTGTTGCTGTACTATTCTATATACAAAACCAAAAACATACATACATTCCACATCAAGCGCACGTCAAGTCTTTCAGCATGAGCGAATTTCAGATCTCATATATAATGTGATAAGCACACTTCATAGTTTCAAGCCATAACAACGTAGGCTATTCATGAAATGCGTCATAACTGCAGTCATTCGCTCTGTTGAGCACAAATACCCCTTTGAGTAACGAGGCAAAGTAATGTCTTCCCCAGCAGCGGTAGCAGGACGATAAATCAAACCCGGTACGCTAGCACCAGCGATCATGCTTGCAAGGTCCATGATCTTTGTATCAAGCTGCATATCAGCTTGTTTGGCACCTAAAACAGGACGTTGAGTATGGCAATGCCGGCCCCAAACCCCACAAAACACAAGGCAAGTCTGTTGGAGGATGAGGCATCGTTCCCATAATCAGAGCAGTCATCACTGGAAACGTTTCTGCAAGCACGAGAGCTTAGACTAGAGCAGACCGCGGTTGCTGATGACGATCCCAAAGCCTGTCCACCGCCTTGAACTGTTGTACCTCCGCCACCAGGTACAACTATAGTGACACCATATTGGCCTCCATCTCCGAGGAAATTAACACACTGATCGTAGTTTTTTTCGCAAGCATCAACGGCCGAGGTACATGCAGCTTCGTTTGTAAATGTTGTGGCAGCATAGGGGAAGGCGAAATATGAGTTCGGGACGTAGGATGCTTCAGCGGTTGGTTCGCCAGTGGCCGAGGCTGGAGCTGTACCTGTGCAGACAGCGCTTGGCATCGTTAGCAGTCAATTCGTTCGTCGAGAAAGAAATCGGAGTTCTGAGCACTCACCCAGATGGACAACAAGCCGGTTCATTGTCGGCGTCCACGGCACACGTTTGGCCGTTTTGGCAGCATATGTCGCTAAATCTCTCGCCAAGCTCCTCAGAGCATCGAAATGTGTTCGCTGGGCATGAATCGTCCCGTCTGAAGATGACAGAGGCAGGCGGAATGTAGTATGCTGGGGCGTATACTGCCGTGGCTATTGCTTCTACTTGAGGAATGTTCTGAGCAGATGTAGAAACTGCAACGAGGCCAAGCCAGATGCAACTATAACTGAACATGACGATGGTTGAGAGCAAGCGAACGAGAGATGATTGGGTTCAGCTGCGAGAACGAGGCTAAGGCATCAAGACGTTCTACTACAGGCCGGTAAATCATGCGAGGAGCAGCGAATGTTGGTTGAATTCGTGAATAAGAGAAGCCTTGGAGAGATCCTCGTCTCGTGTTTTCTCTCTCTCTCTCTCTCTTTTTCCTTTCCCCGGCCCTCGTCTATGCTTCCTTGTCAGCTTCCAGGTCCAGCCTCCAAGTCAGGGACCTAAGACGATTCCAGTGGGGTCGTTAACTAAAAGGCTTAGTCCGTAACGTCGCAAGCACTACAAGGTTGTGTAAGGTACCTTAGTAGTGAGCAGACCATTCAGCTTGTTTCTTTGGGCAACAACATGACAGGCAAGCCAACCAGCTCAGCGTACCCAGGTGAGGCGTGGGATGATGTCATGGGTCCCTGTTGACTGAGCAACACCTGGCACTTAGCGAAAATCGACTCAATCAATGAACTTCACAATAGTTATTGTGTCAAGGTCAATGCTCACGTAAATGCATTATACCCCCAGTACGATTGTTGCTGTTGGTCAAAATATTTGAGATCGACCTGTAACTTGATTCTTCAAAACCCCCGGACATGGCCCAAAATCTGCCGTAGCCGATCCAGTGCCTTTGTCTGAGGCACAGCATCAAGACCTGGATTCTTAACTTCTACGACTTCTCTTCGAGCTTCAGCTATCAGAGGTTCCAAATCCCCCCAAACATACTCTGTATACCCATTTAACACCTTGTCCCATTGTTCAAGGTAGCTATTCCTCACTTCGTCGGCACTCATTGTACCAAAGTGGAGCTGCCGTTCGAAATCTGCTTCAGGTCCTGCCTGGTCAAGAAACTCGGGGTTAAAGTTGAGTAAATCATCCCAGCTAAACCCAGAGCAAGCCGGATCTGCAGTGAATAGTGCTTCTCTCAGTTTGGCAGCCGCCTCTGGTGTAAGGCCCTCATCTTCAGCATCCGGATCATGAGCTCCAAGCAAAACACCATCAAGTGCCCCATATGATTCATCAAGTAGGTTGACTACAGCAGCGCCATCCATCTTCTCTTGCTCCAGAACAGCGCTTGGCGTAGATGGTATATAGTGGCTTTGGTTTGGGAGCCTTCCATGTTGACTGGCATCCTCAACCTCTAAATTGGAGTCGGCACTGAAGAAGGCGTCAAATGCTTCCGCCGATGCGCCAGAAACCAAATTTGTCTGGGAGCGTAACGATTCACCAGGGGCTATTGATCGCAACCTGTGCGATGATGCCTCGCCCGTACTGGATGAGTTTCTGCCAGTAATGTTGCTGCCACTGGAGCTAGCTTTTTCGTCTGGTCTCTGGCCACTTATATCTGGACCCGTTCCGAAGGCATGGAGAGCAAGCCTGCCAGAAGCTTGAAGTCTGCTGGTGATAGAGTCAGACTTTCCAGGATCGTTATCTGTGGCCTTTCCTTTCGATTTCGCAGATGCCTCGTTTCGTTGTTGTGCTCCCGGTTGTTGTCTGTTGTCGTTGTCCATGGCTGTCTATATCAGCCGAGGAGCATGAACAGCTATTGCTCGAGCAGTAGAGGCAATGAGTTGAGTGTCTTATCTGATAACTCGAAGGTAGAGAGGTTGATAGAAAAGTTCTAGAAGCCTGATGATGGGCACCTCGGTTCATTCGCTGTAGACGTCTAGGATATGATTAAACTATAAAATAGCCGCGATGAAGTTAAACCGGGGGGCACATGTCAAAACCGCTCCGGGCGGATGAGCGGGTGCCGATCGGCATGGAGCTTGGCACCGGATTTCCGAGAAACGTTAATAATGCCTGATACCGCTCGTGAGTCGACACCGAAACGGCTCTGACGAGTATAATTGAGTCGAGAAGCTTGCCTTGGTAGGTAGGTGGTTGTTTTTGAATGAGATGAGATCAAAACGGATCGCGCTCTATACTTTTACCACCGGTGCTGACCGTGCTGCCTGCTGTCCATCTGAATACCTTCCTATGGATGTCAAGTCATCCAAGCATACCCCGCTGTTACATCAAACTTGATCTAATATATGGATTAAGGTAGATGTAAGCTGCGTAGATGCGCCCAACGCAATAGCCTGTCATTGAGCCTCACTTTGAAGAACTAGAATGCCTACCTAGGTGGCTCTAGCTCTCGTCGCTAGCAGAGCTTACAGCTATGTATATCCCTGGTATGCGCAGAAGTCTGTCAAGATAGGTAAACTTGGGCTTCCAAGGGTTGAGCTGTTGGGGTCACTAGGTCGGTAACCCCTCACAAACAGAAGCAGCCCACACAGGCACGTTAAGTCATCGATTTTAGTATGCTGATGGCGTCTAGCCTTGAGGCACAGCCTATTGTAGGCAATGAAGCCTTGGAGCTCTCTTGTGGCTTCTGGACCCAAGTGCCAACTCAGCTCTGAGCTATTGCTTAACTCTTACTGGAGGTGGTCCAGTCTCTCTCGCAGAATCATCAACGTAGAACCTGACATGAGGGATCCACCATAAACTGTCCTATCCCATCGATCATCCAGCCAAGCCCAAACCAGGCCCGGCCAGGCCAACCCGAAATCGAACTGGATCAGATCAAAGCAGCTTGACTTTTGTTTCTGCTGTGTCACTGCCCTTCCCAGCTTGTTCTTGATATGTTGTCGACACAAAATAAGCCGTCTTGTCTGCAGCGAAACCTTTCCGTACGTAAACATCACGAAACTCGATATATTACAGACATAACAATACCCACTACAGCTAAGCATAGGTGCCTAGTTCAAGACCTCCACTGTTGTCTTGAGCTGTCTTCCTTTACCTTAGTAGGTACCTTACCTACCTTCAGTAGGTGGCCAGGTCTTGTGCCGCCAGCCCAGTGCAGTGCAGTACAGTAGGCAGCTCACCAACCTACCTAAGCACAGCGCAGCTCAGCACAGACTTCAGAGCGCTCTCCCTCCACTCGCTGTCTCCTCCCTCATCTCTTTGGCCCGCCCCTCCGTTGCTTCTGCTCCTCGCCCACATCCACATCCACATTCACGTTCAAACCAAAGCAGACCAGCCTACCACCATTACCACCCGACCATTATTCTTCAGCCTTGGACGCCTGCCCACCTCCTAGCATCATTCAACCCTCCGCCGTCCTGCCTTCGATATCCCTTCCTGCCATCGGACAGGATAATTTTGGACGACGTCTATAGATCACGGCGGCATATCTTGGTAGACCCCACTGCGGCGCCGACAAAAGACGATATCCAGAAACGACACCACCGCCCATCCACTCACCACCTTACCTTACGCTATCCAACAACCACCGCAACACCAGATCAGACGTGTGCTGTTGTAGCTTCCATCATCCATCCATCTCCCTTCGTGTCGCCTCGACTCGTCAACTTCAACTACTTCCGCTGTTTCCAAGTTCTCGGCTCCGATTAATCCTCACCTCCGCCTTGGCCCCGCCATTCGAACCCACAGCTATCGATTCTGACCTTTGCCTCCCTCGATCAACAACCACAACCCCTCCTGACCCCCGCCCTCGCCGCTCACCAAGATGGTTGATAGCGAGACGAATTCGCCCACGTGGAAGTTCACGCAGTACGTAATCTCTCCTGATCCCTTATTGGGCTCCTCTCGCGTTTTTGAAGGTGAAGCTGAGCTGTCGTGTGCAGGTGTTTTGGTGACAAGGGCGATGTTGAGGACATCACCGAAGGTATGTCACCACCCTCTGCCTACCTCAGAGCCAGTTGTCCATCATGGTTACTAACTGCCACGCTCTGATACAGCTGATATCATCTCGACGGTTGAGTTCGACCATACCGGAAACTATCTCGCTACTGGCGACAAGGGAGGTAGAGTAGTGCTCTTCGAACGCAATGAGACGGTACGTCACCCCGAATGTTTTTGCGTGCGGCTTAGCTTTGGTGCTGCACTATCTATTGTCGCCGCTGACCATTGATGCAGAAAAAAACCTGCGAGTACAAGTTTCACACCGAGTTTCAGTCGCATGAGCCCGAATTCGACTATTTGAAGTCCCTCGAGATCGAGGAAAAGATCAACAAGATAAAGTGGTGCAGGCGACAAAACGCTTCACACTATCTGTTGTCTACCAATGACAAGACAATCAAGCTATGGAAGGTGTTTGAGAAGTCGCTCAAGGTTGTGGCGGAGAACAATCTCTCTCACGATGTAACTCCTGGGAGCATTGCAGGTGGTGGCGGCGCTCCCAAGCCTTTACCGTCTCATCAGTTTAAGAACGCCGCCGACCTAAAGCTGCCTCGGCTCACACATCATGACACAGTGGTTGCCGCCGTGCCACGCCGGACATACGCCAACGCACATGCCTATCATATCAACAGCATCTCGGTGAACAGTGACGGAGAGACCTTCATCAGCAGCGATGATTTGCGGATCAACCTCTGGAACCTCAATATTCAGGACCAAAGCTTCAACATCGTCGACATCAAGCCTGCCAATATGGAGGAACTTACTGAAGTGATCACAGCAGCCGAATTCCACCCCATGAGCTGCAACTGGTTCATGTATGCCAGCTCTAAGGGTACCATCAAGCTTGCTGACATGCGAGAGAGTGCTCTATGCGACCAGCACGCGAAACGTTTGTGCACCTGAATTTCTTGTATAATTGCAAGCATGCTGACTACTCGTAGTATTCGAGCAGGAAGAAGACCCCTCGTCGCGATCCTTCTTTTCCGAAATCATCTCCTCTATCTCCGACGTCCGGTTCTCACATGACGGCCGATACATCTTATCTCGCGATTACCTAACTGTAAAGATTTGGGATATCAACATGGAGCGACAGCCTGTAAAGACGATACCGATCCACGAGCATCTCCGGCCACGATTGTGTGACACATACGAGAACGATAGTATATTCGACAAGTTTGAAGTTGTCTTCTCTGGTGATGCGAAGAACGTTATGACAGGCAGTTATAACAACAATTTCATGATCTATCCTTCAGACCCTGACAAGGAGGTCGAGGTGGTCCTTCAGGCGGACAAGTCGGCTTTCAAGGCGAAGAAGGTTGGTGTGCCCACACCAATCAACGCTTCGACAAGCCCAACAGCCACCAATGGCAAGAAGGGTGGATCTAGGGCTGGTAGTCCAGGCGGTCAGGGCCAGCGAATGCGTAAGGAGACAGACGCGGACCAGATCGATTTCAACAAGAAGATCCTGCATATGAGTTGGCATCCCTTCGAGGACAGTATTGCGATTGCAGCTACGAACAATGTAAGTAAAACTGAAGCACACCTTTGTATGTCAACCATGGCTAACGTGCGGGCACAGCTCTTTGTCTTCTCGGCACTCTAGACCATGGTAACGGCGTTCATCTCGTACGGCAGTTAAGCGACCTAGTCCCTGGCTTGAAGTCGAAGTCGCAACAGCAAGAGTATAAGTACTTCAGCCTCCGTCATGGTGGGATCTGCCCAGTTCTTCTTGGGCAAGACGTCATATCTCGATGGTGTAGGAAACGATAATACGGAACAACACGACCTACTATACTTAGAAGCGATAGCACGTATCATCGATAGTGCTTGGAATGAATGCTATGCGGAGAGAAGGAAGAAAGCTGGAAGAGGCCCTTTGGATGTGGCCGTTGAAGAGACTGGCGATAGAGAGCTACTGGCTATCTGTCTATGAAGCAAGCGAATGAACCAGCGGGACGAGCCACATGGGAGGGAGGTGAACGGATGCATTGGCTGGCGTTTGGTCGCCACGTGTAGCTGAAACCACAAAGAGACTATTGAGAATCAAAGAAATGCCACTCATGCCTGAGAAGAAGCCAGTTGAAATTATGGATGGCTATTCGCCCGCCATCCGAGTCAGTGGAGTCTCGAGGGAGACTGATGATGGGTAATGGTAAGTTTAGATGCAGGGGCCGCATTCAACGCCTCTGAGAAGAACACAAGTAGTTGATTGCTTGGTCACTTATTGGCCAATCCGCCATTTGTATTTGTATCGCGACGCAGGCCTATGTAAGCTCCATAGCCAATCTCTAAGGCTTTCGAGCTGCCATGAACTCTAATGCAGCAATGTTCCATCACGTAGTACCTACCTGCGATGGATGGTCTCTGGTTGAATTCAAGTTACTTGAGACGAGATAGGGCTGTCCAGCTAGCACTAACTCTTTCCGTGTACCCAGTACGGTTTGGTCCAATGAAATCTTGGTGAGTATGCAGGTACCGTGGTACCGCTGGCCTGGTGCGGGTCAACGCCCAGCCTTACCTACTAATCGAGGAGTCTGGGTGTCCCTCGGCCCCCGTCTCATCTTGGCTCTTCTGCATTCATTACCTGGAGGACAAGCAAGACACAAGGGCAACACCGATAAATCGGCCCAGCCGCTTTTTGTCAGCAGAGCTCTTTGTTGAGGGATACCACCCGTCACTCCCTTTTTTTTTACTATTTACACCTCCCATCCCACAGAGATGGCGACCGAAATACCTTCCCACATCCTCCGCAAGAGGACAGCAGCCCCCAACATGACGGTCCTCGAGAGCTCGGTCCGTCGTGGCAGCGCCTCTCACGGCGCTCCTGTTAATGACCTGGAGCAAGGATCGAGGTCATCAGTAGTGCAGAACATTGCCAATCTGGTGGCTTACGAGGTCGGGCCTTCATTACTGACAGTCGGTGTCATGTTAAGCTTGATCTTTGGAGGATGCTGTTCAAATGTACGTTGTCATTTCCTGCCCCCCGCTACCAATTGTCTTACATGGCCATATGGACTGACCCAACCCATCCTGGCTTTAGGTTTATGCTCTTGAAGCTATCGTCAAGTGAGTTTCCCATGTGTATAATCATCCATACTGTGCTATGAGACTGATGAGTTATTTCTATAGCTTTGAACCATCAAGTGGTATGAAAATCGTCCGCGGCCCCATGACCTACTGACGCATTCTTTTCATTACAGGAACTCTCTTGACGTTTGTCCAATTTCTCTTCGTCGCTGTGACAGGATTCGTCGCTCAGTTTGATAAGAACAGTCGTTTCTTCCTTACACCTAACAAGGTTCCCATCAGCCGTTGGATATTCAACATTGTTCTCTTCTTCACCATCAATGTTCTCAACAACCACGCCTTCAGTTATGATATTTCCGTTCCAGTTCATATCATCCTTCGATCTGGTGGAAGTATCACAACCATGGCCGCAGGCTATCTATATGGCAAGAGGTATTCTCAGATGCAAGTTGTTGCCGTCGTCCTCTTGACACTCGGCGTCATCTTGGCTGCATGGTCGGATGCTCAAGCCAAGGTAGACATTCCTTCTATGAGCTCTGCTAGGCATACGCTAATAATGAATCTTGGCTATAGGGTACGAGTGAAAGCAGTGGTCGTCCGGCCTTCAGCACTGGACTAGTGATCCTCTTCGTGGCTCAGCTTCTTTCGGCCATCATGGGGCTTTACACGGAGGCAACATACGCCAAATACGGCCCTCAGTGGAAGGAAAACCTTTTCTACTCGCATGCCCTCTCTCTGCCTCTGTTCCTGCCCTTTGCTCCTTCAATGGCACGAACTCTTACTCATCTTATGACGAGCACCCCGCTACAGTTACCAGGCGTTTTCGGCTCGGCGACCACTAAGTTCCAGATTCCCAGTCAGATTCTATTCCTTATTACCAATGTTCTTACTCAATATGCTTGTATCCGGGGGGTCAACCTTCTGGCCGCTGCGTCAACGGCTCTCACCGTCACCATCGTCCTCAACATCCGAAAGCTCGTCAGCCTACTTCTAAGCATTTGGCTATTTGGCAACAAGCTAGCTCCTGGTACACTCCTCGGTGCTATTATTGTTTTCAGTGCCGGCGGGCTATACTCAGTGGGTTCGAGAAAGAAGACATCGGCAGAGAAAGGAGTTTCTACCAGGGACAACAAAGGAAGCTGAGGAGCATGTTGCCTATTTTCGGTATAAAGGGTTTACGCGAAGCTCAACGAATTGTAGACGGCGTTGATGGTTTAGGGCGACCTTGCATATCACGAGAGACGATCTCAGTGTAGACGGACGTCTTGTCCAATGCTGCCATGTCGGCGTTATGGTGAATCTTATATACTAACGAATACCAAAAGCTAAAGGGCTTATACAGACTAGACAATTGAGAATGCCATTTTCATAGACCGTGTGAATTTACCATAGTTGTGTTAATATCAAGTGCCTGTAGTGCTCGTAAGGAGGAATCCGTATACCACACAAAATACCGACGACATCCTTTGAATGGGACACCGGAAGCAACTTGGACGGAATGAGATGTTGGTCAGGCCCACGCATCTTCAAGGTTGTCATTCGAACGCATATCATTCTGGTCTCCAACACCAACGCGGGGAACAATATTCAGATACGTCCCGTAGTCAACGCCGCCCCCTACAGGTTATATACCACTCACACACTTACAAACTCATGGCAACGATTATCGACACCAGCAGGAGCCTGGATCTCAGACTCATCTGCTATCACCCAGACTTATTTTCCCGGCATGTCGCATCCACAAACTGGCTCTCAGCAGACAACCTCTAAGGGGGAATCCACTCTAGCAAGACGACGAAAGACTGTTTCGCGCACTACAGTTCGTACCCAACTCGGTCAGCTGCGACCTATCTACGACGGCAAGTCCATGTGGCCCGATCCATACCACTTATTCATGAACAGTGATATCGCTAAATGGATTGAGGGGGCTTGATGCTTTCTAGCTGATTCAGTTGAGTATGACTAGGATGTTGATCAGAGTGTCCGCGAACTTGTGGACATGATCAGCTCAGCTCAGCAGCAAGACGACTACCTGAACGTTCATTATATTGTGGTCGAACCGGCAAAGAGATGGGCCAAAATCCGGGATATGAATGAATTGTAGGTCGTCAAACAGGTCCGGTTACTTTCAGGGAGCTGACTTGGCGACGCAGATACAATACCGGCCATCTCTTAGAGGCCGTAATTGCTCATAAGGAATACTATAAGAATAATTTACTTCTCAAGCCTATTAAGAAGTATGTATCTCTCATCATGGAGCCATTTTGGCCACGAAGAAGGCCAGTTAAAAGGCTATCCTGGTCAGACTGAAATCGAGCTATCGCTTTTTCGACTGCACGCTGCTACAGGTAATACGAGAGTTCGACCTGGCACAGTATTTTCTGATGGAATGAGGGAATACTGATGGAAATGAAGGGAAACACTTCTACGGCTGGGAAAGAGAGAAGAGAGGCGAAAGCGTGTGGCTGCGGTAGAACTCATATCCTCAATCGACGGCTTATTGGTATAGCCAAGCTTGTGTTCCAATCACAGCACAAAACACAACTTAAATACACGCTCTCAGAGCTGGAAACCTTTTAATTACTGTTGCTGGCATGTTGCATCTCTCCGCAGAGAGTGGAAGGGTTTACCTAATGTCCAAGCATGGTCACAGGCACTGCATAAGCTGTGGGACAGCATGGTTGATAGAGAGATGTACTTGACTGGAGGCATCAGTGTTATGGCACAGCGGGAGGGCTTTGGAATTGACTACCTCCTCCCTCAAGGAACGGATGAAGGAGGCTGCTATGCTGAGACATGCGCTTCGATTGCTTTCCTCACGCTCGCGCAACGAATGTTACACCTTGATCTCGATTCTCGATGCGCCGAATTTGTCGAGATATGTCTTTATAACACTATCATGACGGCCATGAGTTTGGATGGCAAATCCTTCACTTACATCGACCAACTTGCCAGCTCTGAAACTGACAAAAACGTGCGTGAGAGGTGGTTCTGGTGCGCTTGTTGCCCTCCAAACCTTGATGGGACTATTCGGCAGTTTGGGCAGCTATCTTTGGGATTATGGTAATGATGTCAAAGGCGTCTTTGTGAATTTCCACTTACACACCAGTGCCGAGTTACAATTCAAGGCGGGCTACTCAACTATCACACTCCGGCAGAAGACCGACTGGCCACGGGAAGGCAAGGTCGACTTCAAGTAATCGTCTACATCATTTTTGCAGACCGCCATCCGGCTTCGCTTGCCTGCTTGGTTCAAAGGAAGATTTACATTGTACCCACCAGCGAACTTGTGCCGCCTCAAATGTTGAGGAGGGTTATACATCTATCTCTACGGCCTTCCTAACTCTCTGAAAAATCTCGGTTCTCACTATACATTCATGGTTTCGAGCCAATATTTGTATCACCCCACCCCTACTCAAATTAAAGCAAATTATCCCTCGCACGAGGCCAATCGTCTATTACCTTGAAGATTTCGATAACCCCTCGGAATCTAATCATTTCAAGGATGTATTCATACGGACAGACTCATTAGTTACTGAAGAGAAAGTGGACCATGAAGCGTCCGGCTAAGAGTATGTTGCGATGCAAGCGAAAGGGTGGAAGCAGTCACCTTCAGCACTTGAATCACCATCGCCAGAGACTGCCGGGTCTGTGAATTTGTTTTTTGTTCCATACTATTTCAGAGCTAACAAGGAAGGGAATGGTCCGATGAGGGTTAGCATCAAACGGTGGCAGCGAGCCAGGGGTTCTTTTCTCTGAGAGACTCTGACTGTGAATCTCCAATGCCTAACGTATAACCATGACTTGAAGGGTAGAAGAATATGGGGTTTCTTCATTCCACCTTCACCTGAGGCCTGACCGAGGACTTGGCTGATATTGAGTGATGTCGTTTCCCGTTCGAGTATGTCGCGAGACAACACTCAGCACACGAATAACATTAAGTTTTAGATGATACATATACTTCTCTGAAAAGCGTCCTTCTTTTGGTTTAGAGAAGCTACCTCTTCGTAGGATCAGAACTATGACATACGCATTTGCAGTAGTGATTCACTTACACTCCCCTATCAAGCTTGAAAATCCCAAGAATGAGAAGCGGAAAGTGAAGCCACTGTCGAATTCATCTTGCATGAATGCGTAGATGTACTTTGCTTAAACCCGGTGCCCAAAGCACTTACCCTGTCACTCTTACTGCCTCAAAATCTCCTTGTCTAGGGGTCTCCTCTATCAAGACCAGGGATTTGACCCGATACTACGGTTGCAGCAACGGACCATGTAACGCGGCAGAGGACCCGTGTTTCCGAATTTAGTGGAGCTGGCGGTGACTTTGGTTCCTAATATTCTTTACTTACTAACTTTTATGGCAGAGTTAAGGTGATTGATTCTTCAGCGTATTCGCGGCACTTGGTAAGCCAGCCGTGATCGAGCCTATGATTCGAATTTAGTGTCTCACTGTGCTCTGAAAGACTGCGGGAGTACGTTGCCTATCTAATGCTTAATGGCATCTATATTCCTCGTAAGATGCCGAGCCCCATCTGCATCTTGATACCATGCCTTTGATGGGAAAAGTCATGACTTGCGGATCTCAATCGGCGAGAATTCAACGATGAGATCTGGTGACTGCAGCTCTTCCAGAATCGAGGCTTTATATCCCTTAGTAAGGTAGTTGGATATTGAGCCAAGGTTGGTACTTTAAGTTGAGACCCCTGTCTTGTAGGAGAACGGCGGTTGCCGGTTCTGCGGAGCCCTATCTCGAAGAATATTCTGCTTTGAGGAGATTTATATGCATATCTGATATGGAGAAAAACCACTACTGTCTTGAAACAGGCGCACAACACCTCCTTCATCCGGTAAGGGAGACTTTCCAAGGAGCAACTATCATGTGGAGCTTTAACTCAATACCGAGTAGATGCCTCAATGAGTTTAGATGGGACCTCTAACCCCCCGCCTTGCCTACGGCGTGCATTGCACCGACGCATTTTCCCGCTATGGCCCGCTATAAACCCTGGTGTGTCACACCGTCATACCTTTCCTTGGGGGGTTCGCTCTGTCTTTGCCTCTCTTATTGTAGGCACACTTCCTAGTGCTCTCCTCTTTCAAACGTCCTCTCGAGAATTAGAATCGAATCAATTACCATCCCCAAAGCCATCACCCGAGGGAGGAGTTACAAAATCGAGGGAACTTGATCTGCTAGCTAAATCGTATTCAGATCAAGGCATCGCCATGACTGGTACGTATTCCACAGCTCGCCCTGCCTCTCCTCCTCTGCGCCAGACCCAATATCACGAACCCTGCTTTGGTTCTCGACGATAACGACAGCAATTGGAAACTTTTCTGACCGAGAATATGCCACAGGCGGCCCTATCTTCGAGGAAAGCGAATCAAGCGCTCTTGATGTGCGGGCACGGGAGTCAGATGAGGAGATAGACGAGACTAGAGATTCTGGTGCAACCGGACATGGCGCCTCGCACAATGCCCCCTCTGACGCTGGCTCCCACACCGGCAACGAAGCTGAGGAGCTCGAAGATGGGATGCTTCTCCGCGACTTGCCCAAGAGAACTACTTTTTACGATCCTGTCGCTGAGCGTCAAATGAGCCAGACGGACGCAAAATACTTCTACCACCGAAACAAGGCCGATGCACGCAGCGGTGGTGGGGCTGGCTACCAATCTATACCGCAAAGTCCTTTCCTTGCTTCTGGGTCTCGCCCTGCAACCGAATATGGTGCCGATAGTCTTGTGCTAGACTCGAGTGGTCGTCGAGTCGATTCTTTCCCTCCTGGTTTGGAGATGCCAAACCCTGCCGTTGACTCGGGATTTACTCAATCACCTACAAAACTCGATGCGCAACCTGCCCCATTCCCACCTAGTCATCCTTCTGCCCTTCCTCATGCTGGCCAGGTTGCCCAGGATCCACGGCTACCTGATGGCTCCAGCAATGGCCTGCCCTCTGGTGGACTCTTCGACACTGAGCCCCATATCACTTCAGAATTGAGTGCTATCTCGAAAAACATTCAGAGAATCCTCGACACCAGGCGCAAATATATCGCCCTCTCGAATCAGGGGCCTGATGATAATCCAAGAGACGGCCCGGACTGGGAAATTTATCCCCCTCCACCAGAGCCGGCATGGCAGCAATCGTCGAGGCAAAGAGCAAGTACTACAGAGCACGTACCAGGTCAAGAGAATACTGGCTTGAACGGTAGTAAGGATGCTACTGGGTCCATACCAGGAGAGTTGCCCCAGGAGCAGCATGAAGGTAGACGCTATGCAAGAAGGCGAAAGCCAGGTCAAGATATTGGAGAGGATTTTGATATGGCCGACATATTGCCTCTGCCGGGCGCTGATGGACGCTCATACAAGTTGGACGATAGCGGAGTCTATCAAGTTTTTGAAGGTCACGATACTCAGACGCCTGCGATCAAGGTTCCTACAATCAGAGAATTCTACATGGACTTGGACGACATTCTGGACGTCTCATCTGACGGGCCTAGTAAGAGTTTTGCATTTCGACGCCTCCAATATCTCGAGGGTAAATTCAACTTATATGTCCTCTTGAATGAGTATCAAGAAACAGCCGACAGCAAGAAGGTTCCCCACCGAGACTTTTACAATGTTCGAAAGGTAGATACCCACGTTCATCATTCTGCGTGCATGAACCAGAAACATCTGCTTCGCTTCATTAAGAGTAAGATGAAGAAATTTCCCAACGAAGTCGTACTGTTTCGCGATGGAAGACATCTCACCCTAGCCGAGGTCTTTGCTAGTATTAATCTGACAGCCTATGACCTGAGCATTGATACACTGGACATGCATGTAAGGCTTGCTCTTTGAACTCGATATTGCATTCAGAGAATTGAGTTACTAACTGCTGTAGGCTCATACGGATTCGTTCCATCGCTTTGACAAATTTAACCTCAAGTACAATCCAGTCGGAGAGTCCCGCCTTCGAACCATCTTTCTCAAGACAGATAACTTCATCCATGGCCGGTACCTTGCCGAAATTACCAAAGAAGTCATATCTGATCTTGAGTCAAGCAAGTATCAAATGGTTGAGTGGCGCATCTCCATTTATGGCAAATCGATTGATGAGTGGGACAAGCTTGCCGCTTGGGTGGTTGATAACAAGCTGTTTTCGCACAATGTCCGCTGGCTCATCCAGATCCCTCGCCTCTACGACGTCTACAAAGCAAGTGGTCTCATGGAGACGTTTGAACAGGTGGTCAAAAATGTGTTTCAGCCACTCTTTGAAGTCACCAAGGACCCATCAAGCCATCCCAAGCTGCATATCTTCCTTCAGCGAGTGATTGGTTTCGACAGTGTTGACGACGAGAGTAAAGTCGAGCGTCGGCTGTTCAAGAAGTTCCCTGTGCCAAAAGTCTGGGATACCAAACAGAACCCGCCATATAGTTACTGGATTTACTATCTCTACTCTAACCTAGTGTCGTTGAATTACTGGCGTAAGAAGCGTGGTTTCAACACGCTGGTCCTGCGACCCCATTGCGGAGAAGCTGGTGACAGCGAGCACTTAGCTGTTGCCGCCTTGTGCTGTCATAGCATCAGCCACGGATTGCTCCTACGAAAGGTCCCCCTTCTTCAGTATGTCTTTTATCTGGACCAGATCGGCATCGCCATGTCACCGCTGAGTAACAATGCCCTGTTCCTTGCCTATGAGCGGAACCCCTTCCACCAGTACTTCAAGAGAGGTCTCAATGTCTCACTATCTACGGACGATCCTCTGCAGTTTGCGTTCACCAAAGAGCCATTAATCGAGGAGTATGCGGTTGCGGCACAGATTTACAAGCTGAACTCAGTTGACATGTGTGAGCTCGCCAAGAACTCTGTTAAACAAAGTGGTTACGAGTTGTCCATCAAGGAGCATTGGTTAGGGCGTGGCTGCAATAAGCCAGGAAAGGAAGGAAACGCCATGGTTAAGACAAATGTTCCTGATCGAAGGGAAGAGTTCCGTTACTTCACCTTGATGCAGGAGAGAGACGTGTAAGCGACTGGCAATTTCCGTATGATCGATCATTTATGCTAACACGATTGTTCCCAGGCTGTC
Source organism: Fusarium proliferatum ET1 (assembly GCF_900067095.1). Lineage (NCBI taxonomy): Eukaryota > Fungi > Ascomycota > Sordariomycetes > Hypocreales > Nectriaceae > Fusarium > Fusarium proliferatum. The sequence goes on from NW_022194790.1 coordinate 4,688,290, forward strand.
GAAATATGTCACTTACAATGCTGCGAATGAGCCTCCTGCGCAAGCTCCTGGCAATGAAAGCAAGATGTCAGAGTCAGTAACGTCCCTGGCTGGCCAAACCGCTGGCTTGGGGGTCGCAACGGGCAATGAGACTGGCAATGTCGAGACGTCTTCACCGGTTGGCCATCACATTGCAAAGGTCGCATCCCAAGTTGGTCTGTCGGCCGGCCGAGATCAAGCATGGTCCAGCGATCCTATGTCAGACCATCATCTCTCTGGAACCGATCCGAGAATGTTCCCAGGCATTTTTACTCGTGGACACCGCACAGGTAGCCATCGGAATCTTGCTCAAGTTAATGACGGCCGTGACACTGAAGACGATATTTTCGGCCCCGAAACCTGATCCTTGCTAGTCTCGGCCGTGTACTTAGATGTGTAACCGTTTGAACACCGTGAATAGAATTGCTTTAGGTATTGGAATGGATGAACAATTGGACACCCGACAGGTGTGGATAGACAATGGCGTACTAGGATTGAGTAATCGACTATTTGCTCTCCCTTCGGCATGATCTAGGGAAACTTATGTGATAACAAAGATATAAAGTATTAGGTATCTAAATAATCAACAAGGTTCTCTTTGGTGACTGGATTTCGTTCACTCCTAGTTCACTCCTTTTTTTTGGCAGCGAGTGGTAGATGACCAATGAGCTTCAACCTCTGGCCGAGAAAAACATAAAAATCCTGGAGACCTAAAAAGATATCGCTCATCATCGTTGATTGTTCTTACAAACTTCCCATCTTCTATAATCTGGCAGCTGGGGTAAGTGAAGCTCATGGCCTATCTCGGCCCATGTATATAATACAGGGTAGCTTTACCTGCTAAGTGCAGTGCTTAGCTTTGAGCTGACGTTACTTTAGAGCCCAACCTGCGCCAGATAAAGGGGTGACGCACAATATGCACCGGCAATGCTCCGCTTCTGGCGACCCAACCCACCTACGAACGAATTAACACATAGTGGATCATATTCTACACCCCCACGTTATACCGCAATCAGAGATTCTGGTTAATGAACTTGGTAGGGGGAAGGTACGGTACGTCGGATCGGTCCATACCTGCCTTACCAAGGTAACCCATTGATTTGCTCCTCAGACAAACGACGCACTGCGTCACTTCGCATCGCATCGCATCGCATCGCATTGTAGAGTCTTACTTCTAGCCAGCCCCTTCAATTCTCCATACTTAATTCAACAGAGGTTTCTTGCTGAAGAGACGTACTCGCGCGGTGCAACCGATTGAGCCGAATCAAGACCTTCGACATGGGGTTCCTGGGTGTCTACCGGGCTCTCTACGACTACGTGCCCCAAGCTGAGGGAGAGCTCGCAATAAAGGATGGAGACTTGCTCTTCATCCTTGATAAAAACGGCGACGATGGCTGGTGGAAGGCAAAGAAGAAGGCCGGCGCTGATGACGAGGAAGAGCCAACAGGCCTTATTCCTGGTAATTATGTCGAGGAGGTAAGTTGACGCCAAACAACCACAGCACCATCACAGCACGGGTACTAAAGCTTCGTTTCTGAATTTAAAAGGCCCAGCCAGTAGACCATGCTAGAGCTCTATTCGATTACACGCGCCAGACGGACGAAGAATTGTCATTTCACGAGGATGCTACACTTGCTGTCTACGACACGTCGGACCCTGACTGGATCCTGACTGGCCTTGACGGCGAATATGGCTTTGTCCCTTCCAACTACATCGAAATGGGCGCGCCTGCTGAGTCTGCTCAGCCGCCGCTGCCGTCTCCGCCGCCCGCGCTACCTTCAAGACCACCACAGGCTCCCTCAATCTCCTCCCCCGAACCAGAGGTGGCATCTCCGGACCTACCGAATGACACAGCGCCTACTCCTTCGAACCCTGCTGCTGCTATCGCAGGTGTCATGCATGGCCGCTCAGTTTCTCAACAATCTCAGCAACCTGCGGCTCCTCGACAGCCCCCTCGTGCGTCTGTTACGTTTAGCGAACCCCCCGAAGTCGAGGACGATCCCGTACGATCACCGACTCTGCCAGCCCGACCAAGGGTACCAGCGCCACCATCTCCAACTTATGACGAACCCCCCTCCCCTATACACACCCGTAGTTTGCAAGACCACAGGGACCCGGATCGTCGCCAAGATGTCGAGCGTACTCCTGGCGGCTTTCATATGTATAACATCAACGAGATGATTTCCATCATGGGCAAGAAGAAGAAGATGCCAACAACATTAGGAATTAATCTTTTAACAGGTATCATACTGGTTGCTCCAGAGCATGCTTCTGATGGACCTTCACAGGAATGGACCGCTGACCGCATGACGCATTACTCGCGGGAGGGAAAACACGTTTTCATGGAACTTGTGCGCCCAAGCAAGAGCGTCGACTTCCACGCCGGAGCAAAGGACACAGCCGAGGAGATCGTCAGTATGTTGGGCGAATTGGCTGGAGCTGTACGTGCCGAAGGACTCCGTGAGGTGATCATGGCTGGGACACAAGGCAGCAGTGGCGGTGGCCAGAAAAAAGGCCAAGTCCTGTATGACTTCATGGCACAAGGCGACGACGAGGTAACTGTTGCTGTGGGAGACGAGGTGCTTGTTATCGACGATACGAAGAGCGAGGAGTGGTGGCAAGTTCGCCGGCTCAAGAATGGTAAAGAAGGAGTCGTCCCTAGCAGCTATATTGAGATCACTGGCTCTATCTCACTACCCTCGTCTAGCGGCATAAACTCGGCCAAGTCCCTCGTCGAACAAAACCGCCTCGAAGAGATCCGATTGACCAAGGAAGCCATGAAGGCCGGCAAAGAACCTCAGCAGGTAGGACCGGGAATGCCTCTCCCTGAACGAGGCAGTAGCCTCATGGCACGAGAAACTGGTAATAATTCGGGACAACAGCGGAGCCGTCGAGAAAATGGACGAAGTGATGGCGGCAGTCAAAGCCGATCAAAGTCTAGTAAGTTATCACTTCATCAGATTGCTCTTTTCACTTAGATGTATGCGATGGGACTTAGGGCATCTGCTGACATGCCTTTCATAGAACCTGACGCGTCCAAGGTGCGCACCTGGACAGACCGTTCCCGGTCTTTCAGTGTGGAAGCCCAATTTCTTGGTCTGAAGGACGGAAAGATTCACTTACATAAGATGAATGGTGTCAAGATTGCAGTTCCTATCACAAAAATGTCGCGCGAGGATCTCGAGTATGTTGAAAACTTCACAGGCATATCCCTTGAAGATGATAAGCCGTTGGCGGACGTCAAGAGAGCTCGGTCTGCCGAAAAGAAATCCCCTGAACGTAGTACTTCAGCAGGCGCAACGGTCGACAAGGATGCCAAATCCGACTACGATTGGTTTCAGTTCTTCTTGTCTTGCGAGGTTGCAGTGGGGTTGTGTGAGCGCTACGCACAAGCCTTTATCAAGGATTCCATGGATGAGAGCGTGCTTCCTGATGTGGATGCCACCACTCTGAGAGCCCTTGGAATTCGCGAGGGTGATATCATCAAGGTCATGCGTACCTTGGATGCCAAATATGGCCGCAGCCGCGGTGGAAAGAGAGGAACCGCTGATGGAGTTGATGGTGAAGGGGGTCTATTCTCTGGACCCGGCGGTGCGCTACGAAACAACACCCGAAAGGGTCGACCCGCGCCAGCGGTCCAAACAAGTGATGTTGTTGATGCCAGTGCCTTTTCGCGAGGCGAGTCCTCCAAGACTGGGGAAAACGACAGCAGATCACCCCCACCCACAAGTCCTATAAATAAGAGCCCCGAACCTCGTCAAGCATCGAGCTCTGGATTCGACGACGATGCTTGGGACGTGAAGCCTAGCAAGCAGCAATCGCCGCCTAAAGCTCAGCCTGCTGTTGAGTCTATTCAGAAGCCTGCCCCTGAGCCCGCTCCTGTCTCACCTCCTCCCCCGGCCCTGACTGGCTCGATGCAAGAGTTATCGCTGCTCTCAACGCCTCTCGAACCCACCAGGGCTGAACCAGCACCCGCCCCGGCACCGGCGCCTGTCATCGCTGCTCAGCCAACCTCGACACCCGTATCGCAACCGTTGGGCGGCGCTACCCCCTCATTCTTTACATCTGTTGCTCAGGCTCGGCAACGTCCTACTCCCCCACAGGGTACTGCGAACCAGGGCTCTCTCGTCCCTCCACCACCTCAGCGACCACTTTCAGCGCCGCAATCAGCCCAGCCCAGCGGCTTTGCACCTCCACCCATGATGCCGCAGATGACAGGTGCTCTGCAAGGCCAAGTTGCGCCTCCTGGCCAGAGCCTGAGCGAGATCACACAAGCCCGCCTGCAACAGCAATATACGGCTCAGATGCAGCAACAGCAAGCCCCTCAGCAAATGCAGCCCAATATGACTGGATTCCCAGGACAACAAGGCCCTGGCTTGATGTCTTTCCCCACTGGCGCAGGACAGTTCATGCAGCCCATGATGACTGGAATGCAGGGACCGAATCAGTTCGTCCCAATGCAGGCTCAACCCACAGGTTTTCAACCGCCCTTCCCCACCACGCAGTCGATGTATGGAGTACCTACAGGAGGCATCAACAGCTACCTGCCTCCAGCTCTTGAACCCCAGCGAACAGGTATGCCAGGATTGCAGCCCCAAACTACTGGCATGACGAACATGGGTGGTATCGGTAGTATGAATAACGTGCAAGTCCCTCAGCCTCTGCAACCACAGCAGACTGGTCCACCTCCTCCGGTGCGATTTGGCGTGACAAATGAGACCAAGAAACTAGCGCCTCAGGCAACAGGGCGTAGGGCTAACCTGGCGCAAGCGAGTACGTTGAACCGAGTTCGGCTGTATATGTATAATGCTAATGTTCTCTACAGCCCCCCAGAACCCCTTTGGTTTTTAATTCTTGAAAAGCTTGTTAAACTGGCCGTCATCACGCGCCGTTTCGTCTTGTTTGCAAATACTCTGGACATCTTTCTTCACATCTTGTATGTATATGCCGGCTTTGTCAGGTGAACCAACCTGGGAGTCAAGTGTGGAATAATAATAGTATATTTATGACTGTTCCTGGACAAGCCAGATCAGTCTCTTCTAATGGTCTCGTCTATAAGTCTATGCAATGTCGTAAAAGAACGTAAATCATTAACGAGGCAACGTCTCGTTGCAAACTGGCAACGTGGAATACAAAAAGGCAATAGAATCGGAGAAAAATAAGGGGGCCACAGGGATAACATGATCAGACGGAAGAAAAATATCGAGTGGTTCTTCCGTTCCATAGAGTTGTATTCATGGTTTAAAGTTATTGAAACTCGAGAGCATCCTTGTTTGGTAAGCAATAGGGGCAGTCTTGAATGTTTGCGAAGGCGAGCTCTCAGTCGTCACAAATCCGACCAACCAGAAGCGCTTCCTGAAAACGTCTAAGGATATGAGGCACCCAGACCTGCTGGCTTTCCGGACTCGATCAGGCCTTGCGGCGACGACCGCCAGTGGGCTTGGATAAACCTGTTGAGACGGAGGACAGATCAATCTCAGCCTCAGTCACTGGGCTCTCTTGAACCTTTTCCTCCGAATCAGCCGCAGGCACAAACCGCTTACGTACGGCGCGAATCATCATGAAGAACCAGTAAAAATTGAGACTGTTGAGCGTGACGTTGCTGGCCAAATAGGCTATGCCAATCCACATGGGTACCGTGGAGTCTGGGTGCGCAAATGACATGGTTGGCAAATTGAGTGCCTTCATGTCGGGTTTAACATTGATGGCGGACCACACGTCGCGGTAAACACGGAAGGATGAATAAGTTCCGTAAATAAGCCGGCAGGAGAAGAATGTGAAAAGAAGCATGACACCGTTGTATAGTTGCGCGCGCGTACCAGTCATGTTAATTTTATCCATAAACCAGTGAACATTGAGGAAAGGTGTGGATAACTCCCAGAGGATGAAGACACAGGCGTAGTGGTTGAGAAATGGACGCTGTTGAAGGCCGATTAGTAGAGATAGAGGGGGCATACCATCGTGGTTAACTTACGAAACCGAGTGAGTAGACAAGTAATGCGGCGATTGCGTGTGCCAAGGTTCCCAAGCCAAATACATCGAGGTTAATGCTGGTGACTACTAAATCCCAGAGGAAGTATCCAGCCGCAAGCGCTTGGATGAATCCAGCACCACCAGTATAACCCCAAATACGCTCCTCCCATTCCATGTTGCTCATCTCAGTATCGACGAACATTACCCATATAGCTAGGGTATTGATTAGGCAGCTCTGAACCATGGAAACGACGTGGGCGTCCCAGTTGAGCCGTCGCTTGCGAGGCAGTTTGGAGTAGTGCTTCGGGGCCAGAAGGTTTGAGATCCATGGCGATATAGGCCAGAAGATGACCGAGTATAACAACGCTGCGGCCAGAACTTCGTGTATGTGCAGCGGGAGAGTAGGCAGGTCGAAATAGTCGGCCCAGGGTTGTGTCTTTTCTGATAGCCAGGGCGAAGGCTGCAAAAGAAATGGGTCTTTCATGCTGGCGGGATGAATTGGAGTTATTGGAGTTACAAAACGGTTGGGGCTTGTGCTCGTGAGAACCCAGCAAGAAGATCCAGAAAGAAAGGGCTGGGAACAAAAGAATGCGGAGGAGCAAAGACTTTAAATGAGCCGAGGCAAGGCGGCGTAACGAAAGGATACCTCAAGTAGGAAACTTGATATTCATTCGCCTGGTCACGTCTGTTGGGGAAGCTCACGTGGGAACAGCACGGGTAAGGGTCTGGATGGTCGCATTTTGATCTGTCTTCGGAGCTTAATCCGTTATTCGTACCCTGCCAGCGCAGTCCTGGCTTTCTGATAGGCTTAGGTTGGGTTATTGGCTGGACGTTGAGGCCTTAGGTAATACGATCTAACAGGGGCCGCCGAGTACCTGATGTTGGCAGTGCCATCATCCTCCCCCCACCAGATCTCCGTAGCCAAGGCCAGCTGCCACCTCACTCATTTAGAACACTAACTAGATCGTCCACGAGCATACAGTCACGGGCGTGTCTGTGCTGGAGCTTGGAAGATTGATACTTCGTTTGAATCCCATTTCTCCATTCTCATGATCAGACTTGCAGTTGTTGCTGTCCTAATATACCCCCCTTTCTACAATCGACTGAAGCTGGACGATTTGACACCTCAAGTACATTATCTCGTGTCGCATCGTCTCGCACCAACCGCACACGACTCTTCAGACCACCATGGCGGAAGCTCTAAGAGACCTGCTGGCGCCCGATCAGGCGAACGACCCATCTGCCTTAGAGTACCTGGCCTATCTTGCCGAACAAGAATCTAGCTCCCTTCAATCATCCGAGCCTCAAGTCTTATCTCAGACCTCCCACTCCCTACTGCTTGCCGTACAAGCGCTTTCAAAGAGATCCCACAAACCCGTCGTTGAATCAGCCGCGAGCCATGCTTCGCTACGAACGTCCCTACCGACTCTGGCACAGCGAGCCTCAGACCTTGTCCAGGCAGTGCCCCGACTAGATGCGCAAGCAGAACACTTCTCGTCGGCTTTTGGCAAGGCCAGCGAGAGCAAGTTACTGGCGCGGAGAAAGCAGGCACTTCTTCTACTTCGAAACTCGGAACGTCTTGTTGATGTCATGGAAATGCCTCTCCTTCTTTCGTCCGCTGTCTCGACTGCGCCGGTCAATCATTCCTCTACGCTTGAGCTTTACGCGCACGTCCGACGACTTGCTTCCCTCTACCCAGACTCACCGCTTGTCACTTCGGTACTAGACGAGGCGGATGCTGCCATTAGGCAGATGGCTGCAGATCTCATTGGGACGCTCAAAGCACCCAATCTCAAGCTCGCCGCTGCCGTTCGAACGATGGGCTGGCTAAAACGAATCGTCCCGGATCTGGTGACTGATGCGTCAACTGAAGACGCACTCCCGGCCATCTTCTTGGTGTGCCGTTTGTCTACGCTCTTGACAACACTGGAAGCATTGGAACCTCTAAGAGACTTGGCAGATGAGGAACGACTTCGAAAGGATAAAGCTACCAGCACGTGGTCAGGCGGCCAGCAGACAGAGCGGTACCTGAAACGATTTATCGAGATATTTCGCGAACAGAGCTTTAGCATCGTCTCTGTGTTTAAGAGCATAAATTCGAGCCTCGCATCGCACGGGAACGACGAAACTGATCCTTTGGGAGCCCTGCCGTCCCCAATGGCTGACTTTCCCCTACATATGGTAGAGATGCTTGTCGAAACGTTGCGAATCTATCTGCCAACCGTCAAAGACCAGACATCGAGGGAGAGCATTTTGACGCAGGTACTCTATTGCGCGGGCAGTCTGGGGAGGCTGGGGGCTGATTTCGGCATGCTTTTTGCTTCGATTGGTATAAAAGAATGGGTTGAGCTTGTCAAACGCCACCGTCTTCTGGCTGGCCGTCTTGAGTCTGTGATAGGCGATTATCGGGGTAACCATGCCAATGGCGTTGGCGCGAACTGATCCATGTCTCCTACGGACTTGGGCCATTCTTTACCAACACGTGCAAGATGCATCAAAGCGGGGCCGATTCACGCAGCGGGGTCCAGGCTTTCAGTGTGATTTTATCTCGTCACGTCACCCATTCTATCTCCCCGACATGCCCGGTGGCTCAAGTCTGTGACTAGCCATGGGTATCTCAATTGCTGGTTCCCCGACTCAACACAATGGTGCTGTTGTGTCCTTACCAATGACCGAGCCCCGAACCTCTCGGCCAGCCAATTCAGGTATGCTTTCTTGGTCAATTCCACATAACGGAGTCTGTGTGGTTCAGCCTCCGTCAGCTCCATTCAATATTCGCCGTCTGACACAACTGAATAGCCCGGCATTTTATATCTGGCCTTGGTTCAGGCGTCACTTCAGCCGTTCTCCTACAACCTTTGGATCTCCTCAAAACGCGGGTACAGCAGTCTGGTAGTTCGTCCTTAAGCGCTACCCTACGTGATTTGAGGCAATCCCAAAGCCTTGTAAAGTCACTATGGCGAGGTACCGTCCCTTCAGCGCTACGGACGGGCTTCGGCTCAGCTCTCTACTTCACGTCACTCAATGCGATTCGCCAGCATGCACACCAGACAGGTATTCTGGGTCGGCGGCTACAGACCCAGGGCCGCTCATCAGTCCTCCCCTCATTAACGAACTCGGGCAACCTTATCTCGGGCGCAGTTGCAAGAACGTTTGCTGGCTTTGTCCTTATGCCTCTCACCGTGATCAAGGTTCGCTTTGAATCCAGTCTATATTCTTATCCCTCCATCATGTCAGCTGCGAATGACATACGCCGTACTCAGGGCTGGCGTGGCTTCTTCTCTGGATTCGGTGCCACGGCGTTTCGGGATGCACCATATGCTGGCATGTACGTCCTATTCTATGAGATGCTGAAATCGCGCCTTGGATCACTGGCGTCTAAGCCGGTTGCATCAGGCGAAAGCCCAACCAGAATGCAAGCAACTCTGGCTAGCTCTGTCAACTTCACTTCCGCTATGTTTGCCGGTGCAGCATGCTCCATTGTTTCGAACCCATTTGATGCGGTCAAAACACGGATTCAATTACAGCCACTGGAATACAAGAATATATGGCACGCTTGGTATAAAATGGTAACACATGAGGGTATCCGGTCACTATGGGATGGCTTGGCGTTGCGAATGAGCCGCAAGGCCATGAGTTCGGCATTGGCCTGGACGGTTTACGAGGAGCTGATTCGCCGAGCTGGAGCAAGGTAACTGTAAATCGTGTACAACAACTGTAACAACAACTCGTCTCAAATGATAAGAACTAGAGGGCCACTTCTTAGCTGGTTTAATGGAAAAAGATCTCGCTCGCAACCTACATCCCATCACCCATTGAGCCTAAGCCGGCCGCGCGCCAGCCAAATACATCAACAATCCTGGTGACTTGCTCCTTCGGCGGCTATGCTTATCCTTGTCCTTCTTGCGAACCCATTCAAAGTCTGGCTCTTCTCTGCCGTGCCGCTTTTCCTCGACCATAAGCATCTTGGTGCGCTTCTCCCGGATCAGCTTTGTGTGCTTCCACAGTCGGTCTTGCTCCCATTCCGGAACCCAGCGTCGAATGAGTAGATAGTCAGGATCCTGGCAATAGAGTTAGCTCGGTACTATGCAATCAATGAAAGTTTCAGCAAAGGCTGCTACATACAGTATCAAAGTCGAATTCGACACCGAATTCGCGCAACGACTCGATTGACAGATGTCGGCGGGACATGCGTGTATACGTTGGTCGAGCAACTTGGCCGGCAGGGGGTGGAGGAGGAATTGTGGCGATTTGGTTGACTGGGACAGGCATAGGGGTATAATGGTGAGCTGGACCAGCCATCGCGTGATGTGGTAGAGGCTGTGGGTGTTGAGGCTGCGCCTTCTTGATCTTTTCCTTCTTCAAGATGGCCTCGATGGTCTTATCATCGAGTCCTGACTTGGCGAGGTCTTGTTTCAAGCGGTCCTGGTATTCCCGGTCTTTGGCTTCTCTGTCGGCCTTTTCCTTTGCTATGCGATCCTTCTCTGCCTGCTTGTAACGCTCAACTGCTTCAGCTGCTTCTTTCTCCTTCTGGTCCTTGAGCTTCTTCTCCTTGGCAGCGCGCTCAAGCTCCCTTCTCTTGTAATCCTCGACAGCAGAATTTGCCTCTTTCTCGCGGCGCTGTCTCTCTTCTGTGGCGGCGTCTTCTTCTTTCAGGCGCCTCAACTCAATCTCCTTCTTGATGCGTTCTTCCTCATCAGCGCGCGCTTTACGGCCCTTTATCTTTTCGAGCTCGCGCTTGGCCTGCTTGAGCTCTTCTTCCTCCTTGAACTCCCTCAATCGACGGCGCTCTTCGTCATCGCGCGCATGAGCAAGATGCATCTTTTCAAGCTCCTTACGTGATTGTTCCGCCTCCCATTCCTCACGATATCCTTTGACAAGCTGTCGCTCATCCTTCTCGCGTTGCCGCTCGTCTCTCTCGCGCGAGCTAGCAAGCCGATTTTTCTCAAGATCTTTACGTGCTTGCTCAGCCTCCCACTCGTCACGGTATTGCTTGACAAGTCTTCGCTCCTCCTTCTCCCGTGCTGTTTTGAGGCGAAGATCTTCAAGCTCCTTGCGAGTTTTCTCAGCCTCCCATTCTTCTCGAGTCATATAAGAAGATGATCGAGATCGGGATGAGGACGACCGGGAGCGAGACCGAGAGCGCCGCCGCCGCGAAGACCGCGCAACTTGTTTGCGGCGAGTATCTTCATCGTCGGAGGAGAGGTCATTGTATATTTTGTTGATAATTACAGGAACAGGGGCCCGGGGACTGCTGGCGCGACGCTCTCGAGTCCGAGATAGCTCACCAGTACGAGACCGAGACCGAGAACGGTGCATGGTTGTGATGTTCAGGCGGTCAGCTCCAATGTAACTGGGCCCCGGAGGTGCATCGTAATAGTTTTGAGTACGTTGCGGGTTCGCAACATACCGGATGCCAGGCGAAGGCCCACGCTTCTGGTAGCGGATGTCGTAGTCATCCTCATCATCGTAACTATAGCTACTTCGGCTCATCTTGGTAGATAACCAGGACCAAATGAGCAAGAAACAGCGATTCGGAGATGATGATATCGAATGTGATCGTATAGGCTGTGGCGCTGCTGGAAGACAACAGGCTGGAGTAGTCACCCGATTTGCAACAGAGGGGAGAGTCAGACGAGAGAGGGGACAAAGAGGACTGAGTGGCAGCGGTCCCATGAATAAATAAGAAGGAACACAGCCCACAGAACATTTGGACCATCCGTCCCTCGGAGGGGACCGCGGTTCCGTGCCGACCTTAGCACTCCATGTTGGTTGTAGGGCTGGACTCTGGGAGGGGGCGGGGCGCTGAACTGAAACTTGGTGGGGGCTAAATTAATTACTGTCTGAATTGAACAAGGTCCCTTGTCCGTCCCGGTGTTTGCTCACAAATCGGTGATACTGGTGAGAAATCAGGGTCGCACGACGCTGTCAGCTTGAGGTGGGTTGCAGCAGGCAAACGTCGGTGAGACCTTTAGAAGACAAAGAGATCGAAGGGAATGCCCCATCATGCTCCGGAATATACTACTGAGCTGCCATGATGATCGGTGCCCTGGTTATCGACAGCATCCCTAGTTGAAGCCAGGAGATTCGTCGCTTGGTTCAGCTATCAAAGTGACCCTCCTGATCGGGACTGGCGCCATGCTTCGCGTCTTACAGTCACAGCGACGATCTCGACCCAGACTAAAGGCAAGCCCACCGTAAGCAGAGTCTCGGCGGTCACATCGGCTTTTGTGTTGGTGTGCACATGGTCTGTTAAATGCGCGGCGCAGCTGTAGGGCTGGAAAGAAAGAGGCCTGGCGCCTGTTGAAACATAGGGATATTTCTGTCGCACGTTTGAACGGCAGCGATGACTGGACAGCGTTTAAAAGAACAACCCTCAGAAATAGAGGAAAGTCAGATTGATCGCGCGTATCACTCAGCGCTTAGTCTACTTGGCTCGGAGCATCTGCTCGATATGCTCGCGGCTATTCTTGTGTGTTGTTTCCAAATAAAGCAGACGCTGGCTCAGTTTGTCCACCTCTCCCTCCAGAGTCTGTGTCTGGCCCTCAAGCTTTTCGCGAAGTGAATCCACCGGGAGCGAGACGAACCTATAAAGAGGCGCCAAAACGGCCATGCGTTAGAGACCAAGCTTGGTTCGAGGAGATGCGGGGTCGATGTGAAAAAGACGAGAGGGATGGATGATTGAGCTTCGATAGGAGAGGCACTCACATCTTACCGACACCCTCGTAGACGACAGCGTCTTGAGGAAGACTGGCCATTTCGCTCAGTGTGAGCTTGACGAGACGTTGCTCTCGTTGTTTCGAAGTCATTTGCGTCCTGGCTAGGCCAATCTGCTGCTGGGCAACCAGCGCCTGGCTTTCGATCTCTCGCACCAGCTATATGCTGAGTGTCAGTTGGGCCGAGGCCTAGTAAAATGCTGTTCCCTGAAGGAGGGCGGGAGAACTTGGGTTTCAAGAGAGACCATACCTTCTGTAGCGCTTCGTTTGGAATGGACATTGTGCTGAGGTGTTGATTGAGTAAAGAGATAGGCGGCTGTAAGGTTACTAGGTAATAAAAAGCTAAAAAAGCTAGATAGTTAAGAAATAGATATTTAAGTATAGAGGTTAGGCTAAAAAGTCTTTACCTATACTAAAATTAATAAAAGTAAGGTAAAAGCTTTAATATATTAAAATAGTTATTTTTATAATAAATAATTCTTATCTTTTAAGTATTTATTATTACTTTTTACTTTTAGAACTTTTTTAATATATATAAAAATTCTATTATAGTAAATTAATAATACTTAAAAATTTTTTTTTCCTTATTATAAGCCTTATAAGGCTATTAAGCTTTTAACTTTATATATAAAGGCTTAAATAATAAGGCCTTTATAATAGGCCTATATCTTAAAGGTTAGAAATTTTATAAAGTTTATTTGCCTTAATAGTATAATTACTGCCTTAATTAACTAATATAAATACTAACTTTTAGCAGCTATATTGGCCTTCTTTTTTTACCTTACCTAAAAGACTAAAATAATATTAAGCTAAATCTATTATAAAGTATATTTTTAAATCTAACTATTAATTATAATTATTAATAATTAA